>NC_137614.1:19769024-20206524 GCF_963280865.1 Gymnoscopelus braueri
CAGACGAGTGCTCGCGTTCTCTCTTCTCTCTGCATATAATCCTCAGGGAATACCAGATGGGTGGGGTTTCCTTATTCAGTCAATCACACAAAAGTGTACTTAAGTGATTGCTGAGTGTATTTTGGTGCTTGTGATTTTTTTATAGCACACATTGTATTGTCCACTGTAGAAAACCTTACCCATCTTGGTACTGTCAAACAAAGCACTCATAAGCTTGGGTCTCATACATCTGCTTTGTGCTTCAGACCGTAAGCAACATAAGGTGACAAGAAAGGTGGGGAAGTAAGATTGAACTTCTTGATGTCACAAAGGTATTTAATCTAGTTGGATTTGTACTTATGACATTGACAGTCCATCGAATGAACCTCAGGCCTCTGTACTGAATGACCCCAAATGAAGGACAGTTTCACTACAGCTATGTTATGAGATACAAGTTAATCGATTCAATTAATTATGTTTTTGTGTTTGCAGCGCTGTGGAATGAGAAAAGTGACTTAGAAACGATTGTGATCAATAGGTCAGCTCCTTCAGGCAAGGACCAATGAGGAGCACTCTCTCACACACACACACACACACACCCCCACACACACACCCCCCCACACCCCCCCACACACACACACACACACACACACACACACACACACACACACACACACACACACACACACACACACACACACACACACACACACACACACACTCACACATTAATGACGTTCATATTCCCATTATCAAATTTGTATTTGTCCCTTTTCTGTCCCAGCTCTCTGCTTCTATCTTTTTCAGTCTCAACCCTCTTGGAATTGATGGAAATAAGAAGTATATATACTGTACATATGCCGTGTGCTGTGAGAGAGAGAGAGTAGGACCCATGCACACAGCGCCTTATAAAGGCACATCAGAGTGTGCTATTGTTATTGCATATATTTAGTTATTTTTGTCTTGCTACTTTCTTTTGCTATTCTTTATTTATGTATTGTTGATACAATATTGAGGAGACAAAATCAAAGATGTTCTACTCTTGTGTAACAGTGTATGAGATCTTGAGTATAAAGAGGTAATTGAAAGACACATGTTGAGGATGATGATGCAATGCTGTGAAAACACCCTAAAATACAACAACAACAACAATAATAATAATAATAATGATAATAATAATTGTAATAAGGGTAATAATAATAATAATAATAATAATAGTAATAATAATAGTAATAATAACATTGAGATGTAGAGTCAAAGCCTTACTTAATGTGTCCCATGGCTTGAATATTAAATTAATTATGTAACAATAAATTGAATACCATATTCAATGTATTATTTGTGATAGGGGTTGCTGTAATACATTTATAACTCTACTCTGTCATACAAAACCGCCAAGCGCCAAGAATAGTAGATATACAAGCCCACAATGCATCATGGTCACATTGTGAGCTTGTAGATCTGCTATTTCCTACACACAACAGTGTCGTACAATTGAGTATAAATCAGGCAAAAGGATCACAGCTGAGCTTTCACACAATTTCACTTGGTCAGCCAATTTCAAGGAAATGGAAAGCTTTGCTAATATTTTGTGAACTCAACTGCATTTGGGTACAATTGCATTGTTCTTTGCCCTGGGTTATGTTGGTCCCACAGGGAGTAATTGGATAGCTTCTGTACATGATATAAACAATAAGTGTATGTAAGCAGAAGTTTATTTGTACAAAGTTTTTGTAATGTATCACCATAATGTGCTGCTTTCATGTGGCTAAATAGCAGCACAAGATAAGAAAGAAAGAAAGGCAGCTGTGAGACCGGTGGATATTTGATGATATGGCTTCTTATTGGTTGTGCTCCATAAAAAGGCACTAATCTTAATCGGACCAATCAGTTGAGAACATTTTTCTGTGACTCTTCTATCAATCAGGGAATTCATGTTCATCAAGAATGGATGATGCACACACACACACACACACACACACACACACACACACACACACACACACACACACACACACACACACACACACATACACATACACACACACACACACACACACACACACACACACACACACACACACACACACACACACACACACAGCATTCACACAGCATTCACACACAAACACAATTGGTGTTGGGGTAGTGATGTGTTCATGTTCATCAAGAATGGATGATGCACACACACACACACACACACACACACACACACACACACACACACACACACACACACACACACACACACACACACACACACACACACACACACACACACACACACACACACACACATACACACATACACACACAAAATGTGTGTTCAAAATGGAAATTGATCTACTCTTGCCTTTATGATGAAGGTCTGGTTGAAAGCTATACTACTGCGTTCCTTGCTTGTTACTGAATGTCTTGTATTTTAAAATGGGGAAAAAGTCAATACAAATTTGTATTAAAAAAAGAAAGAAGCTATAGTATACCCTTATTAACTTAACTTAACTAATATCATGCATTAGGTCATTAACGAAGTTTTTTTATTTTTATTTTTTTTACATAATTGTAACAACTGAGGCACATTGTTTGGTCCAAAGGGGTGTCCCTCAGGATTCGGGAGATTGATTGAAATATCTTGTACTCTTTGCGTATCAAACTGTACAGCCCAGCGGGAGTGGGAGGCATAGAGTTAACCTCGCACTGATTTTTTTTAAAGTAAACAACTCAGAGGGTATCATTATTTCCAAACCAACACGTGGGATCCACACCGTCCTCCCTGTCATGCCATCTTCACCACCATCCTCCCCTTCTGTAACCAGGCGAGGTGAGCTCCAGCTGTGCCTATGTGCCTATTGTTATGAACCTCATCTCCAGCTATGAGCTGTTCTCACCTGCTCTAATTGGACCCCGCTGTGTGACAGTCGTGTCACTGGCTCTGTGTCAAGATGCCAGCACAGTGTCTGTAACTGAGCAACAGTGGATGAGTGCCACACACACAAATGCACGCACACACGCACGCACGCACGCACGCGCACGCACGCACGCACGCACACGCTCGCACGCACGCATGCACGCACGCACTCTCACACACACACACACACACACACACACACACACACACACACACACACACACACACACACACACACACACACACACACACACTCAAATACCACCTGTGCAAAAAAAAAAAAAAACTCCAGCAGTGGCAAAACTGAGTGCAGTAATTATGTTTTAAAGGGGAGAGAGAGAGTTCTGATATTGCAGACATGGGATGAAAACCTTGTATCTCCAAATGTGCCAACTTTTTAGGGTGCTTTTTAGATTAACAGCCATGCGTTTTCTGCAATGATGCAATGGGTTTGGGAAAAGTTTCATCATTCCTGAGGTTTGACAATGTTCCCAATGAATATGTATATAGACAACCTTGAGTTGACTTAAAAACACACACAAAAAAATTATTGGAGTGATGATTTTAGACAATACATGACCTAACTATGCTATGGTAAAACAATATGATTTGGCAGAGAAATAAATAGCTGGATGCAAGGAAATAAACAGCATAACAATTTTGAATTGTCTACTGTGATGTAAATATTTTTTTAAGAGTAGGTGGCACTTTCTTCAAATGTTGTACATCTCTGTAAAAGCCAAAAGCGTTCATGTAGTTTGAATGACATCAAATAAAATGAAGCCGGGATAGAGATTGTCTTTCTAGGTGAGTTTGAATTACAGCCTCAAAAGACGCTGCTGTGCCTACCATAGTTTAGCCATGAGCAATTCCATCTGTCTATACTATATTGAGCTCCCATTTTCTGACTTTTCTCTTCTCTTCTCTTCTGTTTCTCAGCCAAATTTGTTACATATCCCTTGAAAAAGATTATTCCTTTCAGCAGTACTACATGTTTAAATTAAAGTTTAGAAAAGTGTTGAAGATAATTATTCCTATAAGATCAATGAACTTTGGGCATATTCATAGTTCTGCAAAAAAAAAGCAAAGAAAAAGACAAGACTGAAACTGTATGCTCGACTGAAACCTGCAATATAGCCTAGGTCTACAAGTAGCCTAAGTTACATAACTGACAGACTTTAGTGGGATTGGACAAGATTAGCACAAATGATGCCACCCATAGCCTAACTGCGAGCAACATTTCAGTCCCAGACAGTGAACTGTTGAAAATGGACTTCACCACAACATTACATTTAACACTAAACTAGACAACCGATGATTCAAGTGTTGAATAAAGAGCGTCTCTTACCGTTGCTGCAAGGAGCCACAAACAGGTAATGGCAAAGTTCAGACAAACCGCTCTCATCCCGCAGCAGCAATAACGCTCCATCAATCAATCAATCAATCAACCAACAATGTAGCTACAATTGCGAGGTTATCTGATGTCAAAGTGAACGGAGATGCATTGAAACAAATCACCGAAAATCACTTGAAAAGTAGAGGCGACATTCCATATGTATGGTGTGACGATAATGACTCGATCAAGAAGAGTAGCTACTAAAAGATTGGGAGGGAATAACGCACCTCACCGAATTCTTAAATCAGGGTGCGCGCCCCCCCACCGGCTCCACTCTCGCTCTCCATCCCTTTCCCTCTCTCATCACACGCACGCACGCACGCGCGTGCGACACACACACACACACACACACACACACACACACACACACACACACACACACACACACACGCACACCCGCGCGCGCGCCAGCGTTGCCATGTCCGCTTATTATAAGCGACTTTGGGCTTGTTTTTCTGTTAAGTTGCTTGTAAATATTGGTAGTTGCGGATTGCGTTTTTTGGCTTAATTGTTTCTTAAGTGTAGTTGCTTATGGGGCTTGTTTCCTAATATTGTTTAAACCAGTGGCTCTAAAACATTTTCATGTCAAGGACCCAAATTAATATGTATTTGTCCACCACCGGCCCCCCATCTAAAAATATGTTGTGCCAGGGACCCCCATACAAGATTTTCCCCCTTTTCCCCCAAGATTGTATTTTCAAATAGCAGATCTACAAGCTCACAATGCGTCTCGCCATGTTGTGAGCTTGTAGATTGGCTATTTTCAAATAGCCAATGTATATGTTTAAAGTGCTCATGATGTGGCCCATAGATAGTCGCTACTTTTAGTCTTTTAGCCCATAGTCGCTTGTTTTCCAAGACCTGGTTGCTTGTTTCTCTCACAGAATCTGGCAACACTGACACACGCACGCACACACGCACACACACTCACTCACACACACGCACGCACGCACGCACGTACGCGCGCACACACACACACACACACACACACACACACACACACACACACACACACACACACACACACACACACACACACACACACACACACACACACACACACACACCACCACCATCATCATCATCATCATCATCATCATCATCATCATAACCCAGCCCCTGCTATTTGCCTTAAAACAAATAAAAACAAAACAGAAATAGCCTTGCCTTGGGAAATTTCAGTAAAATTAATCAAGAGTGACTAATTCGAATTCCTCCATCATCATTCATAACGTTTGAAATGGTGACAGGCAGGCGTGAACACTCACACACGCACTAACACATGCACGCTGAACATTCATATAGGAACAAAGACCCCCATGATGATATGCCTGCTGCTGGTAATACACTATTCCGCCTCCTTGTTCATTTTCACCACCTGCCTGCCCCTTATAATGACTCATCAAGCCGGGGGAAAGATCCCTCAAGCGGCCACAAATTGACAGCCCTCCCTGCATGTCCCCATACTTTAGCCACGGGGATGCTGACAAAAATGACAAGTGTTCTCTCCAGGAAATGTAAAATCACTGACAGGTTTGCTGAAATGCTGCCGCTAGCTTAGCTTATCAGTGAATTTCCCAACCGACAAATCAGGCTAGATACAAATCAGATAGACAAGTTGTCAAAGGCCTGCAAAGTATTAGAAAACACAAAACAGAGACATAAAATGTTAGACAGTACCAATGATGTGAATAGGCTGCACATTATAAGTTCAAGGCCCCTGGTCAAATAATTGAGTTTTCACACATTTTGCAGACAAGTTTTAGTATAGGCCTAGCTACTGCTATTGCTTAAATAGTGGTTCTCAAAGTGGGGGTCCTTTAGGGGGTTCCACAGGGTCGATCCCCAGCTAAATTATTAGGACTTAGGAACGAAATGGAGGACCCTTACAGGACTGTAACTCAGAAAGTGTACAAATGGAACCAAATGGACCTTTATGAGTCTCGCTGGTTCCATTTGTACTCAAATGAACACCTGAATGTCAATTTGGTTCCATTTGTACACCCTAGAGTTATGAGGCTACGTGGCCATGGGGGTCCTTGAAATTCAAACATTTGAGAACCACTGGCTGAAATAATTTTAGAGGTTGTTTGGTACCCAGACTCAGGGCCAGGGTAGCGGATAATTTACAACTTAACTGACAACTGAACAAAGGTTTCTTGAAGGCCTCTGTTGAAGAGCAGTAAACTAAATATATATAGGCATATAAGGCTAATAAGATACCATTTTTGAATAAAGTACAAGCAGAAACAAAACTGATATTTAAACAACAAAATAGACAATGAATAGATGCTAATCATTGATTGCTGAAGTGGAACCCCCAAGGGAAAGGAAAGAAAGGATGAACACAAAACATCTGGTTGCAAGATGGAAGGCAGATGCCAGAGGATGGGCAACACCTGCAGAGGACAGCTGGAGATGTTGGCTCAGGACCAGGGATACTGGGAGAACTCTTGTTGACAACCTAAGGCCACAGAAGGGGTCATAGTAAGTTAGTAAGTAAGTGTATATCCTTTTTTTTAAAATGTATTATTATTGATTGAATTCTTTATTAACAGTTTGCAAAAAAAGCACAGAGGCACAGATTTATACAAAAGAATGCTAAAAGGATAAGTCAAAAAGCCTATGGCTTATTTCCATTGAGGTCCTGTGTATTAAATTCATCAAGGCATTTAAAGACAAACAATAATATACAATAATATGCAAAAACATCATACAAACGAGTAGTAATCAAAAAGAAAAATATGTAGCCTACAGTTGACAGTTGGGGGGTGGGGTCTAGACTTTTTACAAGGGCCAGTTACAAATTGCAGACACCTGTGCTCTTTTAGAGCGGTTCTGAAGGAGGTTAAGAAGGAGTCACACTTTTTTATGACTGTTGGTAGGGAATTCCACATTTTGATGGCATAGCAGTAGAACGAATTTAACCTCTTGTTTGATCTTAACTAATTATTAATTATTGATTGCAAAATCGTTGCAAGCTTTGCTCAGCATTAGTCAGCAACCATATGCACGATAATTGCACCAATTAGCAGGCTACAGTTATTGGGAGATCAGGTGGCAGCAGTTTGTACAAGCTTCTGTTCAGAGCCTTATTGTTTGTTTGGATATATTCTCCTCAAAATAAAGAGCGTACAGTCATACATAGCCCGCGATGTAGGCAAATAACCGACGCTATTTGCCCATAGTGACTTCACAAAGTGCAAGAGAAAATGGCACGAATCTCAAGTCTCAACCAGGTCAAGTGCAAATAAAACAATCATGTGCTACAGGTAGGGTATAGCAGCAGGTAGATTAATAATCAAACCTAGGATCTGTCTTAATACTTTTATGCTTGCTCAACAGATGTTTTGATAAATTGCTCATATTGTCTTTTATTATAAGCCTTCTACTTGATACCTGTGGCAATGAGCGTTTGTTTTCGAATTGAGTAAGATCATTCTTTCTGTTGCCATGGGGGGCAGCCACAATGCAACGTACAGTAATAGGCTTGTTATTTGAGACTGCATGTTCTCATCAAGGTTAAACTCGGGTATGGAAGAGCCCAGGCCCAGGCTTAGCCGCTCGAACCAGATTTATCTAGCATGCAACACATTTCAGATACCAAATATATTGCCACGTTTAGAATGTTACTGATTGATTGGTTGGCAACTTGGCATTAAGCTCTGCAAGATGTTTCATTTTCGCGCATTCAGGCTTAACCCGTGTCGGTGTGGAATCTCCGGTTTCCACAAGATGGCAGTAGTGTGCGCCTTTTGCTCAAATACATGCTCATTTTGTATTCATTCCATTTTACTGACACATTAACCTTTTCAAGCGTTAATGGCCTTTTAATTTGCACCTTCGTTTGATAATAACACGGCCAAATGCTGCTTGGTCACGTAGAATTAATGAGCAAACGGAAACGGCACATGTTGAGTGGACAACACGGGAATATGAAACACATTTGCTTTCTTGCCTTTTTTCCCATGATGCAAAGCGCATATATGGTGGAAACGGAGGTTAAACTCGTTTAAACATTGGTTGTCTACGATTATTTGTAGTTTCGTCACAATTGTTAAACTGGAGCTTCGTTATAAGATGTTTTGCTCTTTGCTATAAAAGTATTTTACTGTGCGATGTTAAATTGATTGTTGGCCTAGGCTAAACCATGACTTGTGGTGGTATGTCAGAGAATCGAGTGGGTTACGTGGAGGTTGATCACCAGTACACTCTTGTTTCTCTTCAGATCGTATAAATCTTTCGCCTTTTACTAAAGATTTCCGTGGAGAGGAACATTTTGAGTATCAACGAATTTTTTGATGCCCTGCTTCACGGCGGGGCTTCCTCAATTGTTAAAGGAAAAAGATATTGAATATGTGTTTAGGTATTAGTTTATGATATCAGGGGTCGATGTTTGGATGGTAGCCTATGTAATCATGATGTTCGCAATATGGCAAAATGTTTGCTGTATGAGTCCGCTGAATTGTGTTACAGCAGCCATCTATCACTTGGATTGTTGAGTGGAATCCTAACTCTGCCTTCAGCAAGATAAATAGCCTATATTGCACATTGCAATGATACGGTTAATTTAGCTTGTAACTGGCATTGTGCCTCATATATTATTTGTGAAGCAGTGATGCATTCTGGACATGTTCATGTCAAGGACCCCCAAGTTAATATGGCCCCATCTGAAAAGATATTGTGCCAGAGAGAGCCCCATACCCATTTTGTTAAGTGACTAACTACAGGTTATGTACTCAAGTACTTAAGTACAATTTTGAGGTACTTTTACTTTACTGGAGTATTAACAATTTTCAATACTTTTACTTCTACATCACTACATAAGAGGTAAATATTGTACTTTTTACTGCACTACAATTATTTAAAAACTCATTTAGCATAATGAGTAGGCTACTTTCTACTTTTGGTACTTTAAGTACATTTTGAATTCCAGACTTTTACTTGTAACACAGTATTTCTACATTGCAGTATTGATGCTAAAAAAAAATTGTTCTTTTTCCACCACTGGTCATAACCATAGAGTTATTATATAACGGTCGGTCATACACCATAACAGAAGATTTGTGTTCAGAAAATGCAGGGACAAAGGGCGGTACCCTCCAATGACACGTGATTGTGCTCAGCCAATAAATGAAGCTTATGCGAGTGAGGCGACTACTTGCTTTTCCCATCATGCAAAGCGCTCGTGAGAAACTAATTTAATTCAAACGTATTATTTTATCTGTAACGTTTCGTTGTAGTATTTAAACGCAGGATTTGATGTATTATTTTATTTACTCAAAGTAGAGTGCATTTTAAAAGTTTTTTTTTCTTTTGTAGAACGTGACCAAAGGTGCTATGTGAATACATCAATTTGGTTCCAGTTGAGTTGATCTGTAGTACACTCTTGGTTCTCTTCAGATCGTATAAATCTTTCGCCTTTTACTAAAGATTTCCGTGGGGAGGACCATTATGAGTATCAACTAATTTTTTGATGCCCTGCCTCACGGCGGGGCTTCCTGACTTGTTTAAAGAAATATGAACAGATATCAATGTGTTTTCATCTGTCTGATATAATGGACATTGTGTAATTATGTTAACGTCTTGTAAATGAAGTAATATTCTGATGTGTAACAATTGATACATTTTATGTGTAACCCTCTCAAGGATCCTTGGTGGTCCCTGGACCCACATTGAGAACCACTGTTGTAGACTACTAGACAACCTTCCAGGAATGTTACCAAAATCTGTTTATCAGACAATAAGTTGTCTCTCCATCAATTTATTGTCTCCAATAAGAGTCTTCAGAGTCAATACTCTTTGGTCTAAAGCAGAACTAAATAAGAATTCTTGGTTCAAATTGTTAGAGGTTGACTCGGAAGATACAGCCAAGGAAGAAGACAAGACATGTCTTCTTCATTGTCATTTTAGACATAATCAGTCACTCATGGTATAAATGTGGATAAACACCCACATTACTTGCCAGATGTGAGCTGCTTGCTGTGGTAGTTCAAATCTGTCTCTGACATCAGTTTTTCAACTAGTTTTAATGACTTAGACTAGGCAGAGCAAGAGGAGATGCATTTTCCACTTAAATAATTTCAGAATAAAACTAATCGCAATTCTTTTTTTTTACCAGTAGATGACACTCAAGAACAATGAAATGCTTCCAGAAGATCACTGGTCTTTTAACAAGTCTGTACATTGGAGCAAAACTACTACCTATTACCGGTAGTTGTGTGGGATAATTACTTAAGTAGGTTTGATCCTTCTATTGGGACTTCGTCCTTTCTAGGGTGATCTAGTATCAGCCCAGAGCAAACCTTCCAGGTTAAATACACTAAATAAGGGTCTCCATCTTTTTCTTTTGGTCTTTCACATTTGTTTTTACATGGCAAACATAGAAGACAAGGAATTATACAATACATACATGCCTACATACACTTAAAAATAGGGAGACAAAAGAAAAGAAAAATAATAATTACAATACATAAAATAATTTAATAAAAGTAACTGATTAAATTCATGTGTACCAATTACTTAGAGATTGAGAGATAGCGTCTTTACCATAATAATACTGTTTTTGTTATACCACAATATTGATAATATAAAAATTTGAGGTGGTGGGAGCTAATGATCAATCAATCATGTGGGATGGGAGATTTTCGAGATAATTAAGAAAGGGTTGCCATATCCTATAAAACGTATGTATGTTATTTCTTAGAGAGTATGTTAACTTTTCTAGAGGTATACAGCTGTGTACCTCTGTAAACCACAATCCAATTGACAGTGGGAGTTCTGATTTTAATTTCAATAGCTACAGTATAGCCAATACGATTTCTGTAAGCTTAATGGAATAACGTGTAAAATTGGTATTCGAAAGGTTGCCCAACAGGCATACTTCTGGATCTCCTGGAGATGTAGTCCCATGGATTGCTGATAATGCATCGCATATTCCTTGCCAAAAGGATTGCAGCTTGTTACACTGCCAAGTAGAGTGAAGAAAAGTGCTAATAAATAATACAGCAATCCTAAGAAACGCACAAATAAATACCAATTGAAAAAATACAATATTTTATTCCCAGTTGCAAATGAATTCAATACATTTCAGCATACGTATTCTGAAACTGCAGGACTTCCATTACCATGTAATCTTAAAATGAACCAATTCCCATGTTGTGACATTAGATCTTTTTCACTAGACACTTTCATTTTGCCAATATGGTTTTAATGAGTGAGACCGTTAGGCCTACAGTACATTAAGAAGGGGCAAAGAACCTAAGATCATCACGATGGGCCTAAGAAATACATCTTTGTTACGATTTACTGATACATAAAACCTCATTGTAAAAACATTCGTCTGAAAAGTCTTAAAGAAAAGCCACATGCAAAATGACGTGACACTATGTTGCATTCTAAAATGTAAATTAAAAGTCCACTTCCTCCAAAAGTGCCCAGAGATAGCCCCAATGCCTCATCAATGGAACTAGATGTCTCCTGGCTTGCCAGAGCCTCCTTTCCTGTCTCCATCTCAGCTAAATAAATAAAGAAATAAAACAATACTATGTGTAGTGGGTACTGCCCACTCTGCTTTTATCGATAATAGAGCACCAAAACATGTGCATAGATACTTGGGCAGTAGCAGTGAATAAAATGCTAATGTTTCCTTTTTTTATTGGATATATTGTCTTTAGGAGCTGCAGATGCAAGATACAGCTATTTTCAGGGCTTGTCCTATACGTATAATAAATACATAACACATACACACTGATAGGCACAGTGTGCCTGTCACACATGTATGCAGCTCAGGTTCCATGGATGGCCATATGACCTAGTTTGCGTTCAATCGTGTGTGTGTGTGTGTGTGTGTGTGTGTGTGTGTGTGTGTGTGTGTGTGTGTGTGTGTGTGTGTGTGTGTGTGTGTGTGTGTGTGTGTGTGGGGGGGGGGGGGGGGGTAAGACTTGTGTATCAAGTTACTCCTCTCTCCTGTGCCTACTATCTATAGGCTGATATTCTATGCACATACTGCGACGTTGGCCTGGAAGTCCCCTCAGTTCCCTGGACCAAAGTATCCTGAAATTGTTGCAGCTTTTAAAGACTTGTCAATGTAGCATATTAGATTGACTAACCTTTAACACAGACAGCTGAAAATATGTTCTATGCCAGTTCCTGGATATTTGGACCACTGACAATGAACTGAAATGAAGTGGTCATTTCTCTTTATTGAACAGCCCTCATAGTGTAGTGGCAGAATCTAACATAATTCCGTGTCACGTTCTTTAATACCCTCTAGGTGGGCTAAATTTAACCTTTCTGGACAACTCTGTAGTTGTCTGATAAGTTCATTTAGTTGTATTTGAAGAAAGGCACAGGGTTAGATGTTGACACAATAGAGATGGGAAAGTAATTTCAGCTACCTGACCAGAAGCATGTAGCTGACAAGCAACAGCTAAGTGCACTTTAGGCTTAGCAATCAAAGCATTTGTAATGCTCAACATTTAGCTCATAAGGCTATCAGTGCCTTTGATACAGTGCAAACATGTGAAATAATTTTTCCACAGCTTCTATAAACTGTAACACAGATGTTTGCAAGTAGTCATTGTTCAGTTTGGCATGTGTGTAAGTAAAGGCACATTTGTTAACTTGTAAAATAGCAAATTCAACTAACTTAGCTTATCACAAACCTGTAATGGAGCTCTAAAGTGTGCTGTAACATCTTGGAAGTATTTCAATACTTGTGTAAGAGTATAAAAATATTTGACCATTTCAAATGCTACTAGACTATACAGTACACAACAAAAGTCAATGCTTCAGCTGCATCTTTCCAAACACGTTTTGGAGACACACTGTACTGCATGCGTCATGTTTTTACACAATAGCATTGCCATGGCAGTTAACCACTTAAACCCCGCACTTAGTTGACCGTATTCCCAAGGGCTCCTGGGTCCCTCCTGTTTTCATTGGCACTAAATATCTTCGCCTAATGGTCGCCCCAGAAGAGGATCAAATGGTTAAATTAACACTGAGGATTTATGTGATTTCCTATGAAACTGTAATTTCCTCCAGCAGGTCGATAGGGAAGAAGCCCAGTTTACGTCCAGTGCTGACCTTCAAATAGCCTGCCTTTTCTTCACCTTTCTTCACAACGATCTGAAATGCAGAGGAACACACAGCCACATCTTAACCACAGAGGTAATGTTGGATCATAGTAAGTAATTTAACTCCAAATGGACCCATAAGGGTCCGTTTTAACACAGAGGATTTTACTTTGTACCTTCTTAAAAGGAGACAAATACACAAATGCACATATTATCTTTAATCAGCTGATACTGATGTTTCAGAAATGTACTCCACCGATAATGGACAGATATTTTTTGCACAAGGCCTGATATTCTGTCAAAGTTTGATTATGTGCATGTGAATTTACACGCACGCCTACGCACTCACACACACAGTATTACCTGATCTTTCTTTAGTGTGATTTGTCCCATTTCTCTATTTCCCACAAAGGAACGGATGATCTTGAACACTCTCTCTGCAGCGCGCACTTTGATCAGGTAGTTGGTGGGGAAGTAGCCTGTTTTCTCACCCATCTTTCCCTGAAATTGCACACACATGTACTACTGTAGTACTACTGGTGTGCAATGTCATAAATGTATGCATGATGGTAATAACGAGGTCAGTTAATTCAAAGGCAAACATACCCGCCACCACTCTTCATTGGAGTCATCCAGGACTATGATCCGATCACCAGGACTAAAACACACACACACACACACACACACACACACACACACACACACACACACACACACACACACACACACACACACACACACACACAGTTAAGTAGTAATAAACAGAGTGTAGATGAAAATGCAACATAGATTGAAAATAGATTATAATCAAGCTAGTCCATTTTCATAAAACATCATTGTTCACATGAATGAGTGGTTCCAAAACATTTCCATATCAAGGATGCCCAATTAAATATGTACTGACCCGCGGACACCCTTTTGAAAATATTTTTGTGCCCAGGACCACCATAAGAGAAGATTTTGTCAACATAATGTCATTTGTCAACATTTTACAAAAATAGCAGATCTACAAACTCAACGCGTCACGTTTTGGAGTAGCTGATAGAATAGGTCTTAAGTGTTTAAACTGTCCTCATTTTGCTGGGGACCCCCTGGAACCTCCTCAAGGACCCCTGGGGGTGCCCAGACCCCTTAGAGAATCAGTGACATAAATGACTGAGCGTGTAGTGACTCACTGGAAGTCCAGATCGTCCTTCTCGATGGCCTTGAAGCGGTACAGAGCCAGGTAGTAGTGAGTCTGGGAGAAGGTACCTTTGCTCTGTCAACAAAACGTCACAGACAATCCTTAGTGTTCATTTAATTCTCAGAGTATACAAATTGAAACAAATGGGCTCTTCCATTTACACTCTCCTACAAAATAAATTAACACCAAATACTCATTACATTTTATCTGATGTCTTGAGATGTTGGCTATATACTTTCCCCAAGTTTCCTACCTTTTCATCCTTGTCTGCCTTGTCTCCACCTTTGTCTTTTTTATCCTCTGGTTTTCCTGTAAGCACATCAGACATCAACAGTTGAATGGCTCTCACACTAATCCAGCCTCATTAACGGTGCAATCCTTTAGATTTATGTCCCTGTAATTTGATCCCAGGTCTCCTGCATGGGAAACATTTTCTACCACTTGAGTCCACTGAGCTAAGACTGAACGTTGCTTGGGCAAGGGAGATGATGCGCTTATGAGCTTCAGGCAGTACTAGTTCTCAACCAGTAGGTGTCCTGGCTACTGGCAGGTGATGCTTGGGGAACTCGGCTCTGCCGCGTTCCTGACCGCATCACTGGCGTGCCAATAATCAGGGTAAAGCACACCCTCTCGTGTAATATTGCTAAATTAACATTCTCTACCATACAAATTGGTTAAAATAACGGTGGCCAGTGCATTTGGAATCTTCAGCTCTAAATATGAAATTAAGCATTTAAACTAATTAAACCATTTACTACATATTAAAAGGTGAATCATATATAGATTTTAAACTGCATTTTTTCAGCAGCAGCTTACACATTGAAAAGTCACATCCTGATGCATCTACACTCATATCAGCTGTTAAGAACTACTAATCAGAGTCTTATGTTGCTTTTTGTATAAACTCCATACCTTCGCCACCTTCTTCATTCTCCTTGGGCTGTTGGTTCTCCTCTTCTTCCTCCTCCATCATCATCATCGTCTGAAACACAAATCATAACACAGTCACATTTTCTATGGATTTCGATATGAAAACAATAACAAATATTATGCTCTTGAACTGAGCACATTTTACCTCCAGTCAGCTGCTAACACAACAATGCTATGCAGACTACTAAGCAAAGACATGTCTAAAAAGTATGGCTACAAGTCATCTGTGGAACCTTTACGTGAATGATTATAAAACTAAAAGTAGGAAAATCACAGTATATGAGCTTACTGTATAGTGTATACCAGTGCCTCTCCATCCACATGTACTTGCAAACTAATGAGTAATGTGGTAATGTATCTCATTCCCTCAGGTAATCCACTTGACAGCATTATTTAGCAATCACAGGAGGCTGTCATGTATTGTAATTGACTGATTTAGCTTAAGTAAAGCGATTTGTTTTACAACACATATTAATTATGTTCTGTATTATCACCTTCTTGTCGTTGTCGTTCTTCTTGCGTTCCTTGTTAGCCATGACGACTCCAACCCGCAGAGTGTCAAACACAGGGTCATTACGGTTGGGGTTGTCTGTGGACCAGAGGAAAGAGCAGTTAACCACACTGTAAAATCCTAAGTGTAAATGTAATTCTGAGAGTGTACATTTGGTTACATTTGTACACTCAGAGTTAGACATTTTTAAATGAACAGTGAGCATTTTAATGTGCACTCAATCAGACATTATTGGACACCGCTGATATGGTACAGATGGTAGCAGAAGGAAGGTACTGTACATACTGTATGCATATTATGTATTTCTAGATTAGCTCTTCAGTGTGAATGTGAGGTATTGCCTTCAGTGCTGTGCCTCTGCGACATGAGCATAGCCGATGAGGATAGGTCAACATGTGCATGGGTCAACAGAAAATGGGTCAACTTGACAAAATGTGTGTATTGATTTTTTTTAATATGATTTCACTGTGCAGGTGACTAAATGTGCATATGAGTTTGCATATATTTCTCTATACCTTTGCACGATAACCTAAATAGCTCCATGCTTTGACACCTACTCTTTCACTTGTATTTCTTTGTCCCTTTTGTCTGTCAAAAGTGAAAGGTCTGTCAAAGTGAAAGGTTTGACAGAAAGATACATCTTCCAAAACACTACCATACTCCCATAACACAAGTTTATTGCTGATAGTGTGAGGATAATAAAACCGTAATTGCAATTGACTATTCTAATTAGGAATATAGGATGTGACTGTTCATAGGAATGGCCTGTAGTCTCACTGTTTCACCCCTGCTGGTGTCAGAAGCAATTAGACTCTATTCAAGCGGATGGGTTTTTGCCGAACTTTACGCTTGATTTTATTACCTTAACAAACATTGTCATAAATACTATATGCTTCCAGTCAATAGTTTATTCTTTCAATCACCATGATATGCGTTTTGGTAAATTATGGTCCCATTTATTTTAAAACTGATGATAGAGTAAGGTATGCTGTAGGTGGGACATGGCTACCGTGTGATGATTTTGATTGACAAGCTACACAACCAATAGCATTAATTTTTAATTTTCTAGTCCATTTTTCGGACCGGATATAGAAAGATGGCGGGTTTGCAATCGCTGAAAAATAGGCTTCATTTACGGTCTGTAGAAACCAGGGGGAAATGTATCAGGGGGAGAACCCCCAGATCCCCCGCTTTTGTTGCCAAACCAAAACAAACAACTCACAGTCGGGTGGGCCAAATTACCCTCTAGGCAATTTGAATATAGGATGTTTATCTATTTCTGTGCATTGATTCACCGTTATATATATATAAGACAATTCTTGTCTTCAAACTTTTAGAAACAAAATATAGATTTTCTTGAGCCTACTTTCATCACAATGGAAACATTTGTCTCACTTGGATCTGTATCGCTGCTGTACAAGGGTGAGCTGTAGGCTCTTCTGAAACCAGGAGGCTGTAGAGAATAGGCAGGATACTATGTATCAGTGTTATAGTACTATATAAATGCATAGAGCCATCAATGCTGCTGCCACAGTGAAAAAAATATATATACACAGTTGTTGTATATTATTTACACACACACACACACACACACACACACACACACACACACACACACACACACACACACACACACACACACACACACACAGTATAAATACACACACAGTATATAGGTATTTTCTACTTCTTTGAATAAGAATTAAAAGGGGGAAATGTCTCACAATTTTGCCAAAACACCTTTGGTACTCAACGTAGGACTGACATGAGTGGTGGATGTTGGTCTTGCAGTTTTTGCACCTCAAAGCAAACTTGTTGTTCACTGTGTTGGAAGATAAGGATCAGTCAACAATATGCAAAACAACACTTTATTATTTACTGCTGTATTCACTGATGACTTGATTGAATGAAATCCATATTTTCCACTATTACTGGTATTTATCCTGACATAACTACTTTTTTACACTTACAGTGACAGCCTTAAGTTACAAGAATAGGCAATACATACGGACTATCATGCGGGCACAGACATCGCAGAACTTGGGTTTCTTGCAGTAGTGGTCTTTAAACTTGTGGGGTTTTTCGTTGACCGCACGAACCGGTTCTTGAGGGGGTTCTGGCGTCTTCTCCTCTACCTCCACCTCTTCTTCATAGATAAAATAGACCTGCATACACAGAGTTATATTTAAGCCTTGATACATGGGCATAGTTTTTAAGATAATTGATGTGTGTGATATGTCACCTCTGCGTATTAGTGCCTTGAGAGGAGTGTTAATGCATCTCAATATTCTTTGTAACTCCTTTTTGTTCTTAAATCTACCAACTTTGTTATCTTAATGTTACATAGCAACAGTCATAGTGTGGATGTGTAGGAGTGCTGCTGTGCTGCTGTGCTGTCACTACAAGACGACTGTGTCATACATTACAATTTTCAGTTTTGTACCATCATAACTGTTTCATGTTTTGCCTTTAACCACATGAGCTGTAGCGTCCCTATTGTGGGGTGGTCACGTGGTGAAATGAGCAGATAAGTTCACAATGTGAGCACGTAAATCAGCTATTTGCGGCAAAGGGATTTGGTGTAAGGGGAATGAATGACAGCGGACCTAGTATAGAGCCTTGTGGGACTCCGGTAAACTAAGTACAGTAGGCCTATAGAGTGTGTACAGAGAGGGAACAGCATGTTCTAATTGATCGTGTGATGCACAGATTAGCAAGAAGCATCACTTGGTCCCTCTTGGTCAAAGGAGGAACCCTTCAGTCCAATATCAATTAAAGTAATTGGTGGTGTACAGTATTTGGACCTACCAGTTGGTGGCTATTTTAAAAGCACTTGGAACGAGTTCTGTGTTGCTATGGTGATAGGATGGGGGACGGGTACAGTGTTGCTATGGTAATAGGTTGGCATGTTGCTGCCACTCACAGTGTCTCCATCCTCGTGGACTAGGTTGTCAGGACCCGGAGGGTGGTCATGGATATCCACTGAGTTCTTATCTTCCTCACTGTCACAAAGATAGATAAAACATGCAAACACGCACCCACGCACAGCGCACACACACATGGACGCACAAACATATATATACACACACCAGTTGTTTATTTCAGCTAAACATCCCTCAATATTTTAGAGTTCATATTATGTTTTTCTAAATGATCCACCTAAAATACAGAATCTATTCTGTATAATACGGTCTGTAAGAATGTTTTTGTCAACTTGAATTACAATAGCTTACCTATAGTAGCTTTAAAAAAACATCTTTAATAATCATGTAGGAATGTTGTGAGATGAGATGTCGATTTGTGGTGTTTGATGATTGTGTGCCATTGTCAAAAACACCTCTCCTATGTAAATTACCATGGAATGAATGTAATGTAAATATCCATTTGATGTCTTTTGTCAATGGAACAGCAAAATGATTTGTTTGAATGGTTGATCAAACTATTGTATGAGAGATGTTGAGGTCAGTTAGCTCATGGTTAAAGGAACTCTTCACCCATTTTCAACCTGCAGTATCTTCATATAATTGGTCCTCACTAATGCTCATTATAATGGTACCATTTTTGTCTACCCGGCCAGAGGAGGGCTGTGGACAGTTCAGAAACCTGCCTACCAGTGACATCATCGATGAGGAATCCAAGGTAATATAAACTGCAGGCTTTCTCTTCCAGGAAAGTTAGCATGCTAAAATAGAAGTCATTGTTCTCTCATTAATAAAAAATGAAATAAAACAATTTAAATCTTGTTCGAAATGACTAAACCTGCCTACTGATGATGTCACTGGTAGGCGTGTTTCTGAACTGTCCACAGCCCTCCTCAGAGACACAGAGCGACAGAAAATGGTGCAATCTTATAATGAGCAATTATATGAAGTTAGGTTGAAAATGGATGAAGTGCTCCTTTAACTTAACTGTCAGTACAGTACTGTACATACCAGCTTTTCAGTGGGGGATAATGGACATAGAAGTAAACTGCTACGGCTAGGTCTAAGAACCAGTAATGTTTAATATTTGATGTTGGAAAATCTATTGTGTTTGGAGATTTGATTACACGCACCTGTCCATGATGTGGTGTGGAAACTGTTAGTACAGTCCAACCTAGACAGAAGAAATCATTATTCATGTGCAGTGCTCTTAACCAGATTTGAAACATAAACATAATTAATTATTACAAAATCGACTTCCTTCACATTCATTGCTTGCCACTTGTGACATGGTCACATCACCTCGCAATCCTCTTTTGGGATCCAGACCTACTCTTTGAGAAACAGTGACCTAGAATAATTAATGTTTGCAGAATTTTGAATGAATTCTGCTTTGCAATACTTAGATGGTCCCATGCAAAGTAAAAGGATATATGATGAGTTTGGATGTGTGCCCCCATCCTGAATATAGTTGTCTTTAACTTGGGCGTTTCAATAAATCATTAAATATTGGAGTGCACATTTGCTGCACTACACCCTCGGCACCAAATTACCAATTGTGGATTACAATTTTTATTGAGTGGTTGTCTTTTACCCATCAAAACTTCAAAATCAATCTTAATCAGAGCTAACAAACCCTGAATCCCAAACATTCACCGTACTAAACCAAATTATGAAAATATACTCATTCACTGGAAGTGAATGGAAAAAAACAAAAACAAATGAATGAATGAATGAATGAATAAATAACGGACCCAACACTGTTTATCCAGTTTGGCATAGACGTGTCATTTATTTATAGATTATGGTCCATTAACATCCTCCAGTGTTTATTCAGAATATTTATACTGAAAGAAATATAAGGCATCTTGACCACTGCTGTGGAAACTGGATGACAACGCACATTTCATGCAAAACATTCTCACAGAATTGGGAACATGGGTGGTATGTGCTGATGTGCATAATATTCTTAGGTGTCTACACACTTGTGCTGGTATGCACACATTTTATAAAGTCACCTATGAATGTACTCTCTCTCTCTCTCACACACACACACACACACACACACACACACACACACACACACACACACACACACACACACACACACACACACACACACACACACACACACACACACACACAGACACACACACACACACACACACACACACACACACACACACACACACACACACACACACACACGCGCACACACATGCATGCAGAGTCGACTTGTCTATTCCTGGGAACTGTAATTCAATCTCATCACAGCTAAATTTGAGTGCCTCTGCCTGTAAGGGGACGAACAGAGACATTCTCGAAGGTATGGCAACAATTGATAAAAAAAAGAATCTGTCATTTGTGAGTCACTGGAGTGTCAATTACTTTCAATAGTGTGAAATTGGGTTCTAAAGAACAAAATAGATAAGTAATAATAATACGCTGACTGATTCTACCACCAGTCAACGTATTATCCAATCCTCTGTCACATATTCATGCAAGTAAATTCTTTAGCAAAGTCATAACCACAAACTAAAGCTGAAACCTACTTCTTGTCCAGGTTCACTCAGCTCAAATGGAGAACCGCAGATCTGGTGTGAAGTTGTACCCCTCGGCAAATGAGTTCTTCACCTGTTGGCACTGGTTGTGAGTCTCTAGTCCTTCAAGAAGAACTGCTTGATTTGAGAATGGAAGTCAGCCAAAGAACCCAATCGCCTCCCTGATTTGAGGCCCTCAGAATTCTACCAAAACAGTCTCCAACTTTGGATCCTTTTCCCTTTAAGCTGTACTCCCACTTATTGATTTCCAATGGGGCATTTCAGTCTTTCCGTCTGAGTGTATGCATGTGTTTGCCCATGGATGGGTGTGCGTGCGTGTGTTTGTGTGTGGCCAGGCTTTCATGCGTCAAAGTGACTGTTTGAGACAGCTGGGGACCTCAGACTGAGCACCGATGACGAGGGGAAATCAGATCCATTCTCTCCCTCACCCTATTTTACACACACGCACACGCACACACACACACACACACACACACACACACACACACACACACACACACACACACACACACACACACACACACACACACACACACACTACCCTTGCCCCACTCATGCATACACATAGACATTCATCATGTCCTTGGCCTTCAATGCCCTGCTGAATTACAGAGACAAAGGCTAAGTCACACACACACACACACACACACACACACACACACACACACACACACACACACACACACACACACACACACACACACACACACACACACACACACACACACACACACACACACACACATCCATGGTCTTTTCCTTAGATTATTAGTGTTAGAATACTTTTGTTATTATACTATTGTAAGTGTTAGAATAGACTGTTACAGTATAGTATAATAGCGACAGATCCAATCTATGGTTTATATTTTAGTTTATTTACATTTTCATTTGTTACAACCAGAATTGTGTTCAACCTAAGATGATTTGAATTAAGCAGTGTATGAAAAGGCATATGCAGGTAAGCATAACACCTGCAATAACTGTATTATTATTATTATTATCAATAATAATAATAACTTATATAGTGCTTTTGTCCCCAAAGACACTTTACATGGGGGGAGGGGAAAATAACATCAATGGAAAAACGCAAAAAAAAGGATATGTCCATGTAAAACAATAAAAACATCAAATATCGTCATTATAATTTTTTGTAGAATCTATGGCATAAATGACATATCTGTAGTTGTAGTTTATATATAGACTTATTTATTTATATCCCTTCTGTGGGCCAACACATTGTGAATGTGAACACTTCTTATCTTGGCAAACATACACTATGGACAGGTGCAAATTGGAGTCACACGAATCCATCACATTGTATGGAAAAGACATCTGTTTTTTGGGGCCTATTATTATTCTCCCATTATCATGTCCTTTATCAAGGAGCTCGAGCCTGATGTCTGGAACACTACAAAGGTCCCGTTGCATGTCGGGTACAATACTCTCCCCGTCCATTGCGCATGCGCGATAGAAAACTCCATTATTATTTTGCACGGAATCTGCAAGAAGGAAAAAAAAAAAAAAAAAACTGTGGTGAACAGTGAATTGTGGATTAATGGCTGGTTCTCCTGGTAGGTCGTTGGACGTGTGAACGCACAACCGGGTTCACTGAAGAGAGCCCACAGGAACACTTGGATAAAGTGCCCCGGCGGCGGCAGCGCGAGGCGAGCGGAGCGGGACATCCTTGAGTCTCTCCTCGGGACACACGTCCAGAATCAAGTACATTTCACTCAATGCTAACCTCTTTAGCATCCTAGGCTAGCGTGCTAACGTTAGTTAGCTCCAGATCACATCTCACACACAGTCAGAAGGAGGAGGCGCAGAGGAACATGAAGCGTTATTATTATTATTGCCCTTTGTGTTTTAAAGCGGACGGACCGGGACGCCGAAGCGGAGACACGGCGGTTGATCGACGCAAATATCTGATCCGAATGACGGCTGGGGCTGGTTTGGTTTGACGGTTTGGCCGTTAAGATTAAACATTTGGCTTTCAAAACATTCCCCCCCCTGTACTGTCGGCTAGTCGGGTTAGCTGGCCAAGCTAACTCCCGATTCTCCCGCGAGCGAAGCTATAGGAAACAAGAAGAGTCCCAAACTTTGACGCAGGTAACGGTTGATAGATCGTCGCTAACGTCGTTTAGCATCAGTGTTAAGGGCAGTGATCCCGGTTCTCGCACAACATTCACATGCGAAGCGAAGGGTTTATCTGTGCACGGGGGGCTCGATCCTTTTTTCTTTTGAATCGTCTTCTGCAAGAGTTTTGTGTATTTGGGGGTGTTTTGTGCGCCTGACAGCTGTCACGACAACATTGCACAAAGTGGAGTAGCTACCTAGTTAGCTTAGCTGTTAGCCTAGCTGTTATGTTAGCCCTGCTCTGTACCAGTACCGAGTCATCTGCGTGTAATATTTCAGTATTCTAGCTGCTTGTATTACAGTGATGTAGTTGTTGTTACTTGAACTGTGACTTTGGGACGTTTTCATTGTTTGCCCCAAACTTAGTGGTAAAAAATAAGTGCTGCTTCAGTCAAATCCTCTAACTCAATGGTTCTCAAACTTTATTTTTTCAAGGTCTCCCCTTAACTCTGACCCATTTGTATACCGTTAGAGTTACAGACTTGTAAGGGTCAATTTAGACCCCTCTAAAGGAACCCAGAGAGTCCCTGGAATCCACTTTGAGAACCACTGCTCTAACTCCTGAGAGTGTACAGATGGAGCATCCATTTGGTTCCATTTGTGTCCTCTCAGAGTTACAAATGGTACATGAAAGCTGATTTGAACTGTGTGTGGCTTAGGATGAGACCAGACAACCACAGGCCTATTTCAACACACCCTCCTTGCCACTTGGAAGTGGCCACAACTTGTTCTTAAGTGTTATTACAGACAGCAGTTTAGCTAATGTTATCTTCCAGACTGTACTTTGATTAAATTCTGAGCAGCCGGGAAGTTATAAATCACAAAGCTATATTTCCAGGACGTGCCAGATTTTTCCTTATCTGACCTCCATCTCTCATTCCACAGACCCCTTTCCCTTCCTCAGCATCTGTTCTGATATGAACCGAAGAGGTTGAATTGAAATCTGGATCAGGGATAAGCCTCATATTTGGGGGGGTCTCTACTCTAGAGGAGAGGGGGGAACAGTCCTTGTGGGACATCCGGTCCGGCATCCAGGTGTTTCTGGCAGTCTGCGTGCTTCTATAACCCAGCAGTATGTACGTTGGACAGTGGATACCTTAGCCAAAACAGATCCTGGCTTCCCAAAGATGACAAGGTATGTGCTGTGTTCATTTTTCTTAAGCAAACAATTTTCAGATGGTTTCATATTTCTGTTGTGTTCATCCTGTGAAATCCCAAGCAACCTCACTGGTAGATAAAGGCATTAACAAGCAAGTCTTGTATCACTTCTTGAGGTTGCCTGCGACTAAAATGCCTATTGCCTGCATCCATATTTTATATCCCAGCCCTAGTTTCAGGAAAATTGGCTCAAGTGCTGGATTTTTCTTTTCTATATCTATGATAAAAGTCTACACTTAAGTGTGTGTGGAAGGCAGTTGGACCCCTATTGCCCTGAACAGGCTCCTTCAGCTGTTATCAACTAAAATATGGCCTACCTGCCTTCCATTGCAGTACTGATCTAGCATGCATTGCAATTATGCATTTATAAACAAAGTTACAATCCTCATGTTGTCATATTAACACTCTGAGATCCTTGCTTGGACATCCAGATGTGGTTTACAACAGCATAAATTTATTAGGGATTGCATGTAATAATCCCAGCATTAAGCATCAGATGACCATACTTGATGTGATGACTGCATTAACATGAAAATTATACTATACTAAACCTAAATATTGGCTTCTGCAAGGTCTGCCATTGTGTGAGTCATGCAACTAAAGTTATAGCTCTGTTTTGCAGAGTTTATTTATTTATTTTACTCGCCCAGAGTCAGACTTGATCTCATGGATGACTTATTTTATGTTTCTACTTGGAAGTTTGAACTAGGTTGTGAATGTTGACTTAGGCTAGTTTAGATAAATTCATGGATGTCTCCAGGATCAAGTAGCAGTTTTTCTCAAAAGTGGAAAGAAAATAGACCTTTAAAATTCTGGTCCAACAGAACGAGATATTGTAATTATGTATTTACAAAGTTGCTAATTTCTCTATTAACAACGGAATTGTGTTATACAGAACAGCCATGGGGAATCAATACGAATACGGTGAAAAACGTATTTCAGGAAAAAAAAAAGAAGTTCAAAACTATGGATTTTGTATGCACTTGTGAAAAAGTTTGTCATAAATCTTAATAAATGCTAGGCTAAGTACAAAGTACCCTCAGCTTTGGAGAAGATTGATGTCCTTACTTTTGAATGCCATTAAAATGAACCAGGCTAAAAAATAAATAAATGTGCCTTGGAAATGAATGCAGAGAGTAAAAATGCTTCTGAGTTTGTCTGACTAAAATTCTCTGTCAACTGAACTACCCCTTTAATGTTGACTCTGAAAGATGATGTTACATAACCAGGAAAGCATGCTGTCGCATTCATTAATAGAACAGTGACGTCCTTAAGACTGGCTGAGGAAATGAATTAATTAATTTGTTTACATTCATATAACAATCTTCTCTCACATGCGAAATAATATTCTTATGCATGAAATAAAATCAAGGGTTGACATTTTCATCTCTTGATTTGCGTTGCTTCTCTGGCCCATCTCTATTTCTGGTCAGAAAAAGATAATATTGATTGATTGCATTGAGGGGGGGGGGGACATAAAAGTTCATGCTGTTTTAATTTCTCTCACTTTCTTATTTATTTATTTATTTAGCAAAGTCCTCTAAATAATTTGACTTGTTTTGATATGAGATATCATTAGCTTTTCTGGTTCCGTCCCAAGGTGCTGGAAAGCAGCAGCTACAAAATGATGGGAGGCAGTGAGACTGGCAGTGGGGACAAGGATGTTGTCCATGCCGTGGCAATTCATGTCCCCATTGGCTGGCAGAGGAGAGTGGAGCATGGACAGGTTGTCTATGTCAGGTAAGGCAGTGGTTCTCTTTGAATTTCAAGGACTTTTGATTGATTGATTGAATACTTTAACAGTTTGCAAAAAAATGTACAGTTAAATACAACGCTAAAAGGATTGAACCCAAGAAAGCACTATGGCTTGTTTCCATTAGGGTCCTGTGTATTCAATTCATAGAAACATTTAGTGACAACAAATATGCAATACTATGCAAAAACATCATATAAATGAGTTGTAATCAAAAAGAAGAATATGTACGGTAGACAGTTCTGGGGGGGGGGGGGGGGGTTCTGGTGATAGGCTTGAATTCTTTTACAGGGGCCTGTTACGAATTGCAACCGGTTTTGAAGGAGAGTAAGGATTCACACTTTTTGTATGTCTGTTGGTAGGACATTCCACATTTTGATGGCATAGTAGTAGAACTAATTTAACCCCTTTTTGTTTGAGCCAAATCTGATATGTATTTGGCCACGGACCCCCATTTGAAAAGATTTTGTGCCAGGGAGAGAACATTTGTAAAGATTTGTCAACATGTTTCTAAAATAGCTGAAAAATAAAATGGGGCTTAACTGTTTAAACTGTTCTCATTTTTGATGAGGACCCCCTGGAACATTTTTAAGGACCCCCTGGGGGTTGTCAGACCCCAGTTTGAGAACCAGTGAGGTAGGGAATGGCACACAGAAATACATCTGTGAGTCATTGTATATGTAGAGATTTGAGGAGGCGTGCGTCTGTCTGTATGTATGTAACTTTTTGTTTGTGAGTCTGTTTTGGCTAATATGACTCATACTGTTGAAGAGAGCTGCTTTTGTCAGGAGGCTGCTATTTGGTTATTTCACTGTAAAACCATAAGTGTTAATGTAGCGGCTACATTGTAGTCTAACTCTGAGAGTGTACAAATTGGACTGGAACGTGTCAATTTGGTTACATTTGTAACATTTGGTTACATTTATCTACAAGAGTAGATATTGCCTTGCTTTTTTTAGCTTTTTGGAAAGATGCAATTGTGTTATGTCATGGTGGCTTGTGTGGGGATAAAGAGTGACTTTCTTGTTAATAGTTTGATGTAGATTTAAGCCTACGCACTTCCAAGAAGAATTACTTTGTTTTTTTTGTGGATCAGAACAGGGAGAGATGGGATTACTTGAATATGCTTGTTTTTACAGAATATTCTTGTTTTTACAGTATGTTATTTTCGTGGTTTGGTTAATAATATGTTTGCCTTTTGGAAACAGAACTGGAAATGCCCAATTTTATTTTAAATGGTATAGAACCATTCTTGACATTGAGGCATGATATTCATCATAGTGTATAATACGACAGTGTATATGACCTTCACAAAACATAGCCTATTACTTATAACATTAACAGTAATATTTAGCAAGAGCTGTTCGTTGCTTTAATTTGCATATTGTCGCTGTTGGGCAGAAACCTTTTAACTCCTTGTAACTGCCCTGCTTCGTCATACAAGAGTGAGTGTCACGCAAAATAGCCAATCTATAAGCTCACAACACATCGCATCTCGACACATTTTGAGCCTGTAGATCTGCTATTTCTGCTGTTTTTGAAATATTTTTAAAGTCAAAGTCTGTCTGTGGGGTTTATAAATATTTTAAGTATTAATAAGACCTCGCCACCCCACAAAGGGACAGAAATGACTCTCTCTCTCTCACATTGTAAAAAACAAATGGATTGGAAGTGGATGCAAAATTGTATGAGACAGGTAGGTGCTCAAAAATCGGTCAAAAGTTTTGTATATTTGAAAAGGTGCAAAATGTCATGAGGCTGGTGTGCAAGTCAGGCAACACATAAACTTTAATAGGAGAACCAGAGAGTTGCTTGGTGTTTGTTCCGTGTGTATGCCCACCTCAGTCACACCGTTCTCTTTTGCTGAGGAAGTCACAAAGGAGAGAGGAATGTGCAATTATAAACTATTTTTATGTCATGGTATTATAACCATTTTAAGTGCTGTCAATGTGGTTGAGATTGGCTACATATAGTATCTTACATATACGTATTTTTTTTATATTTGAGTGATGGCAGCATTCTATTGAACCAAATGAACAACAGTAGAGTTGTCATTTTTATCACTATGCAGTTGGTTAAAAATAATTTATTTTTATGATATTGATTTATTTATAGAAATGACAATTGCCCTAAACCCAAGATAGATCAATACCAGTATTTAAAAATATCAATGATACCCAGCCTTACTTACCAGTCTGTTTTGTCCATCTTTACTTTACTTTCTAGTCCCAGTGGCACTGCCCTATCTACTCTGGATGAGGTTAAGACCTATCTGTTGACTGATGGGACCTGCAAGTGTGGGCTGGAGTGTCCGCTTGTCATCAACAAGGTAAAGCAAGCATACAAGCTAAATGTGTCTTTGTGTCCATCCTTTAGATGGTGCACAGTGATGTTTTCAATATAATTCCAGGACCCAGGATGAGTTCTACAATGCTTTTGCGCTTGGCAATTACTGTTCAATGAGAGGCGAGCAGGCAGGTAGAGAGATGCAGGCAACAGGCAGAGAATTGTGCTGTGCTCATCTTACGTACACACCGCCGCTCTTGCCGTCTTTAACTTTTTTCTATGCGACATGCAGGAAAGAAGGTTGAATGGTTTTAATTTGAAACAATATAGCATCATCGGGGTAAAATGGGGTGTGTCCCCTAGAAGCATTGACAATGAGTTTACTGCATCCTTTCGGATTTCAGACACAGGATGCTTACCTAAGAACATCACTGCTTACAGTAAATTGCTATTGGCACTCGCTTGTCATACTTTTTTTAGTGTGTGAGAATCAGTAACACAATCAAGCAAACAGTATGTGTAGGGCTGGGCATTAACCAAAAATATATCCGATTAGAACCAATAATTGACTAATCTTGCTCTTGTAGGTTAATAGAATAATCAAGAAGCAGGTTTTTTTGTGTGCTCTTACATATCAACGATTTGACATGAAAACATTCTAATATGATTTTTTTTAATCTACAAAATTTGGGAAACTCTGATCGAGTTAGTAATAAGTTTGTCTGTAAACCCCTCGCACTACAACATAATTTGGTTCAGACAAAATCGGTTCAGACAAGCCTCAAATCACTTTGTACTGAGTGTACTCCTTTAATTGTTTTCTTGCAGGTGTTCAACTTTAGTGTTGGTGTGAAAGCGGAGCTGCAGCAGTACAGCCAGCAGCTGGGCAAGGCAGAGCAGGATATGACCAAACTATGTAACCATCGTCGGAAAGTGGTAGCCATGGCTGCATTGTGTCGCAGCATGCAGACATCACAGCTGCCCTTCTCTGCCCATCATCACTCAGGTATATTTGCAGATTAACCAGTGGTTGGCGGGGTCAAATTGTACCTCCATGTTTGTTGGGCCCAAATGTCCTCTCAAAGACAGGAGATTATGGAAATTGTCTTTTTGCTGGACCTACTGTAATTTGCGTTTTGGCTTAAAATTGTGGAGAGATTTAAAATTAGGCTAAGGCAAGTAAGTAGCGATGAGATTTGGGGAATGAATGTAGTCAATGGAAATCAGTAGACATGCCTCACATAGAATTACTTGTCTGTGTTTGCCATTTGCCCCCTAAAGTTATAAATGGCCCACCAGAATTTGTTGCATGGGCCTATTTATCTAATCACGGTTTAGTAAAATCAGTTTTGTGTCATGTACTTTCAGAGGTCAACAGTGTCTTGGTAGACAACCAAGATCCAAAGAGGATGCGCGTGGAAAAAGAAGAAGAGGACCATGGCACTTACCAACCCAAACCTCATATGGCTCGTGCCCGGCCCCACAACAACCTCAACCCAGCCCCCTGCGCGAGCCCCAGATCCTCCCCTCAACTCATGTACCCTTACAATGGTTCCTCCCCTCTCGCACACACGGCCACAAACTCCCACCATCCCATGGATGCTCTGAGGAGGCTACAGTATCCTCCTCCTTCTCTGTCTGCTTCCTCCTCTTCTTCCTCTTCATCTTCCTTCTCTACCGTCTCCTCCAACTCCCCATTCCCTGGTTACAGCGCCCCCCAGCGATCACCCCGTACGCCCACGCCCCAGAACCTCAGTCAAGGTCAAAGGTCAATACCCCAAACCCCGGAGACCCCTGGGTCGCCTCGGTTGGGACCGCTCTCGCCGCCTCCCCCGTCTTCGCCCATGACCTTGGGTGCTGGAGGAGGAAGGGGAATGCAGTCCCACGCTTCTCATCCTCACAGTGTTATTGTGGGAGGTTCTCCCCTTTCTCCGTCTCCATCCCCCTCCCCATCTGTTAATAACATGAACTGTGCGTCCCCTCACCAGAGATCCCGACACCCCTCTTCCTCCTCTTCCTCCCTCTCTGAACAGGGAGGAGTTGCAGCAGGAGGTGTAGAAGGAGGAGTAGTGATGGGAAGTAACTTCGCTCAGAGAAGGAAGTCCACCTCTTCCTCTCCCCACTCCCCTCTCCCCTGCGGCTCTCCTAACCCCAGCCTCCACTTCCCCAAATACAAGCTGGAAGACATCTTGGAGCAGTTCAAGAACTCAGGCAACAGTAGCACTAATAACCACCACCTCCTGTTCCCTTCCAGTCCTGTCCTCCTGGCCAACCAAAGCAGCAGCAACAACCCTCACATACTCTCCCTGGCGCTTGATAAAGGTGGCAACCTGAAGGCCTCCAAGGCTGCTCTGGGTCCTGTGCCCAATGCAGGACCTGCAGGATTTGGGCTGAATGCAGCAGGGCCCTCTGGCTTGCCTCTTGGACCCTTTCTGAACCACCACCACCACAGCCATCAGGCCAGGCAGGCGCACCCATCCTCCTTCCCTGCTAGTAGTCTCCTCTCTGCAGCTGCCAAGGCCCAGTTGGCTAGCCAGATGACTCAGAGCCAGAGCTCAAATCCAGGTGGCAACCCCTTGACCTCGGCCTCTCCGCTGGATGTCTTGAAAGATAACCAGCAGCAACAGTCGTCGAAGGTAACAAACAGCACTTTACACAAAAAACACGCCCCTTCCTCTAGCGCTACAACAAGGCCTCCTACCCATCCCTCCCTCGCAGCGGCCTCCTCTCTCCTCTTCCCTCACTCCCACCCTCTGGCCCAGTCTCTTGCCACCTCCTCACATCACCTCCCTACACCTGTGGAACGCAATGCCTCACATAGGAAAAGGCAGCGGCGGTCGCCCACGGTCCTCAGCATGCTTAGAGAAACTCAACAGCTTGTTAATGGGCCGAGGAAGACTCCACCGGGAGACTGTATTCCCAACACCATCATCAACCTCTCTTCCTCCGCTCCCTCCTTATCCTCCTACCCCTCCCCATTGTATTCCTCCTCTACCTCAACTGCCACACAGAACCATAACTCTGCCATCTTGGAGAACCACCAACACCCTATCCTCTCAGGGCAGTCACCCAGGCTCTCTGCTACTGCCCGGCAGTCAATGCCTCTCGCTGGGCCTCTAAGACAAATGGAGGCCCTGGATTTCACTACAAGCCTGGCTGGTCCTGCTGGGACTCCAGCCTTGGCTCTGGACCCTCCAACTCAGCCTCTGTCTGCCCTGTTACACCTACTCAGTGTGCAGAATGCACAGCAGGCCGCCACTTCAGCATCAAACTCTGCGCCCGGCTCGCTGGGCTCTGTGTCAGTAGGAGGAAGTGGAGGAGGTGGGAACACGAACAGACAAAGCCCTAGACCACAGCCATCTTCTCCTGGCTCTTACTCAAACTCTGTTAGGCCTCTTCAGACCCGCTCTCCCTGTCGAACCAATAACACTACTCTACCCTCGACACAGCAGCCCCTTTCTCCTTCTCCCACCTCCTCCTCCGCTCGGCCCCGATCGCGTCAGTCTCCATTACAGGCACAGCCTCTGAAATCTAGCCCTTTACAAAGACTATCCCCTCCTTCGACAGCATTGCCCAGTTCCCATTTAGCTCTCTACAACAGCAGCAGCCCTCCTCAGCCTACTCCCCTGTCTCCCCATTTAACAGACAAGCACCAACAGACTCGGAATCAGAATCACATTACCACAGTTGACTCCATATCCCAAGCACCCTTGCATGAGGCCTCAACCCATGTCTCCCTTGCAACGGATATGTGCAGCAGCAGTAGAAGTAGAAATAGAAGCACCAGCTTGTCAACAACCATGGACCTGAGTCATTCTCAAAGTTGCGTTACTATGGTGACATCCACCTCCCCGAAGCCTCTGGATCTTAGCAACCACGTTCTGGCCCTGCTGGCGGCATCTTCCACTGCACCCCAAGGGGAGGGGGGGTCATTGGACCGTACCACTGGCAGAGTGTCAACTCCACCGGGAAATGACACTATAGGTGAGGATGACATTTGGTAAACGGTGGAAAGTTGCACTTTAATTCTTAAATATTTGTATTTAGTTTTGCCCATTTTTGTTTGATTTCACTGCTTTTCATCAAATGTACATTTTATGTAATCTTGCATGCCTCATTTATTAAAAGGGTACTTCACCCAAGAAATTACTTTATTTCTATCATTTACCTACCCGGTGATGTCTTTGCGTCACAGAGAATTCTTGTTTGTAAAGCACTCCTTAACGGTGAATGAAGAATCTAAAAATTAAGAACTTGATGAATGGAATTAATTAGAGACCTGATTTAAAAACAGCAAAACTATATCAAAAATCCTTCCATAAACTCAAAAACACAGCTCATATTAGAATTTAGGTTCTCTTCTGCAGAAGTCCGCTGAAAAACGTTAAGCAAAATATCACCACAGAAGACAAAAATAAACTTTTAAAACACTTCTTCTATGGTCATATTTTGGGAAGGCACTGACAGATTTTTTTTGACAGATTAATCAGGTCTCTGATTAATTCCATTCATCAAGGATTCTACCATTTTTCGATTCCTCATTAAAATTCTCTGTGACTCAAAGACGTCACCGGATAGAAATAGTAACTATTTACTGTTTCTGCATATCCTATGTTAATCATGTACATCTCAACTCCCTCAGGGCCCGAACAGTCGGTGGCTGCAGACAACCAGGTTTCCATAGTGACTGATTCTCCACAGTCCAGCAGCCCTGGTGTCGGACACACCAACCCCACCGCTCCTGGTGACAGCCCAAGTCTCTCCTCCAGTCCTTTACCTTTAGCTGAAGCCTTTCCCTTCATGAACCAAGAGCAGCTTCTCCAGCTGTTATCAACCACAGGTGGCCTACCATCCATCCTGGACCCCACTGTCTTGGCATCGTTGCCCCTAGGGGGGCTGTGGTTAGGCGGGCAGGGTCAGATACCCCAAGGCCCTGTTACGCCACAGCCTTCGCAGAATCTTTCAGAGCAACAGCCAGACCATCAGCAACAACACTTACTAATACAACAGCAAGACACACAGCAGCACAACCAAGACCATCAACACAAACAACCACACCAGATGAATGGCCACCCTCTGTTCCCGTTGTTGCCCTCCTTGCTTGGCACTCAAGGGGAGCTTCCTCTGAACCTCCTGGGCCTGCTCAACCCGCTGCCACCCCCGGCAGCCTCTACACCAGGACAGGAGGCTGATCTGGGTTTGTCAGAGAAACCAAGCCTCCAGGCGCTCCTCATGGCCTCCTTGCTGCTGGGGCAGCATCAGACTGCCATGTTGCCTCTATCAGGGCTGGGTCAGTTGAGCCAGCTCAGTTTGGAGGTTCCTCTTCACCAGCCCCACCAGATTACAGCCACATTAGACAGCCTCCCCATGGACAAGAACTCCAGCATGCTGGATCCGTCATCACTCCCTGGACCCAGCCTCCTCGAGGTCCTTCAGGGGTTACTTCCTCCAGAGGGCTCTCTACAAGCCCTGCAGTCCCTGCTCCTCCCTACCCACCTCCCCCATCATCCCTCTACAGCCTTCCTCCCCCTCAGCCCTGCCCTGCTAACCGCTGCCCTTGGCTCAGCCGAGCTCCACCCATCTCATTCCACACAACTAGCTCCTGCACAGCAAACCCAACATACCCCACCTCAGGTAGGCTTCCCCTATCTCCAGTTGCTCCCTTCCTCTTAGGTCTGTAGTTTTCCATAAAAAAATCACTTCCTAAATGATTCCATGATTTCCCTTAGTTTTAGTTGTTTTTCTTAAATAAACATTGGCCCTTTTCAAAATATGTTCTTTTTACCCCCTGCCCTATTTTTAGCTTTCCGCGTACACCACTTATTCTGTATGGTTTGGGTTGCTGTCAAAACTTGTTTATCTTGATATGCGTGAGTTTCAAGCACATTCATGTTAGTTTGACTTTTGTATTTTAAATTTTTGCATGTATTGGCAATGTTAATGCTATACTTTAATTAAAATGTGAATACAGTAACAACAAATAAACAAATAAAATACAAATAAGTGAAATGGGAATTTGAATCTAATTGGATTCACTCATGCCTTTTCCCTCTTGTCCTCTGGTCCAGGGTACCTCTGTTGATACGCTGATCCCCCTTCCACTCCAGGGGAAGGACAATCCCATCCTGCAGCAGTTACTCCCTGCCCTGCTCAACCATTCTGTATTAGGCAAGTTGCTAAAATACAGGCAACAGCAAAAACACAATGTCATTGCCATTGTTATTATTGTTATAGTGTTACTTACTTAATCCTCTTCGTCCCAAGTGGGACATGATAGTGTAGTGGCATATTTAAATTGCTTAGCCGTTATAAAAATGTGTTTGTGTCTGTGTGTTTTTAGGAGATCTCTCTGGCCTCGCAAGCCTCCATAATATGGTGGGGCTAGGGGCTGGCCAACTCCTCTTACCTCCTGTACAGGCCTCAGCTTTGGGGATGTCCCTTCTTCAGGGCCCTGATGGAGCCATCAACCTACTCAACAACATACAGGTAGGAGTCCCAAGGCTGTGTGGGAGATGGCTTAATATGTAGTTAGAACATTGCAAGTAACATGGGCTTCAGTGGCTCTAGGAGGTAGAGCGGCCACGCGGGAATCGCAAGGTTCCCAGTTCGATCCCGGGCTCCCACTGGGTTATTGTCGAAGTGTCCTTGAGCAAGACACTGAACCCCTAACTGCTCCCATTGAGCAGGTTGGTGCCTTGCATGGTTTCCGCCGCCATCGGTGTGTGAATGTCATTCACTTTGGATAAAGGCCCTATATAAATGCACCATTTACCATTTAACACTGTGTTTTGGATTTGTTGGCTTATAGCAATGCTTAAAAACGTTTTGCACGAAAAGCACTTTTAGAGGAGTTGAATAAAAATGTCCATGAATATGCAAGTATGGGCCTGTAGATGCCCAGATCTTACATAATCGCAATCGTTTGATGAGTCAAGACTCATTTCCGACTGCATGTCTTTCCTCCTCTTTGTCCCTCGTTTCCTGCCTCTGTCCTGTCCGAATAATAGCAAAACTGCTAAGCTTTCGAGGGCTGTGCAGGTATGTGTAGATTCATTGTAGGTAAATTTGCGTTTTAAACATTGATTCGATTTTTCAGGGGCTCCGGTTCCAAAACATCATCAATGTGGCAACAAATTGTCATTCATTGCCTCTCCACCAATGTCACCAAAACCAGACTTTTGTGTATTAAGTGCTGTACTGTCTGCTTTCTTTTCTCTTATTCAGCTAAACATTGCACCACCGACGGAAGACAAGCCAATGCCGTTGCAAGAAACACAGAGTCCCACCCCACAGGAGGACATTCCAGCCAGTCACTTAGTTCCAGAGACAGTACCGAGCCCCGCCCCAGCCCCTCCTTCTGCTCGTCCTCCACATCCAACCCCACTTCTACAACGAGGCTCTGGGTCTGCCAGTAGTGGAGGGGTAATAGACCCATACACCTCTTTCATGGACACCATTTATACCTCCTTCCTCCAAGTTAGTGCTAAAGAACAGGAAGAGGGAGCCCAGTCAGGGCCAACAGACCCCACGTCACCTTTTTGTGCCTTACCCCCCGTCTCCTTCCAAGCGGAGCACCCCGCAGCCCTCCCCCAGGCTAGCGCCCCCATCTCCCTTAGCCCACGCCGGGCGTGCTCCCTTCGTAACCCTGACTTATCTCGCCTCAGCCTGGAAGCGGCGGCCCACTCCCCCGCACAGGGCACCCCGAAACCCAGTGAGGATGAGTCGGCATCACCCTCACAGAGGAAGGCAGTGATGGTGGAGGGACACACTCACCCAGAGCCTCCTCTCCCCCCCATATACCTGGAGGAGGCGAAGACGGACTGCGCTGGGCCGGCTGCAGCCGCGTGCCCCTATGTTGAGGCAGGGGTGGAGAGGCAAGGGGATCTGCCCCAGGCTGGTGGGTACCACAGCCCCAGAGATGGAGGAAGCGGGAGGTCTAAAGAGGAGAGTGCTGGGGTGCTGCTGCACACTGAACAGGGCAGGGTGAGTGTTTGTGAGGGGCATGGAGGGACTCTTACCGTTTTTCCTTTTAATATTTGCATTTTATGAGTTTAGCTAATGCAGTGGAGTGAATGTTGGTGAGTAAACAGTTAAGTGTGTGTCATGCATAAGGCAGGCATGCAAACATGTAGCTTTTCGGCGAAAATCACTGTTTGAATCCAAATACCGGTAGGTCATTTGTGTGAATTGTGCAGATCCGAGGAGAAAATGTTTTAGGGGGGTGTCGTGTTGATTGTACTGGCTGCGTTGGTCATCGCGCGTACAATTCACCAGAAAAATAAGGATGTTGTGGACGAACTTCAAAATAAAACCAGTGTTGAGTTGACTAATCATGATACGTTAAAACTGATCTGTGTGATCGGTCTTATTTTTTAAGTCCAAAGTATCTCTCCAGCCTGCCTGCAGTAGCTGGGGGGCCATGACGCGGTGTTGGGGAAGATGTTTGAATGACAAATGAATGGATAATAAGTTTGTGACTCGCTCCACTAAACTTTTTAACAACGTGAAAACCATGCACTGGGGACGAGTACCGATCTTTCCATCCGTTGCAGTGGTGAGGGGATCGTTTTTTTACGCCGTGTCTTGCCTGTGTGCTCTCTGCGAACTTATCTCTCCCTCCTTCTGTGTGTGTGCGTGTGTGTCGTACACGCGCACATGTGTGTCATACGCGCCCGCTCCCTCCACATAAAGGAGAGGTTAGATATCAGTGATTTAAATATTGTTATTTAAAAGCCCCCTTAGGTACAAGTATTTTCTGCAGTGGGATTATATATTTTTTGCTGGTAGATAATGTTGAGCTGGTCATTTTAAATGTTACATTTTGGGTTTGACACTGATCCTAGATCAGCAATTAATGCAATGTTTGCCTAAAGCAGGGTTCGGCAACCTTTTTGACATTAACTCATTCACTGCCAGGCTTATTCACTGCCAGACCCGTCATACAGTAAGCCGTCCTTGGCAGTAAATAAGTTAAGTGCCAAGTCTTCATTTTCTTGATAGTCAGTGTGCCATATCAACATAAAGTTTATTTATGACACAAAAAAATAAAGAATCCGACTGATTTTGATTGTCCATATAGGCTACATAACAACCTTTTTTTCTTCTTCTTTAGAAATATTTTCTTTCACATCAGGATGTAATGATCATTAGACAATAACCCCACGTATCTCTCAGACTCCCTCCCCAGTCAGAGTTTGAAACTTTGAATGAATGTAGAAATATGTATGTGCAGGATGTAATTTGTATATAGATGTGTGGGGACTTAATTTAACTGACTAAACTTTTTTAGAATATTTAATTTTAGAAGAAAAAAACCTCTCTCCCACACTTATGCCGGTGTGCCAGTGATCACCCTCCCCTGTGCCAATGTTGGCATCCGTGCTTAAGGTTGCCTACCCCTGGCCTAAAGTTTATTCTAATGCATTCATAATAATCATATGGCAGGGGAGAACGGGGTAAGATCACCTTTTACATTTTAAATTACCATGTCCAGAAAAAAGAAAGCTCTATGATAAAGTGTTCATTTATCTGGTCTAATATTTGCGAACGAATGCGCGTGCTATTCTTGTCACCTTTTTCACCCCTGGTCTGTTTGCATCCCTGATAAGGACACATTGACATGGCACATACTGTACATGATGATTGAACATTTCTGTTGTAGGGCAAGAACACTTTGGTAGAGGTTTGGGTTGTGTAGTTACCTTGCCATGATGTTACTCTAAAGGTGGACAAGAAATCAAAAATAATTGATTATTCAAAACTAGCTCCTAATTGTATGACATTGTAAGGTGTAATAGCTCTCAAATTTAATTTTTTTCTTTATTTGATAGTACAGTAGGAAATGGAGAGAGATGGGGAGTGACATGCAGCAAACAACACAACTCAAACCTCTACAAAAGTGTTCTTGCCCTTAAAGGAATGTTTACCCTAAATCCAAAGCCACCCCTATTGTATTGTTTTGTTTTGTTTATTTGTGCCATAACAAACGGATTAAAAATAATTAGACAATAAAACAAGCATTGCACAGGCAAGGAGAAAAAGACGGGGCTTGTTTGTTTAATTGTTAACTGCATTTACGCATAATAAAAGATTATTCATATTATTTTCTGTGAATACATCTTTCAAGTGTTCTAAATGACATGAAACATTTATAATACCGTTGACTGCACTATTAAAGCCTAGAATCAATACTATAAAATATGGTTTCGCAAAGTTTTAAGTGGGAACTTAAATCTTTATCTCTCCTAGAGGGAAACTTGTGTTTACAGCCCATTGTCTCACCATCTCGTCTATAAAACCACAGCCATATAAGAAATACACTAGAGGGGTTCTGTCAGATCAGTTTAGTCACATCATTAGGGTGACTTCTTTAGGACAGATCCAAATACTAGGGGACAGAAGTCCCCAGCTGAGCGTGCTCTACTGTCGACTGATTAAGAGAAGGACAGACGGATGCAGACTCTCAGTGAACATTCTGTAGCGTCATTCCGCACTCGGTAGCCTGAGTAGCCACGTTTCGGCTACTCAGGCCTTTATCAACGCTGATGAAGGCCTGAGTAGCAGAAACACGGTCGTTTGTCATGACTGCTGCTGCGGTAAATGATTAAATTCAAAGATAATTGTGAGTGTGGACTGTGTGTATTGACTGCTTTAGGATGGAGCCATGGGTATAAGATTAAACACCCAAACGTTAGAGTATGGCGTCAAATGCAAAGAAAAGTAGAGAAACCTAATTAAAGCATCTGTTTCCATACAGGTATACTGCGTGATAATAAGAATTAACATCCTATCTCTGTGGCATGTATAGAAATGCTGAGCAGGGCTGTTGACCTTGATTTTTGGATTAAGATGGCAAGAGGAAAAGACTCAAGTGAATATTAAACCACGTTCATTATTGGGGCACCAATGGCTTCAGTCACAAATACCGCTGCCTAGTGTTTCAGTATGAACAGTGACATCTGCATTTCCATCTATGGGGAAAACATCAATAAATACGGTTAATACACATCATGGTCGAAACTAAAGCACACATTTGATTATCTTGATGCTTGTGCTTTAGTGTGATTATGTAAGGAAAAACAGAAGAGCAACTCTTTCTCAAATGATCAGAATGTCAATGCAGGATGTGATCAGACTGTCCGCAAGAACTGTGGATAACTGCATAGAGAGGGAGTTACAGTAGGGTTGCAATACATAAACCCCTCATTACAAAGATGAATGCACATTTGAGAGTTCATTGGTGTAAAAACATGGACACTAGTCTTAGTCTACAGAGAATGTGGGAAAAAAGTGATATGATTAGATGAGTCATCCTTCATATTCTCCACAACCCGGTATGTGTGACGTACACCAAGAGAACAGTACAGGCCTGAATGCTTGACACCTACAGTGAGGGTGTAAAAATGCATTCCATCGAAGTTTCAGCTGCAGTTTTCCTCCCAGTGTGGAGGAAGAAGGCTTGTATGACTGTGATCTCTACCTCTTGAAATACTCCTTGGTTTCTGTTATTTGTAAGCGATAATGGCAATTCTCAAACTAGTTGTCCTCAAAACCCTGCCTCCAGTCGCTGTGATTAGCCATATAATACGCATGGAGGGAGTGCTCAATGACCACGCCACTGAGACACCTTTCTGAGACACTTGATGTTGTTTTTTTCTTTATTTTGTCACCCGTCTGTACATAGATGTCACTCAGGCATTCGTCGTTGCACAACATCTAACTGGGGTCAGGATATCAGCCTGAGTCGAAGGCAAGGGCTGATACAACTGTGCCAGGGATTTGATGGGCATGGATGAAGGCTGGCAATAATTATCACTATAGCCTTATTTATTAACAAAACAGAAAAATTACTTCTGATGAACACTTTTAACTGAATAAACGGATTAATATTGGTGTCCATGAGGACCTGTCCCTGCAAACAAAATTGAATCCCAGTGGGATTCAAAAATTGGCTTAAGGGAGGACCGGCCGGACCACGTCGTCACGCTCATGTCACTATGACTCAGTCTCAACCATATAAGGAGTTCCCGAAGCAGCTATATATAATATGAGCATAAAAGGACAAGGACTGACACATACAGAGATCTCCATATATGAGCATATTGGTCGGATATCGGTTTGAAGTAGGTGTCTGAACCTCTAGTGAATTTAAAGGTGCTGTAAGTGATAATTCTTTGTTTAAAACAAAAAGTATTTTGTTAACTTAAAGCTCTATATTCTGATGGTAATCATTGCTACAGTAAAGAGTGTCTGTTCAGTTATAGTGGTCTCCCTGTCTCTCCAGCTCTGTAATAAACCGGTGGGTCACCAATTCAGTTTTATATTGTTCCAATTTTGTCCTGTATCTCCTCATTGGATGCAATTGTTATCCCAACCCGAAAATGTCTTCTGTTTACTAAAGAGCTACAGACTTGGGGAGACCCCTGTTACTGAACAGCACACTATGTGAATGTAGAGCTATTTAGCACTCATTTATAACCCGCGCGGGAAAGTTGGTGAGCAGAGATGCTCAGACTCAGAGTGCGGTGGCACATTAGCGTGCACTGATTGGTCAGCTGCACAAGGGCTGATATGGCAACTGACCAATCAATGCAAGCTTATTGCCCATCTGTACTTAAATCAACCCCTCACCCAGGGCCAACAAAAGCGAATCATCATGACATCGCCGCAACCAAAAATGTATTTCCGGGTAGATAACGCAGGCAGCGTCGCATTGGAGCAGTATTATTCCTTAACCTTATTTCTGGAAGAACAGTCAATGACATATTGTTAATGACTATTAGACATCTATTTATCTATTAGTTATAATATCCACAGGTTGACAAACTAGACATGGCTAATATTCTGGACACTTTATTTTATATTGTGAAATCGTCCATAGACATTCTACCCGGAAATACCTGTTTGTTAACAAACATTCGAACATGCTGATCTGGTCTATACAACAATACAGCAAATGTTCATTTAATGTTCATGTTTTTTAGCGTTTGTTTTGTAACATGGCTTGTCTGTTTGGATTCTTAACCTCTTCAGGATCAAGCAGGACCAACAGTGGGAGCCAGGAGAGGCAGGAAAAGGAAACAAACGTAAGTTGCCCTCGTAATGTTGTGACATTCAGTGTGTGTCTTCGGTATCATACATCCTTACATGCGTATCAATGCAGGTGCATATGAAGTAACCTATGCACCACAGCAACAAACGCTTAGTTTTAAATCGGGTATGTTAAGTTCTCCTATGCTATTATTTATATGATGCTGTATTATAACTGATTAATTATAACATGTGTGTTTCAGGCTACAGAATGTACTAGAGGATTTCAGAGACATGGATGCTGCAGCGCTGGAGGACAACAAGCCTATGGTAAAATGTCTATATTGTGTGATTTTGTGTAATTGTGGAAGTCTTTTAGTCAAAGCAAAAGGACACTTTGGTACAGGTTTGGGTTGTGTAGCTACCTTGCCATGCTGTAACTCCAAGTATGTTTGTGACATTTACAAAACCTGACTAAAGTGGATATTTCATGCTGTTTTTGAACATTTTGTTTGTATTTGTTATGATCCTGCAAACGTGTTTCATAAGGTTGTAGCCAAGTTTTTCAGCTGCAATGATAAATGACTGGCTGCAGGGGGCGCTGTTGAAACGAATTTCCGTCAAGGCATTTATTATTTTCTGTGTCTTTAAAAATTTACAATAGGAATCACTCGCGGTATCCAGCCTTGACCACAAAACTAACCTCACATCAGCAGTAAATGTTAGAAAGCTTGGTTTCTGTTTACTGTTCAGTGCTCATATCTGGTCTAGATCCCGCCTACTATATCCGATAATTTCCACACACACAAAAATGCAAACACAGAGACCGTTTCCATGTCCGCTCTAGAGTGGAACGGCGTCTACCAGAAAACCTGAGTTAGCCACTTCCGCTAGTCCCGTATTTCGCCGTTTGCTTTCTTAACTAACTGCGTCACAGTGGCTCAGGCTAAAACAACGGTGGTGTAAATAAGAGAAATCAATATTTTAGATGCAGAGTTACAAATGGCTAAGTTAACCATCAGGATTTTACTGTGTATGATCTCTGACACTCATTGTGCTGTCTTCTGTTTACTGTTACTCCAGGCAGCACTGCTGAAGCCTGAGAGGTCAGTCCGAGGCAGGAGGCGGCGAGGCGCCAGGTCACAAAGGCAGTGATTGGAAGAGGAAGCTGTCAATCCAAGCTGTTCACCATTCATAGTCCAGAGGGGAACGCCTCTTCTTCTTTTTCTTCTCCTTCTTCTTCTACTTCTTATTCTTTCCTGTCCTGCACACCTCACCTTCATCATCACGACTGCTCCCCTCTGTCTAGAACTTATTTTTTTCCTCTTCTCAAAACTGCACTAATTATTATGCCGTTATCATGTCAACCATTGTTAGGGCAACCACTACAAGAGAGAGGAAATAAAACACATAGGAGAGATCTAGTTTCTAAAAAAAAGAGACAAAAAAAGAAAGACAATACTTCGTCACAGATGCATTTTCCACTTTGATCTTGTAGGTCTAGTACACAAAAGAATGGTTGCTTGACTATTGTGATCAGAGCTCAGTTAATACATTGTTAGTGTTAGAGAATTATGTCAACACAAAAACACAAAACAATCTTACTGTTTTCTCCTCATCAGTGTGTTTACTGTGAGTCAGGATAAGCCCACCTACTTGAATTACCTATGGTTGCTCTCTCATGAATGTGTGTGTGTGTGTGTGTGTGTGTGTGTGCGCGTGCATATGTATGTTTTCTGTCTGAGTGTTTGACAACAGTGCTTGTCCTGAGCCCTCTCCCACTGTGCCACACAAGTTGGTTTAGTTGAATTTATTACAATTAAGTAAAATGACACCCTATGCAGTAAAATGCGTAGGGTGTTAATTTAACTGTTGAGAGTGTACTAATGGAACCAAATGCACCCTTACAGGACCATTGTAGAGTTTAATTCAACAATCAGAATGTTACAGTGTAATTTGGTGGACTGAAGTAAAGGCCTCTTCGCAGAGACAGTACAGTGGTCTTTTGGGGTTTAAAAAAAGAAAACGTAAGAGAAGTTGGCAGGGAGTAATCTTGTTTCAAGTGCTGTTGAATTTAAACAACCCAAGGACAAGGTAAGGCAATAATTTTAAGTCTAATGTATGCCTCCAGGCATCTTAGCTCTTAAGCCTAATTTATACTTCATTGCGCTCTAGCATCGCTCGCTGAAAAGAGCAGATCCACAAGCTCACAACACACCTCGTTGTGACCTTGTACATCTGCTATTTTCGGTGTCCGACGCCATCGTATGACGGAGTAAAAAATTAAGCATTAGGATCGTTTACATCAACTTGTGTTGAAATCAAACGGTGTTTGATCGTGTTATTTTCTTTCTGTGTTCTGTTATGGAATGGTTATTACAGCGTATTGAATCATTGGAGTATCTCATTCCTGTTGGAATCTTTTAGGGAAATGTATCCCTTTTATACTGGCTAAATGAGAAAACAGAGTAATAAACCCCATGTGTCTGTTATTCTCTGTATTATGGGTGGTTTTATAGAGCAGGAAATTTGGTTTCTTCCTACATCGTTTGAAATATTATGGAAAATGACTTTCCAGATCATGAAATTTGTGATTTTGCACACAAAAATATGGAAGATTATATGAGGGTGAAACTTACTCATCCTATATTATTATGACTACACCGTTTCTTTAGTTGTAGAAAGACTACAATTTCACATACTGTGCTACATCATGATGTGAAGGATAAATCGACTGTAGACTGATGGGACCTAGTTCATCATTGTATTGCAAAGCCACTGTCAACATCCCAAGCAGACCAAAATCATGAAACCCAGTCTGCAACTATAAACTTTGGAATATTGAAACATGGCAAACACCGAAGCCCTGAAGAAAACCACATGGTTACAGACAGTATCGAGTGAATGGGTTACGACGTTCTGTGTGAATGCGAAGAGAGTTGATGTACATGTGGGTTTGTTGAGTTGGTGTTTTCTGTCTTTTCTCTTCCCTCTGTCTCCTCATTCACTGTTTGAGCTCTCCTTCACACACTGCCCCACCCCCACCCTAAAGAGTACCGGCATCTTTAGCTGTATTTAAAATAGAGAAAAAACAAAAATAGAAATTAAATGAAAAAGAAAGCAGATTATGCAATTTCTACACTTGGAGATTTTTTTGTACATATGTACAGTTAATGTGTTTTATTTTGATTTTATATTCTTAGAGAAAGAGACCAGAGACAGAGGACAAAATGATGAATAGTGAAATTTTTCTGGGAATTGTAATTGAGTATTTTTCTCATTCTGCCCCCTTGCTTTCAATACTTATGTTTAAAAAGACGAAGATTAAATTGTGGACTGTAGCTTTCTTTTTATATGGGAGTCTCTTTTTTTATTTAATATTAAACTATTTACAGAAAAATGTAACCTGTTGTGTTTATTTCCATTGGTTGAAGAGATACAAGGGAAACCGGCGCTGAAGGTGTGTCCTATCCTATTATGTGGCCTGGCAAATGTTTTTCTTTTCTTTTCTTAAAAAAAAAAAAAAAAGTGATTAAAAAAAAATACAGCTCTGCATGATTTCATATTTTAGGCAGCAATTAAGTGTAATTTGCTTCTTTCATGTACTTTATTTTACAAACCTTAGTTGAAGCAAACATGTATTTGGATATGATGAGGTAATGGTATTTCCAAGAAGCTCTGATTTGACAGTACTGTAGGTGATGGCAAAGATTTGTGCTTCATCATCGTTGCATCATCTGACTCAGTAAGTGGCCTTTAGGTTGAGACTCCTATAGACTCCTCTTAAAATCAATTATATTTGGTGCCTTCCCTGAATGACTAAGTGGACCAACCATTTGTTTCAAGACAATGAAATAGAGGGGGTGAAAGAAGTCACTGTAGCCCCATTGGCTATGTTATGGACTATATAATATATAGTCATAAAATAAAATAAATAACCAGTCTTTTTGTGCAGTATATGATATTTGATTTTAGTTTCACAGACAAGTAATTATTAAGTAAGTTATTCAACATGGATTCTGCACTCCCATGGGCCCAGCATTCGTCATGCAGTGCCTTTGTTGAGTGCAGGGAGGTGCCTGCTAGGTCAAGCAGTATAGTGCACAAACCATTATTCTCCTCGGATCCGACTTGTTACACATCTCTCCTCTTTTCCTGTGTTCCTTGTCTCTCTACACTCCTCAAATAAAGAAATGCCACACAAAAAAATGATAACATGGTTGAGTGGAGGGTTTGGCTTATAGCCTGTGATGATGTGTGGATGCTGAGGTAGTGGGTACCACTTTAACAGTCTAGATGCAGACCACGCCCTTCCCCCAGTCACAGCAAGAGGGCGCAGCTGGCGACCAAACAGGCCATATGATTAGTACATTAGACTGGTACAGATAGAAGCTACAGCAGCATCTCACCTTCAAGCAGCCACACCACAACCAGCGCATCTTACAAAAGAAGGGAGACAGCATCATACAAAGACGCGACCAAGCTAGGACAGACTTACAGAAGACCCGAGCGACACTGGAATCCGTTATGTCCATTATGTAGGCCACCTTTCTGCGATTTTACCTCAAATTTGACACGTTTCAGCGCCTGTCCGCCTCTGCGACAAGAAACCGTTCAGCTGCGCAAAATATATTTTCGCTTGAATCTTTTGACCTGTATGCGGTGGGTTTAGCATTTTTAACCTTGTCATCGTTTACCGATTTCCAAAGTCATTCTATTACAAAAGGACGTAGCATCCTTGCATCCTCAGCACTTCATTTGACGGTCGACTAGGCCCGCAAGTGTCTGATTTACCCCCGCAGGACAGCATCCAACCCAACTGAAATTGCGCAATGGCCGATGCCACCACGGAGTGCAATATAAAAGTGCTGTGTCGCTTTCGTCCCCTCAATCAGTCGGAGATCCTGCGTGGAGACCAGTTTATCCCCAAATTCCAGGGAGACGACTCTGTGCTCGTTGGGGTGAGTAAAGGAGATGCTTTGGTTTTCATATACAGGCCCTCATTAATAAATTATTGTGTCCTGATGCCTTTGTTTTTGTTATGCTTTTTTCCCCTCTCAAGAAAAATGACAATCAGTGAAATATTCTCAACAGCCTTTTTTATTAACCATAAAGAGTCACAGCCTGCCACAGAAAAGCAAAACGCCTTTAATGTTGAAATGCGCACATTGGGCCCTTACTGATGCATCAGGCATCAGCTGACTGGGTCTGGCCTCTAGCCCATCCATGATATACACAGACTAATGAGACTATCCTGTTTGCCTAGATCAGTGGTTTTCAACCGCTTTCATATCAAGGTCCATTATTTATTCAGCATTTGAGCCACGGACCACCATTTGATGATTTAGCCAATTTAGACAATATTTTGTTGTCAAGATTTTGTCCCCAATTCCATGCTGTATTGATGTTGGTATAGGAGAAACAGGCAAACAAAACAAACAAAAATATAAATTCTTCTACATTCTCTAATTGTGGAGACTTCTTGTAAATTAAGTAATGCAGATGTTTAACAATAATTTTACTCTTGAGAGTGTAAAATGAAACCAAATGCAGGTCCATTTGGTTTCATTTTACACTCTCAAGAGTTAAATATCTAATACGGGTCCATTTGGTTACCAACTCTCCATCATTTAGCTAGGGACCACCTGGAACCCCCTCAAGGACCACTGGTGGTCCCCGGACCACTGGTTGAGAACCACTGGCCTAGGTACATTACTGTTTACATTTGTTAATTAAGACTTAGCCTGTGTAGCCTATACATCTTTGATACAGTCTTATGGGTATACATCCTAGCCCTCTATACAAAGCCTAACCTTTGTTTATAGTACAAACATGGTATTGAGCTGATGCGATGAGACCTTCTCCATCATTTGCAGTGAAACCTTTTTTTTTTCAATACCTTTTTTTCCCCTTCTTTTTTTTATGGTTCAAGTTATGATTTACCTGCTCTGCTACCCTAAGTGACCTGGGCCCCAGCTTTCTATTCTATTCTATTCCTTGTGTTACAGTCAGAGGCCAAAGCTAATGCCTTGCTCTAGTGACTAGTCTATAGCATCAAGAAAATTAATAGAAGATCTAATTAGTAAGAAATACTACAGATTCATTTAGGCATAGAAAGATAACCCTGAGCTGTATATAATCCATATTCTCCATCTAAGACCACAGGGTCAAGGCGAGGCTTGATGATGGTATTTTAATATGGGGATTCACTGTAGTCAACAATAAGAGACAGCTTGCATGTAACCAAACCTGGGAATGTTGCATGTGCAGGAAAGATACAAGACTGCAACACTTTCTAATCAATTTAAAAAAAACTTAGATTTGATTAAAGTTTCAGAACATTTAATTTAAGTAAAGTAAATATCAATATACATAAAGTGAACAACATTATTTGATTCAACCACTTAATAGGTAGCATATATCTACTTTATTAGATAGATAAAGAGAAAGGGGTCAGAGAAGGTAACAGATGGGATAAAGGTAATGACTTGAAGCCTTGTCATCCTGATGAGTTCAGTGTATATACCAGCTGCTTTTGCCACTAGGATGTGTACACTGAAAATCCAGAGTGTTCATTTAACTCTGAGAGCGTACAAATGGACCATTATGTAAAATTTAATTAACACTCAGGATTTTACTTATGACTTTATACCAATCCTCTAACAACAGCGATGTAATGTAGATAGATACAAATACCTGTAAATAGGCTGCCTAATACTAGCCTGCACCACATCATGTGATAATGAGTTTTATATATTGAGAACATTTGTATAAAAGTATCATTAATATGAAGTTGTTGCAGAATAAACCATAACAAGACATTGAGCAATGAGCATCCTAGCAGTCGAGGAGATTGTGCTACAAGGAAAGTGCTTTTATCATGGGTTGTCCTCTGATTGTAGAAGTAGAAAATCCATTGCATCCATGTCTTATGAACCTTTCTTCTGGGGATGCATATTTTAGAAATAATGGTTCTCTTGAGCAGGTGCAATAGGTTCATCTGGCATAGGCTGCTAACTATCAAGTCTATAGTATTTAAAATCAACCTAACTCCTATTGCTTGGATATGATAAGGCTTTCAGAAAAATATATTCTGTCTATAAATTAACAATTTAACAATTTCTTCATGGATAGTTGGGTGCAGCCTAAAACAGCCCCCAATCAAAAAACAACACTCAATCAGATGAGGACCACATAACTGCCATTAGAATATACTACATTTTGAATCTCCTCTGATTGCAAAGTATACATTATTAATTTGAATACTTGAGTAATGGTGAGATGTCCTTCTATGTTCATTGACACATTTTGCCCTAAGCCCCCGCCCCCCCCCCCCCTCTCTCTCTCTCTCTCTCTCTCTCTCTCTCTCTCTCTCTCTCTCTCTCTCTCTCTCTCTCTCTCTCTCTCTCTCTCTCTCTCACTTGCTCATAACTCTTAACAGATAGATATGCCTGAATGTGCTCTCTCTAATTACCTGCAGAGCCAGGATCAATAAATTACCCAGCAACACATGCTACACACTGGCCTTCTTTCTCTTCCCTCAGCTCCTGTCTGTCTTTCTTCCTGTCTCATTGGACTCATGTTCTCTGTCTGAATGTCTTGCTGTCTGTCTGGCTGTCTCTCTACATCTCCCTCCTTCTATTTACATCCCTGTTGTTCTCCTGAGTCCTGCTCAACCCCACCCCTTTCACTCCATTTCACCTCTTACATATCTCTCTCCCCAAGTCTCTCATGAGCTATCTATGTCTGTCTGTCTGTCTGTCTGTCTGTCTGTCTGTCTGTCTGTCTGTCTGTCTGTCTGTCTGTCTGTCTGTCTGTCTGTCTGTCTGTCTGTCTGTCTGTCTGTCTGTCTGTCTGTCTGTCTGTCTGTCTGTCTGTCTGTCTGTCTGTCTGTCTGTCTGTCTGTCTGTCTGTCTCTCTCTCTCTCTCTCTCTCTCTCTCTCTCTCTCTCTCTCTCTCTCTCTCTCTCTCTCTCTCTCTCTCTCTCTCTCTCTCTCTCTCTCTCTGTCTCTCTCTCTCTGCCCAGCTTCCCGCTCTGTCCTTGCTGTGGTTCTCTCTCATTTCTAGTAACTCATCTCATGTAGATGACTATTGTGTGTGGCTGTGCACTGATGATTCAGTTTGTTAACCATATTTAATTACCAGCTCTCATTGTTGTGGTGCATTCAGGCTCATACTAAATTTATGTCTAATAGCATGGTGAGATTTAGGATTACAGTAGCCTGTACTCTAACTCTTGAGTTAAAGTTTGTCACTAATTATTCAACCTAAAACAACACTGCTGACTCGTTTCTCGTTTAAATCCCCAGCTAGCTGTAATCTATTAACAAGCAATTGTTAATGGATTACAAAAGTCAATGTTTTTCACAGAACATGAGCAATGCCATGCTCCATTGGACATGAGGTGAAGATTCAAAAATCATGAAAGGACTATTTGGAGGGGAGAATAGGGAACTTGATTGGACACATTATTTACCATTCAGACAAAAATCAGTTGACAATGTCAGCCAGGGAGTCAAGTAAAAAAAAATAGTAAATGATCTATAGGTGTATCATAGAAATCTTACGAAGCTCCATAATTTTATGAGCGAAATGTTTAATGTCCATAATTGCAGTGAGGATTAATGCAAGGGGGCTGCTGGAAATCTGGAGAGTACATGTCATAGCCCTATATTGTCTTATCTTATGGTCTCATCTGTTGTTTATCAGGATTCTAGTGAGGGAACATGACCATCCCCCAACCATCTACAGTAGCCTATAACTCTACATCTTAGGTCCCTGTGTCAAACTCAGGAGGTGAAATATAGCTCTGACATGGCTAGACTCAGGTGCACTGCAGAGTTAGCTTTCTCTAAAGCTAGCTCAGTGCTGATACCATCTTCTGTTCCACTGCTAGGTGCTTAGGCAGTCTTTTAAAGTACTGTGGGGGGAGGGGTGCCAATGAGAATGATGCACATATACACAGCCTTCCATTTCTTTAAAAAAAAAAAATCTGAGCACAAATCTAAACATTCCTTTTGAACTGTATGCATCCACAAGCTTGGCCTTTTCACGTCTTGGCACGTGCAAATAAAGGATGACTCAGTCACATCATTCAGAGCAGTTCCCTGCCAAAGCATCAGATACCACAGTCACTGATAGCCTTGCAGGGGTGACATCATTTCCCATAACTTAGCCTTAGATTGATGACAAATTCATGGTGAAAGGGCAATAAAATACAAGCAGAGTGAGTAGCGTTCAGGAGCACAATGTGTTGCATAGTTTAAAAACAATAACATACTGTAAGTGTACAAATTAAATCAGGAAGTGAAATGAGCAGATGAAGAGAAAAATACACAAACAAATTATACATGTCTATCAAAAAATGCAATCAGAGACATTAGCCAACAATTCAAATTAATCACATGTATTCAAGACAGCAATATTCTTTATTTATATGCACAATAAGTCATTTTATTGACTGTGGATCTGTAATTGTGTATATGAATATATCTGTAAGTTATCTATCTCAGAACCAGAGTACATCATTCATGTAATTTTTTTGTTTGCTGTTGTCAACAGGGGAAAAACTATGTATTTGACAAAGTGTTCCCGACCAACACCACTCAGGAGCAGGTATATAACAACTGTGCCAAGCAGATTGTCACGGGTACGTATGGTTAGCTGCAAACAAAACATGTACAATGTTTAAATGTGTGTGTGTGTGTGTGTGTGTGTGTGTGTGTGTGTGTGTGTGTGTGTGTGTGTGTGTGTGTGTGTGTGTGTGTGTGTCTGTGTGTGTGTGTGTGTGTGTGTGTGTGTGTGTGTGTGTGTGTTGTTTGTGGGAAAATATACAGCAGGCCAATGCTGATAAAGAGGGAAAGAAATAGAGTTTTAATGCATACGATAGGAAGTTTATTTGTTGCACGATGTCATTGCTTTCACTTTTTCCTCGTGTATGTACGGTAATTACTTTACATCAGATTTCATTACATTGTAGATTACATTGAGAACATTATGTGTTATCCCTACAAATGTAGCTGGTATAGATTCCTGATTTCTTGTATTGTATTTCTCACAGATGTGCTGGGTGGATACAATGGCACTATCTTTGCATATGGACAGACCGCCTCCGGGAAGACCCACACCATGGAGGTACAGAGTTCACTCACCGCTGTGTTAACGAACAGATTTATGAATAAGAATATATACATCATTAATACCTGTGATTCAGAATCAGAATGAAAATGTCAAGTTCAACTGTACAAGTGTCTCAGACAGAAAAGTGTTTGTCATATCTTATTCTAAATCAGTGGTTCTCAACCTTTTTAACTAAAAAAATATTTGTCTCTCCAAACTATGACACCATTATGATTATACGTTTTCTATATTGGCAATAGTACATTATTTATTTTGATTATTGGTGGAAGTCATTGTCAGTCATTTCTTTTCAGTCATACTCACCCTGTGCAATTCTTTTTTAAATAATCGTCTTACATAAATAAATCGTTATTCGCATTTGTATGACAATTAATCGTCAACTAAAATGTCATGATTGTGCAGCCCTAGTTGTACGGCCACAAATTGAATGTGTGGCGCACACCAACTACTTAACAAAAGGTTTTACAGGAAATTTCACTTCAACTTTTTAAACCAATTAGATTTTATATTTCATTTAAGATTTCTATATTTGGGAGATTACTCTTCATATCACTAGAGAAGGCCTTGTGTAACACCAGTGGTTCACGTGCCATAGTTTGAGAACCTGTGTTATAAATGGCAGAGCTAGGAAACATAACTCATGGATTTATTCTTATAATAAGTTAGTTATCTTACTAGTCCATACCCGTGGGGGGATATGCGCACATGATCTGGCAACCTGGGAGGCAGTTCGTCCCATAGCTCGAGGGGCCATCCCACAGCTGGGCAGTCGTAACCATGGCGACCTTCTTTTACACAAAAACGCTAATAAACAGCTGACATTTTGTGAAATCGAAAAACGGGCTTCGCTGTTCCGTGCACATGGTAATGCTCAATGGCTGTGTGCAAATTCAGATCAACTGCTCCAGCCACTGAGGAGAACTGGGCAGAACCAATTTTGGCCTCACCACCACTACACCACTACACCACCACTACAGAGCTTTGTAGAATTATAGTAGAATTATAGTAGGATAGTAGGATAATATCTCAGACCAGCATAATTGTGAAACTTCTAAATCTGAATCTGAAATAATTTGTTTATGCCTATATTTATGGTTAGAATGGGCACAAGATGCCTTTAGATTGTGCCAATGTCGATGCAACTGTATTTATTGCTGTGTCATAGCACAAATAGCCTCTGTGACTTGGCTACATTTCTTCCTTCGCAAAAATGCAAGGCTGTTACTTGTAAAACAACAAACAGAGGTATATCTGCAAGTAGACCACAAAGGATGGGATGTGGATTATATGTGTTAAGTATGCAATATTGCACTACAAAGACTCCTCAGCAGCATAACGGATACAGGATAGAGGATATTGCACATAGCTAGACAACACAGCAAGGGAATCAGTGAAATGTTGTCCAACTCTAACTATTTAGAGTTTATTAGTCTGATGGCTTATCTGAATGTTTCTTGATGACATCAGTGTCAAATATATTGACATTTAGCAATAAGACCATGCTGACAACAAGACCTCAGACTTACGTATGGTCAATTTAAAGGACAGTGCACATAGACACTACACATCTTAAATAATTAATACAAACTGTAACCTATTGATACAATTATCTTCCTTCTGGGTAAATTGACATTTGTGACTGTTCCAGGGTAAGCTGCATGACCGTCACGGGATGGGGATCATCCCTCGTATTGCAGAGGACATCTTCAACCACATCTTTGCCATGGATGAGAACCTAGAGTTCCACATCAAGGTTTCCTGTTTTCTAAAGCTTGAGATAATTTGGGTGTTGTGTTGTGTCAAGTTTCATTGTTTTTATTATTATTATTGTTGTTGTTATTATTTAAACCAGACTAATATTTTTTTAATGATCCTGTCTAGGTTTCATACTTTGAAATCTACATGGATAAAATCCGTGACCTCCTGGATGGTTAGTATACAACACTGTCTCTCAAATATCCTGTCAACAGAGCATGCTAAGTCAGACAGTAAAATATGAACCTATGCAAGTAACCTCTAACTCCATCAATGATTTCAATACGGCATGTTGTGTAAAACTTAGAATTAACTCTCTCAAGCTCATCCTTTTTTCTCTGTGTATTTTCTAGTGACAAAGACTAACCTCTCTGTCCATGAGGATAAGAATAGGGTCCCTTATGTCAAGGTTTGTTAAAGCTGTTGTTACAATTACAGTAGTACACATTAGAGTATGACTGATGACAGATTTATGGGTCGATGCCGATCCTGATTTTAGGAGAGTATATGACTTTTTTTTAAACTTTAAATTACACAACGAACAAGCAAATAATTAAATATAAAATACACACGTAAAATTACATTTATTTTATTTAAATGCTTACTGTAAATCCTATTGAAAGATTTTGATTTTTTTTTACATCCTCTCCTCTCCTCTCCTCTCCTCTCCTCTCCTCTCCTCTCCTCTCCTCTCCTCTCCTCTCCTCTCCTCTAACAATGCAGGGATGCACTGAGCGTTTTGTGTCAAGCCCTGATGAGGTTATGGATGTGATCGATGAAGGCAAAGCCAACCGCCATGTTGCTGTGACCAGTAAGTCTCTCTCAAGTCTTTAACAACATTACATAACTGAAACCGTATTTAAACACAGAAAAAATGTTTAGCTCACAAGAACGCGAAAAACAATAATCTAAAAAGCCACATTTTTAAATAATAATAATAATAATAATTTCTTATTCCTCTCCCATTGTAACAATCCATACCACTATTTCCTTCATCCAATTACATAACACAGCTCTCTCTGTTACCAACAGTAGCGTTCTGGAGCTGTAAATGATGCGTGAAGGGACAGTTGGCTCCATACAGCCAGTTATAGCATCGTGTTATGTAATCTTCATGGTAGAGTGTACTGTGCTTGTTAAATGGGCTTCTAATGACGGAAATAAGAACTTGGTTTAATTTATCTGGCAGTCATTGCAGATTTGCAAAAACCTGAGAACAGATCATCATAGTGCTATAAGCTATTTCAAGGAACTGAGCCATGCACACTGTATGCACAAAAAGCAAGTTAATTTCAACAAAATGTCTAATTTTTTTTATGAGCTCTATGGCAAAAATGTGCATTAGTCATTGCCCTAGTGCAGTGACGGGGACACTGTTCTCTAGGACAGTGGTTCTCAAAGTGGGGTCCAGTGACCCTCAGGGTTCCTTTGGGGGGGTTCCAAATAGCCCCTCACAGGTCTATAACTCTTGAGTTTTGGGGGTCCTTGAAATGTAAACATTTGAGAACCACTGCTCTAGGAGATGTCGTCCTTCAGATGAGATGTGAAACCTATATCCTTCATCACTGTGCAGGATCCCATGGCACTTATCGCAAAGAGTAGGGGGTTCCTTTAGTGTCCTGGCCAAAAATCCCTCTCCATCTGGCCACCTAATTATCCCCCAGAGAAATTGGCTCAATGACTCCCTCCCCCTCCACATCAAGTTAATGTGTGGTGAGCGTTCTGGCCCAAAATGGCTGCCGTGCATATCACCCAGGTGGGTGTCAAGATAAAGTGTTATATAAATGTAATTTCTGTCTGTCTGTCTGTCTGTCTGTCTGTCTGTCTGTCTGTCTGTCTGTCTGTCTGTCTGTCTGTCTTGTCTATCTTGAGGACCATATAAATATATTTCAATCACCTTATAATAATTAGCAGCAGTATATATTTTGTATAATACCGTTTTTTTAATACAGTTTTTATATTTTCATAGTTGTAATACAGTATATTTCACATTTGTGTCTGTAACGTTTCAGTTCATATCTTGTTTACATACTGTACCCTGTTATGCAGTTGTGCTGCATGTTTTCCCAGAATATTCTGTAGGTGTTACATTACCATTTTGTTATGAGCTCTAATCACTGGTCTCAAATTTCCTGATAATAAGCAAACTGCCCTCGCAGCTCTGTGCAGGTATCAAACCTACAAGGCACATTGCAGGCTATGACCCTGTTCCACAGATATGGAGACATGTAGGTCTTACACTAGACATCTTTCACCATGAGGAAAATGTTTTTTGAGCAAAATAACCCTTTGTACAATCAGCTATAACAATGCAAAGACTTGCACAGCAGATTACATTTGGACCTGCCTAGCAGAGCAAAAATAGAATGAAGACTATGAAATGACACCCCCCTGTACCAATACATAAACAATACATAAAAATAACATCAGTACAGGAAAAAAAGGAAAACATTATGATATATAATCCCCCACCTTGAAAACAGTTTAAGGGTGATTTCAGCATTAGTTTTTTATTTTTATTTTATTTGCACAATGATAAAAACAGAAGCAAACTGCATTTCCAGTTGTAGAGGATGCTTGATGTCTGCCTGCTGACTCACTGTGCTGTCTGCTGCAACACAGAGTAGTGAAAGCAGACTAAAATGTTCTCAGCTCTGCAGCCATTGAACTGGTTTCCTCAGATATGATCTGCAGAGAAACTTAAATTGCATGTCTGCAGAGGTCAAATTGGGTGAGGGAGTTAGATCATTCCGTTCGTTCAATGCTGTTCTCTATGATGTACTAGGTCTATGGTGAAATTAGTTCTTATACTGTCTCTCTGCTGGTTCGATTTCTTTTGGTTTTCCATTTTGTTTGTTCATTACAGTAAGAAAATTTATTTTATTTCTTATATTTTGTACATTTTAGAGAACAACCAACCGGTTAAACTCCTTGAATGTGCAAAGAGCTTCACTTTTATCTAAGTGGAGATATGTCATTTGACAAATCTCTCTGCTTCTGTTCTGCTAAGAATGAGGTCTCTGTTGCTTCAAAGTATTATTATAGATATATTCCATTTGTCAGGTTTTACTGCAGTACTGTTATGGATGATATTTTCGATCTGACAGTGAGGAGTTTCACTGTCAGATGATGACAGTGCCATGTATGGCCAGGATAGCATGTTCCTACGCCCTGTAGGAACATGCTATCCTTCTCAGTTCCGCTCCCCACTGAACAGGCACCCCAACTAACCCGTAGGAGTCCATAATGCAGCGACAGAGATCGGCCTCGCACCCCTGCGCCACCTGGGTGCCCTGTTGGTCCAATTTTCAACATAGTTTTCTGCATTGGCGTTTAGGGAACGCTCTTGATCATGTCTTTCATGGCCTGGTCGTTGACCCTCCTCTGTCCTTGTGCAGACATGAACGAGCACAGCTCTCGCAGTCACAGTATCTTCCTGATCAACATCAAGCAGGAGCATGTAGAGACGGAGCAGAAACTGTGTGGAAAACTCTACCTGGTGGATCTGGCTGGCAGCGAGAAGGTACGGAACTGTATTAGAGGACCATTGTATTCTGATGTAAACCAAACCCTATAGCTACACTCTTCATACAAGATTCCGTTGTATAATAAAACACGCAAAACACGCTTTTAAAGGCTGTCAGAGTTTTTCAACATTTGATTCCATAGATGTAATTCATTATTTGCAAATATATTTTATTGCATTAAAGTGGACATGCTTCTGAATTGTCATACTAGTATCAATCCATGTATTCGCTATTGCACGATTGTAACTTTCTGCAATGTTAACAAATTAATACTATATAAACAGTAGTATGTATACTAAGTTACCATAGAATTTGAAGATATTTTGAGATTTCTAGAATTGGCGTTTTTTTCTCTTTTTTTCTTCTTTTTTTTCCTTCAGTGTTTTAAAGACACTGATGTGTGTTATTTTGCTGTGCATGTTGTCTCTCATTCTCTCTCCCTTTTCCAGGTCAGTAAGACTGGTGCTGCGGGATCTGTCCTGGATGAAGCTAAGAACATCAACAAGTCTTTGTCTGCTCTGGGTAACGTCATCTCTGCCCTGGCAGAGGGAACGGTGAGACACACTGTAGTTATAAGTGGGAATGCAATGTAGTCCAGTCAAGACAGATACACACTCATGTATTTCATATGTATGCATACTATATGGAATCCCTTTGTGTTAGCAAAACTCCTGTAATTGAAAAGTCATTAATCCCAACAACAGCCATTTTGTGTCTGTCCACAGTCATGTATTCAGTGTACTGATCCCATTGGTATTTGCTCAAGAACCAGGGTTTTCTAGGTATCAGGTAGCAAACACTAATTCAGAATGGATCAGAAAAATAGCATCTTCTCATCTGGTGTTGATGTTTTGAGAATGTTTTTGCATTGATCGACACAGTTAATGTTACAAATTGACTAAACATCCATACATTTTAAAGTGGAATATTCCTTTAAACTAGAAGTACCTCACTCACAAGTTTATACTGTATGTATGGCCAACAACAATAGTAGAACTGGGACAGTAAGCTTATATTATACAGGAAAGTGATCTTCATATTTGTTGACTGATTTCACTTCCAAAACATGTGTAGTATGATTATATGCAAGGAAATCAGCTTTTGAAAACAGTGAGTCTTCAATGTTATCCATATCAAATGACCGATTCAGACCAGCTACAGTTATAGTTTTTTTTAAGAGCCTCTAATGTCAAATCATAATACATTAACCCCTATATACTTCATTGACTGGAGTCCTCCAGGGGTCTATATAGGACCCCTCCTTTTCCCCATCTACATTTCCGCTCTTTGCCTCGGGAACCGTTTGTAAACCAACGGTTTCGAGGTCAGGAGCCTATCTCCTGTTTCCATAGTGTGCGGAAGCATGATGTACAAGTACACCACCTGGACATGACGCTATATGTCGCAGGAATTTACCCCCACTCACCCCCTCCAACACCTTGATGCTGAGTGAAGGGAGGCATTGGGTATCATTTTCATAGTCCTTGGTACGACTTGGCTGGGGATTGAACCCTGACCTCCTAGTCTCTGGGTGGATACTCTAACCACAAGGCCACTGAGCTCTCCAAAAATAGCTGATCTATTATACACTATATAACATTATCTGCTATTTTTGAACCGATGTTCGCCCCAGAGTAGGTATGCTAGGTTTCATGTGGTTAAAATCAGTCCCTGTCTGCTGTTTCCCCACTTACCATTTACCCATGTTTAATTGTCTGTCCCTGCTATAATGAATTCCATTCTCCTAATGACTGTCGATGCCAGCCCATCTTTCATTTCTGCCCGCTCAACAGTCCCTGTGTATCTTTGCCAACTGTACGATTTGTGGGATGCAGCACATTCAATCAGCTTTTTTGCAGAACAGCCTGAGCCTTTATGTTTAAACAGTTATAGAAATGGAAGAAACCTTGCTATTCTATTATGCTGAATATTAGCATAATATTTAGTTTAAAATGCTGCAATAAATTGTTAAAAATGTGCTGTCTCAGCAAGAAATGCTGGTAAAATGAAATACGCCTCAAGGGTTTATTTCACTGTGATTTCTCATAATTTTCTATTCCTGCATGAAATTCCTAGTTTCATGCTTTCTCTTCTTCTGCCTCAATAACCACCCTTCCCCTCTCTATCACCCCCCCCCTCTTCTTCTCTCTCTCTCCTCTTTCACCCTATACCCCTCTTTCACCCCTTACAGAAAACCCATGTTCCGTACCGAGACAGCAAGATGACCCGCATCCTGCAGGATTCTCTGGGTGGGAACTGTCGCACCACCATGTTTATTTGCTGCTCTCCCTCCAGCTACAACGATGCAGAGACCAAGTCTACTCTCATGTTTGGACAACGGTATGTATGTACCATCCATCGCTGGATGGAGGAGGGGACATACAGTATGGAATCTAAACCCCGTTAGGCTATGCTCCAAAACAAATTAGATTACGCATTCGAGTCCAGACCTGGAACACTCAGGATTGTGCTGTGCACTTAGACTGCAGGATCTCACCCAGTGACCTCAACCATAACAGACTAATGGGATGACTGGCCCTTCTTGGCTGGAAACAGCCCACTCGGCAGTTCAGAAGCCAAACAGCATCAAAACAATCAGAGATCAATGAGTCTTCTGGCTTTAAAACGCCAGTGCAGCAGATCAGCTCAGACTGTGATTCTACCAACAATCATTGGATCTTAGGGGACAATAAAGTTAGTCTTGTTCTGGGACTTGTCATGCGGGGATACCTCGAAAGCAGGACAGTAAACTAATTTCAGGGTCCTGTCTACACTGTAAAATCCCGAGTGTTAATTTAGTGTAAAAATGGACCTGTGAGGTCTAAAAATAATGATCCAGCACAGTCAGCATGTGGCAGAGGCTGTTGTCCTTGTCTGCTAAGGGACTGTTCTGCCAAGTTCCACTGTAGTGTAGATTAATCAACATAATTATCGGCATTCTGTATTTATGTCAAGGACACAATCTCTTTTCACTAGGTCAGCTAACATTTGGAATTGTGTAGCCTACTTAAAATACAAGGGGAGCATTGAATGAACCAACCAAAGAGAATTATTCATTCAAATTGTCAAGTAAGTACCACAGGCCTGCGGTGAAACATGGATCATGTCTACATGGCCTTAATCAGTAAAACATTTAAAAAAAAAATATATATAGCACAATTCAGACAACAAGTGCAGTTCAATGTGCTTCACAGGGGGGGGGGGGGGGCAAAAGAAAGCAGAGATGAATATAAATACATACAAATGAATTTAAAAAAAATATATAATAATAATAAGAGTAATAAAAGAACAAGTAAAGCAGGAAGAGAAATGCATTTTAACTCCTCCTTTGACTCTCTTTTCCCCTTTTTGCTTTATGTTTTTTCACTTTTTCACACAGTGCTAAGACCATCAGGAACACTGCCTCTGTCAACCTGGAGCTGACAGCAGATCAGTGGAAGAGGAAGTATGAGAAAGAGAAGGAGAAGAACAAGACACTGAAGGATACCATCCAGAGGTTGGAGATGGAGCTGAACCGGTGGAGGAACGGTGAGGTCATCAGCTTCACCTCAGTACAACATGAACATTGGAGAGGGAGAGGGAGAGGGAGAGGCATAGAGAGAGAGAGGGAGAGGGAGAGGTAGTAGGGAAGAGATAAAGAGAAATATTTGATTTACATTTTTAAAAACACTTAAATGATTCAAATGAATGATTCAAAATAAAACAGATACAATAAATAAAATCAAGGCTAAATTAAATCCGTATTTATTACAGAACAAATCCAGCATGTACCACTGTAATGCAAATGATTCCAACTTCAATCAAGAGGGTTTTCTTTGTCATTCACTCTTACAAGTACAAGCATCAAACAGCTAAATGTTAAATAAGAAACATAGGAGATACGAAACAAAATAGCAGCAACAGGGAATGTGCAATGCAGAATTTGGGTGGTAGGCCTACTTTTCACATCACAGGTACAGGTGTAAAGAAGTGGAGAGAGGTAGAGTGAGAGCATAAGGGAAAGAGATAAACATGTTGTGAATCCATTGCGTCATTGTGCCATTCTTTATCTGTCTCTGTCATTATTCACATCGATATTCCGAGGGTGTGCAGACACAATGAACTGGCATTGTGCTTTAAAGGAGTAGTTTTAGTTAATTTGATTACTGGCGGAAAGATGCTAATGTATCCGGTAGGAGACTCAAAGGAGTCTCCTACCGGAGAGACCACCGGTCATCAAATTATTGGCTTAGGAATGCGACAAAAACTAAAGAAATAAAACATTATATGCTGCTACCGTAGATAAAACAATTATATTGCTATGTACATCTAGTATACTTCCTATGGAAATTTGCGCTGCAAGACAAAACTGTTATACATCAGTACACTTACTGCATTACACGTATGTACATCTGTGCAAAGTTACCGGATGAGGTAAAAACATGCATTGGTGGCCTTATAAAATCTGTCTGGGCTTCACCAAACCACAATCCATTATGTTTTTTTATATACAGTATAGACAGTTTTAAAATGAATGTAACCTGTTATAAACAGCACCAAAAATTCCATTCTCCATTGAAGATTGCCTGATCTCTTGTGTTTAGTAAAATACCCTCTGTACAGGTTTAAAAACGTATATGCAAAGTGAGAGAAATAGATCACAATGCAAATCAGAATAAATCTCCATACTCATTGCACAAACAATATTGCCGGCTAGACAGATTACCCCAGTATTTATAATTTTATAAATCAGACACCTGGTTTGACTGGAGAGAATGTATGGGTTCAGTTTGACAGTTAAAGTATATTTGTCCTAAGCAGTCAACTTAACCACCCAGGGGCTCACCCACTATAGAGGAATGATATCTTTACTATCCAAATCAGAACTACACCAAGTACAGTAAATTCACAGGGACACAGTTTACACTTTGCAATTCATTCAGTCATTTAACTCATTTTTCATGATGCTGACATTCAGGAACAGTGAGATCACTGACACCAGAATCCAGTCAACACAACACAGGTTCAGAGAAAATAGTTTGTGTTTTTTGTTCTGGGTGGCTAAAAAAGCAGAGATGACCATTGAGAAATATTTTTGCTTCTCTGTCTGCATCAGTTAGCATGACCTTGCAGCAGCACTGCAGTGTTTTCCCCTCTCTCCTCTGTCTTTGTGCGCTCTCTCACTTTTATGCAATCTCAGTCGTGCGCGCACTCTCTCTCTCTCTCTCTCTCTCTCTCTCTCTCTCTCTCTCTCTCTCTCTCTCTCTCACACACACACACACACACACAGATCTTTTTGAAGTGCTATTAGCATGACATTGCTAATGCTAAGGTGGAAATTCAGTATAAGGACAGCAATTGCAATAATTGCCTTCCTCTACTGACTGTCTCTTCCACTCTCTCCCTCCATATCATCCCCATCTCCCCTACCTTTCTCCCTCTATCTCTCCTTCCATTCTCCATCTCAATCACTTTCCCTTCCACCCCCCCCCCCCCTTCCACCGCTTTCCCTCTACCCTCTATTCTCCCTCCACTCTGTATCTCTCTTTCCCTCTATCTCTATCTTATTGTCCTTCAATCTCCCCTTCCCTCTCTCTATTTCTCTATTGCTTCCCTCTATTCTCTCTCTGGTCATCCTCTCTCTCTATACTTCCCTCTCTCCAGCTCTCTACCTGTCCCTTTATCTCTCTCCACCCCCCTAACCCACTGTTTCTGAACCAGTGGTCCACGAACCACTAGTGGTCCATGGCATAATTACAGGTGGTCATTAGGAAAATAATAATAATATATATTGTACCTTTGTTAATTATTAAGTCCATCAAATGTAACTTTTTTTTTTCAATAGGCATAGTGTCAAAAATCTTGAAATGAAATATTGACTGTTAAGGGCTTGATATACTTAGTTGCGTGCAGTGTCACGCACTAAAAATAGCAGATGTACTAGCTCACAACGCATCACAGCTCGACGATTTAAGATCATTAATGTTAAATATTACTATATTATATGAATATTATGGTATCTATGGTATTATTTTGGTATTTGATATGCTGGTGGTGTAGAGCTCAAAAAAGGTTGAGAACCACTGATCTAACCCTATCTACACCCTCCCTCCTATTCATTCAGGAGAGAATGTTCCTGAGACGGAGCGGACCGTTCCGGGTGAGGTGGTGACCCGTCTGGAGTCTACGGAGGAGCGACCCGTCATTTTGGACAACGACACCTCCTCCATTGTGGTGCGCATCTCTGAGGAGGAACGCCAGAAGTACGAGGAGGAGATACGCAAGCTCTACAAGCAGCTGGATGACAAGGTCTTAGGCGCACGCACGCACGCACGCACGCACGCACGCACGCACGCACGCACGCACGCACGCACGCACGCACGCACGCACGCACGCACGCACGCACGCACGCACGCACGCACGCACACAGTGCATAGTATACACACCATTGCATAAACACAATTGTCACTATGATCTGGGTGACCTGTCCTGCATGGCCTAGAGGAACACCCTCTCCATTTGAAATTTAACTTGTAAAACAGAACTTCTTACTCAGGAAATCTCATAACATAATTTTCCCAAGACAAAGAAAAGATTGAATCTCATATACAGTAGATCAGAGATTAATTAACAAATGCTTTTTCCCTACGGGAAAGTAATTTCATGATTATTTTTTATAAGTTCTGAGTTTAATACTTCATTCCCTCCCACAAAGAAGCTGAGGAGAAGTGCAGTGGACTCATTCCAGACTGAACTCCCTTTGTTCCCAGCTCTCAATCACATGGTCTGATGGTCACATAGTCAGCTCTTCTTAACGCCTAGAGACCGTAGAGATCTTGCTCCTACACTTTTCTATTCAGCCAGGTGGTGAACTGTATTCCCAGGTCTAAATCAAACCCTAATTAGACGGTTAGAATATGAATGAGCATCATTGTGGGTCCTCCACTGAGATTTCATTGAATTGTTTCTGCACAGGATGATGAGATCAACCTGCAGTGCCAACTGGTGGAGAAACTGAAGGAACAGATGATGGATCAGGATGAGGTGGGACACGCACACGCACACGCACACGCACACACACACACACACACACACACACACACACACACACACACATGCGCGTCAATCCCGGGGGGGTTTTGTCCCCCCCTAGCTTCAGATTGGACCCCCCCAAGTCAGATTGGACCCCCCCCAAGTAATTTAGGATAATTAAAAAATACTTTTTTAATTTAAGTTAATAGAATCCGAACCCGCTTTTGAAATCATGACATGCACTAATAAACACTAATTTATCCCCCCCCCCCCGTGTAAATCCCAAAATGGTTTGGTCCACAGCGCCGCATTCTCGAAATTCAGAGGAGCACGGTGAAAACACTCGCCCCAAAACACACTCACCCCTATTTTTTTCGCCGGCCGAGGCCGCCAGATATACCCGGGGCGAGTGTGTTTTGGGACAATGCGTTTTTGTATTGTACCGACACACAGCAACATCCATGTGGTTTTTCACCGGGTTTGTTTACGTTTTGGGGAAAGAGCTCAACAACATAACGAGACACGAGAGGATACAAGAGCTATCTGTGCTAGCTGCAAAGTGTGCAGATTTAAGCAAGTATTTTAAAACAGTGAAAGCTACCGAGGAAAAAGAAACAGAGTGATAGACCCCCGCCGACTCAAACTAACGACGAAAACGGGAGTTTATCATCAAATCCAAGGATTCGTAGTGTATAATTATAAACAAACAACCTCCTGGTGATTCCAAGTTGGGGGGTAGTTTGACCAAAACCAAAGGTATTGAAGAGGAGGATATGGATAATGTTACGGTCATCAGAGATCAAAGGATTTAGCAGCTGCCATTCTGATAATGTTAGGAGAATGGACTGACAGGAGTGACACTACGATCAGGCCGGTAAGACCATGTATTATGCAAGTACATAATGAAGTTGACCAAAGTTTCTCAGGTGCATTATATTTGTTATTAGTGTCTGTCTATCCTCTGAAACAAACCAACTCCAAGTGCGGCTGCATCAGTGATGAGTAAGTTTACTAAGTTAATATAAAGCAAACTTCATGTTCTGAACAAAACTCACACGTCTCATGTGCCAAACCTTCTATTCGTTATACTTTACAGTAGCTATTGATAATCGTAGATGGTTGATGCTCAATTCCTCTGCTCTGCTCATTATTTGAAACAGCCAGTGGTGGGTAAAATAAAATGTATATTACTCCTACTTGGCAGTTGGCTGTGCCTCGGCCTGTATTTTGCCTTGAGGTGATCAGGGCTACTCATCCCCAAGTCATTTAGAATAATAAAAAATGAATGTTAAAATAGTATTTTGATATTAAATCAGTAAAATTAGGCAAAATAACATAACCCTAACCTAACCCTAAAACCAAAATAAAGTAACCAAAATCCAAGAAAGAACCCTCCCAAATCCGCCATATAACCAATTTTTTTTACATTAGTATAAACCCATTTTGTTTGAATATTTTATTAGGCAGAAATTGTTTTTTGAGATAATAAATTGGTAAAATCAGGCAAAAATATTAATTAAAAACATAACCCTAACCTAACTCCTAATCCTAACCCTAAAACCAAAATAAAGAAACCAAAAACTGGAAAAAAAACGAACCCAATCCGCCCAGAACCGCGAAAAAAACGGACCCAATCCGCCCAGAACCGCAAATCGCGCAGCGCGCGAGGGACCCCCCCCAGCCTCAAGACAGATTGACGCCCCTGCACACACACACACACACACACACACACACACACACACACACACACACACACACACACACACACACACACACACACACACACGCGCGCCTCCTCCACATCTGTTAAAGCATAATTTCTTCAATTATCTATTTCTATTTTCTTTGTGAATTCGTCATCAGCGTTGAGTCATGAGTCATGTTCTGTTCTTCTGTTTTGTTAGTCAGGCATCCAATCAAATCAAATCACTGTGTTGTCATAGCAGCAGTGTGAGAAAGATAAATTGCCAGGGCAATGCTAAATATAGGCCGTATGGGTCTAAATGTCTAAAACACGCACGCACAAGACATTTAATGATTTATTTATTTGTCCTTAACCACGTAGCATCCCTATTCTGGGCATGCCATAATAGGAAAACATTTGGCAAAATAGATTAACATTCGCAGAAAATAGCCGATCTACAAGCTCACAACCAGTCGCAACGCAACGCGTTGTGAAGTTGTAGATCGGCTATATTCAGCGAAGAGATTTGGTGTAGAGGGGGAAAAAGGAGAGGACCAAGTATATAGAGGCCAGTGGAAGACACCGGTCAACAAACTATATAGGGTTTAAGTGGTTAAACTGATTTTTGTCTCTTTTTCTCTCTTTCTCTCCCACTTTCTTCCTTCTCCAACACTTCCTTCCTTCCTTCCTTCCTTCCTCACTTCTTGCTCCCCCCCCGATCCCTGTTGGATTCCTCCTGGTTCCTTGCAGCTGCTGGCCTCCTCCCGTGGCGATGGGGACAAGGTGCAGGCGGAGCTGGGCCGGCTGCAGGTGGAGAGTGACTGTGCCAAGGCGGAGGTGAAGGAGGTGCTGCAGGCTCTGGAGGAGCTGGCCATCAACTACGACCAGAAGAGTCAGGCGGTGGAGGAGAAAACCGTCCAGAACCAGCTACTGGCCGACCAGCTCGCCCAGAAAATGGTGGGTCCACTCGTCAGACCGAGTACCAATTTAAAGTGTAAAAAACAACCCATAAGGCTGTGTGAGACAGACAGGATCTGTCTGTCTCACATCATACAAACATTTGGATGACATCATACATTTGGATGACATCATCCAAACATTTGGCTGACATCATCCAAATGTTTGGATGATGTCATCCAAATGTTTGGATGATGTCATCCAAACATTTGAAGCAAACAATATTATGTTGGTCCTTGCGTCAGAAATGCAGCAAGCATCTGCTATTGAGCTGAAATGGTATTGCTGAATTGTAAATTACATTTTCTTTCCATCAGAACGTTACAAAGACTATAGCAGTATTAATACAGGATATACATAAGTAAAATGGAGGTGGATTATGGGGGCATCTCTGTAACTTACAGCTACTATCCGGGACTTATTTTAATAATGAATAGAATTATTTTTTGTTATGGTAGCCGGGTGGAAGCTGTTCATAAACCTGTTGGTCTTGCCCTTGATACTACGGCAGGCCTCTTTGCCTGGCCGCGGTCATTGTAGGGGTATGTTAATACAGCAGGTGGTCTCCTTGCTCTTGCATTGAGTCATTTAGACCCTGATGTTGGGTTGGACACCTACTGGTTGACAATGTCAACAAAGTTATTTGAAGTGGAATGATTGGACATCTTTATTGCAGTGTGCATTTTCATTGCAATTACCCCTGATGGAGATCAGAGAGGGCGACAACGGACATAGAACTTACAGAATGCAACATTAATGATCAAGAAAAGGAATAGCTATCAATATTGTCAAAATCTATTATTTTCTTTATCCATTGAATCTCTCTATCTTTTTTTTCTCTCTTTTTTTTCTCTCTTCCCTTTTCTCCTCTGTAACAGGCCAGTTTGATGGAGCTGGAGGCGGAGCTATCCCACATGCAGGAAGTGAGCGGGCAGCAGAGGAAGCGCATCGCTGATGTCCTCAACGGCCTGATGAGGGACCTGAGTGAGTTCAGCACCATCGTGGGCAACGGAGAGATCAAGCTGGTAAGGATGAACACTGGTCAACTTTTCTATTTTACAGTATAATTGATTGCAGTTTTGCTACATATTTCTCCTGCATTTAGTCTCCAGCCTGAGCTCAGACTCCAGTGTGATTTGTCTGTTTTATCTGATTATCTGTTCATTCTGTTTTAAAATTGTAGCCCCAGTTTAAACATGATTTTATACTTTTATACTTTTCCCATTTTCAACAGTTTTTATTATATTTTGACACTTTCTTTGGCAATGTAAACGTATGTTTTCTCATGCCAATAAAGCTCAATTGAATTGAATTGAATTGAATTGAATTGAATTGAATTGAATTGAATTGAGTTGAATTGAATTGAATTGAATTGAATTGAATTGAATTGAATTGAATTGAATTGAATTGAATTGAATTGAATTGAATTGAATTGAATTGAATTGAATTTACTGTGTGGCACCATCTTCCTCTCTGCTCCTCCTCACCTCCAAGCCGTTGGAGATCAGCAGTGCATGTCATTCTACTGTTATTTTATCTGTATGTTGTGTTTTACCCTTGCCCCCAAAGGGATAATAATATTGTTACTTCTTCCTCTCCTCGTCTCGCCAAGCCGGTGGAGATCAGCGGTGCGATCGAGGAGGAGTTCACCGTGGCTCGTCTCTACATCAGTAAGATCAAGTCGGAGGTGAAGAGCATGGTGAAGCGGTGCCGTCAGTTGGAGAACTTGCAGCTGGAGTGTCACCGCAAGATGGAGGAGACAGGCAGGGAGCTGTCCTCCTGCCAGCTCCTCATCTCCCAGGTGAGGGAAGGAGGAATGGTGGATAGATAGAGGGAGGGATGGGTAGACAGAGGCATGAATGGAGAGAGAGATAGATGAATGGATGGATGGATGGATGGATGGATGGATGAAGTACAGATACTGTAGGTAGATACCTTTAACTCTTTGTGTGTGTGTGTGTGTGTGTGTGTGTGTGTGTGTGTGTGTGTGTGTGTGTGTGTGTGTGTGTGTGTGTGTGTGTGTGTGTGTGTGTGTGTGTGTGTGTGTGTGTGTGTGTGTGTGTGTGTGTGTGTGTATCCATATGCCTACAGCATGAGGCTAAGATCCGTTCTCTGACGGAGTACATGCAGAGTGTAGAGCAGAAGAAGAGACTGTTGGAGGAGAGCCATGACTCCCTCAGCGAAGAGCTGGCCAAACTGCAAGACCCTGGTAATGCACACACTCACTCACTCACTCACTCACTCGTACACTCGCACTCGCACACATTAATGCATGAGGCCAAAACACAGACAGATAAAAGATTGGGGATTAATCAAGTAAATACTCATCTTTCACTAAGAGCCTACAGAGGGTGGTAATTGTCCAATCACAGTCATATCTGTGAACACCCTAACTCACCACTTACAGATGCTTGGTCAGGACCCTCTTGCATCACAAGTCAAGCACTACAAGGCAGGACTAAAACTAGGCAGGACTTGAGTCCTGTGAGGACTCTTCATTCGGGCACTCCTCCTCACAAGGAGCGCCTAAGCCAGGTTCAAGGTTCAAGGTTGTGCTTTATTGTTACATCTTGTGTACTAAGAGTAAAACGTATTTTTGTTTGGCTAAGTGCCCACAACGAGCCGAGCAAGTAGTAGTGCGATGTCTGCTTCTGTCGACTCAGTACCGTTTGAGTTGCATTCTAATAGGCAGAGAATAGTAGCCTAAATGATCCGACCAGGTCAAATTGGGATGCAAACTATACGTGGTACCGTTCTCGTCTGCATCGACACTAAAGCTACATCAAAAAAGTGTCAGTATATGACGACTTGGGAGTGAGAATACATTGATCTGTACTTTAAACCTTCTTCTGTGACTTCCAGATAACTCTCTGCTGGAGGTGGAGGACGGAGAGAAGGGTGAGATTGAAGATGGAAACATCAAGGTAACATGCACAGAAGCTCCTCATAAACATAAACATGGAGGTGTTTTAGCTCTACAAATTTGGTTCACAATACAATACTATGAAATACTATTTTGAAATACTGTTTTGTACAAATATTTAATGTTTGCAAGTCTGGCATGATCTTCAGCACTGACAAATATCTGTTGACCAGAAGGAGTTAGCATTTCCATCTCACTAACTGCTAATAAATTCCTTCGATTTCACATTCTGTCGCACAGAAGACCTCCCGCCAGCAGGGGGAGTCTCACCGTGGTCTCCACCACAAGCAGCTGGCCCGCCTGCGGGATGAGATCAATGAGAAGCAGAGGCTCATTGATGAGCTCACTGAGTCAGTAGCATTAATATACATCAATTATAATGTCTATTATTTATATAGAGAGGTTTACTTATGCCTACTTAATTTATTTATTAGACATACTATTTGTCATTACAATAACATTGCTTGTTGAAGTGTTTTTCTTTTTTTATTGTTGTTATGCATTACGATTTATATGCAGGCATTGAAACATTACATAGAAAACTTTTTTTACTTGCATCCTTTTCTTTCATGATTTTTATGCATGCACAGTATATATCACTGCTACTGTCACAATCATTTTATGATGGCCTTTGTCAAGGCAGGTGGTTAAACATTTTGTCCTGTTTTCTCTGTCTCCAGTCGTAACTCTAAGTTGGAGCTGGAGTTGGCACAGGTTCGCTCTGACTTTGACCGTTTGAAGAGTCAGGACAGCACCAAGAGTGAACGTCTGGAAGAGCTGTCGTAAGTCTGAATAACAACCTGCTTTCCACTCTTTGAAGGGTAACATCACCTCATTGTTTCACAGAGAAACAATGTTGCAATGTTTAAGTTGGTTAAAACACTTTTCTCAGAGTGTAATTTTGTCTTTTATTGATAGAGGTTATTGATGACTGTGTGGGGTATAGGGTTAGGGTTAGAAATAGAAATATGTAGACGTATTGTAGTTCAAAATAACTTAGGGAAAATGTTGTAGGTATGTAATATAATATGTTATTCTTTATGATGAAATGTTGATTTATGTTGTTCATTTTGTGTGGTTGTGAAGTGGATTGAAAGCATTGGCTAAATGAATGGAGAGATAAAATGTGGGATGGACTTTAAGGAAGGGATGATGATGTGATGATGCTGTGATTCCTTGTGCCTCTCAGATTTCTGCATGAGCGCCACGAGCAGACTAAACAGGACCTCAAGGGTCTGGAGGAGACCGTCGTGAGTAGCACTTAAAAACCATCAACAGACTACAAATCTATCTATCTTTAGTCAACTCCTTATAATTCTCCAGTTACTCTTTGTCATCCATTCATATCATCTTTCAATACTCCGGCTTTCTAACCACCTCTATGTCTGTCTGTCTGTCTGTCTGTCTGTCTGTCTGTCTGTCTGTCTGTCTGTCTGTCTGTCTGTCTGTCTGTCTGTCTGTCTGTCTGTCTGTCTGTCTGTCTGTCTGTCTGTCTGTCTGTCTGTCTGTCTTCCAGGCCCGCGAACTCCAGACCCTCCACAACCTGCGCAAGCTGTTTGTACAGGATCTCACGTCGCGGGTTAAAAGAGTAAGTGATGATAATAATAGACCAGCAAAGTTGTACTTGAGAATATCGATAATGTGGATAAAAGGAAGTACTCCACTGTACAGTCCCTTTTCATTTAGTGGGAATTTGTGTTAATCAAATAACTTCATTTCTCCCCTCCTTTACTTTTCTTTTGCTCCATCATCCTCCCTCCATCCTACCCCCTGCAGAGTTCCGAAATGGAACCTGATGATAGCGGGGGGTCTTGCACCCAGAAGCAGAAGATTTCCTTTCTTGAGAATAACTTGGACCAACTTACAAAGGTTCACAAACAGGTAAGAGAACAATGGAAGACAGCATGGCATCCAGTGGTTCAGTTTAAACCTTGCAGGTATCAGAATCAGAATCAACTTAGAATCAATTTATTGTCACACCACAGATTTACAGGTATAAAGAGGTGGGTGAAATAGTTTTTTGTGCAAGATCCATCGTCTTTGTTATTTTCAGAAAGAGAAAAAGAAAAGAGAGAGAGAAAAAGAAAAAGAAAAAAAATCAAACACTGGAGAAAATGAAAACATGTCGAGGAGAGGCATAGCATAATCCAGCTGGTACAGTATGTACATAAGGTTAGACATAAGGAACATTAATATAGCAGCAGCTATGTACATGGCATTAGACATTAAGGTGCAAAAGAGTATCAGCGCATTGTACATGAGACTGGGTGCAAAGAGAGTATCGGCGCTTTTGTCAGGTTCAACCACATAGTCCACAAATGGCAGTAACTTTCACGAACAGTATAATCCACATGGTAGATCCACAGGGAAAAGTAAAGTCCATGGCCAGCTTGGTGACAGGCGGTGGTCAGGCCTTGTTCAACGGTCTGATGGTAGCCGGGTGGAAGCTATTCATAATTGCCATCATTGCCCTTGATACTACGATAGGTCTCCTTGCCTGGCCGCGGTCGTTGTAGGGGTATGAACAGTTTGTGGCTGGCGTGGTGCCTGTCCTTGATGATCGTGAGCTTTGACTACACACCTCTTCTTGTACAGTTCCTGGAGAGAGGGAAGCTCCCATTATGCTCTCAGCCGACCGCACCACCCACTGTAGGTTTTTTGTTTGGGGGCACTGCAGTTTCTGTACCAGGCAGTAACACAGCCTGACAGAACGCTTTCAATGGAGCTCTGGTAGTACAGCCTGAGCAGGCCCGGCGCCACAGGGGTGCCAGAGGAGGCCTGGCACCCTCAGTTTAAGTTTTATGTAAAGTTTTATGAAAATATAAAAAACGCACCTGTCAATTTGTGTGACCCATACATGTGCGTTCATGGAAGGAGGTTTACATGTGTTTGCGCTATGAATGTCATCCCGTCATGTAGAGAATGTTGTCCAAGTGAATCTCATGGAAAAGTGGAGATATTTACACGTTTTCTGCCAGAGCCCTGAATTATTTACCCTAGGGTAAATTATTATTATGTTGACTTAATTTTTAGCAGTCACCTTAGTTAGAAATTTGAATTTGGAGTCCTGTATGGTTAATGTAGCCGAAGGTTATGTAAATCAATGAGAAAACTATTAGCTTTTCGGGGGCTATTGTGTTGTTAAATCAATGAATAGGAATAACAACTGATAACATATTGTTTTACTATATGACGCCATTTTCAACTGCCCCCTCAGTCATTTCATTCTGGCGCCGGGCCTGAGCCTGAGGATGCTGGGGCCTACTTCAAACTTCTTCAGGCGACGAAACCAGTACATATACCGTATATATGTGATCTAATTTATGATTTTAGATTCAGAACTTATTTTTACATTATTTCGGATGCAAGCCCACACATTTTCCTTCTTCTCCCTCTCACCCTCTCTCTCTCTCTCTCTCTCTCTCTCTCTCTCTCTCTCTCTCTCTCTCTCTCTCTCTCTCTCCTGTCTTTCTATGTTTTTCTTCCTCTCTCTCTCCATATCCTCAGTTGGTTCGTGACAATGCAGATCTGCGCTGTGAGCTTCCAAAGCTGGAGAAACGGCTTCGGTCTACTGCTGAGAGAGTTAAGGCCCTGGAGACGGCACTGAGAGACGCAAAGGAGGGCGCCATGATTGACCGCCGCCGCTACCAACAGGAGGTCGACCGTATCAAGGACGCCATGCGGGCAAAGAGCATCAGGCGCCCCCATGCTGCACAGATTGGTACTGCAGCTTGTTTAATGAAAATAATATAATATTAATATTAATGTCATTACTACTAATACCTCCAGCACTACTACTACTACTACTACTACTACTACTACTACTACTAAGTATAATAATAATAGTGGTTCTCAAAGTAGGGTCCATGGGTTCCTTGAGAGGGTTCTAAATGGACCCTTACGGGTCTGTAAACCTTATGGAACCAAATAAAACCAATTAATAGACCCTTACAGGTCCATTTGGTTCTATTTGTACGCTCTCAGAGTTATGGGGGTCTTTGAAATTATACGGTTTGAGAACCACTGCCATCAATCAACATTTCTGTGTTTTCTCCCAGCCAAGCCAGTGAGACCAAAGCAGCTGCCTGTGTGCTCTCCCACCAACCCCTTCTACACGTACATCCGTGCCAACAGCGAGCACTCCAACGCCTACAGCAACGCCCTGTTCCAGAGCGCCCTGACACGCCAGAACTCAGCTAGCAGCACCTCCTCCAACCCCAACTCTATCCAGACCAACACGTATGTCCAAACGCGGGAAACATGCATGTATTTGTATGTGCTGCTTGTGCACATGGGGTTTGGCTCACAGTTCAAACCCCATTTGGCTCATTGTTGTACATACTTTGCACACACACGCGCACACACACGCACGCACGCATGCACGCACGCACGCACGCACCACACACACACACACACACACACACACACACACACACACACACACACACACACACACACACACACACACACACACACACACACACACACACACACACACACACACACACACACACACACACACACACACACACACACACAAACAGTCGTGTATGCATGTACTGGACCCACCAGCCAAACAGAGAATTGTATCAGCAAACACTATATTAATGCACATATGTTTCTCTTTTAAAAGCCAAGGCCCCCTCAGTCTTTGTTACTAACTTATATATCGTTGCTGTCGGGTAGAAACCTCTTCGTCATACTACAGTGTCACACAAAAGTAGCAAAAATAGTCGATCTACCAGCTCTGCTGTTTTTGCAATTTTTTTATTTGAATCCTGAAAAGTAACAGTTCTGGACATATGAGGTTTCCACCTGACAGCAACGATATTGTGTGTAGTTACCTCTATTGTCTATTGCCCAGTGCAGATTTTATTGTTTTGTGAAACTCTTACAGCACTTAAAGCAACATACTGCACATACTATTGACTGTGTGTGTGTGTGTGTGTGTGTGTGTGTGTGTGTGTGTGTGTGTGTGTGTGTGTGTGTGTGTGTGTGTGTGTGTGTGTGTGTGTGTGTGTGTGTGTGTGTGTGTGTGTGTGTGTGTGTGTGTGTGTTCAACAGAGTGTCCACCGCCCTGGGCTACAGAGCAAGTAGACCCACAGACATACTCGAGTCCTACCCACTCAACATAGACAATGGGGAGATCAGTGAGTAATTAAAACTTATATTTATGTACACACAGACACATGCATATACAATACACACATGCCAGAATTGAGGGTGTGTTCATTTATTTATGAATTGCAAAACAGACTTAACTGATCAATCAAACCTCTTTTCCATTTCTACAGGAAACAGCGGCAGCGAAACGAGAGACATCAACGATAACAGGTGAAGTTGACAGTCAGCTAAATATATACTGTATGTCTCTACTTATTTCAGTTTCTAATTGCATATAGCCAAAGTCTGTACTTTTACTTTTTCAAATAGCTTGCCTATTGAGTGAGCACTCAAACACTATTGAGTGTTGTTGTTGTTGTTGTTGTTGTTGTTTTTTGACTGATTGAATATTTTATTTACATTTTCTTAAAAGAACAGCAGTATAACAAATTAAAAAACACCAAATGGATAAAACATAAAAAAGCCAAAGGCCTGTTTCCATTATGGTCCATTAAACATTCAACACTCACGCAACTGGACAAACGACAGTAATTCTGAATTAGAGTTGTAGTGATGTGCTCAGTATACTGACTATTGTTATAAATATAGTTATAATATAGATTTTATTTCTGTGTTTACAGGAGTGATGTACACTGTAGCAGCGAGGTGGACGATACAAATCGGCACTACATCATTCAGCAGGAGACCGCTGCAAGTTAATAACATGGTAAAAAATACACACCCATACAAAAATCTGCATTGAATAGTGGACACACACCCATGTACACGCACACACACACACACACACACACACACACACACACGCACGCACGCACGCACGCACGCACGCACGCACGCACGCACGCACGCACGCACACGCACATGCACATGCACATGCACACACACTAAAACACACAAACAGATGGATAGTGGACACGCATACAAACACCTGCGTAGATGCATAGTGGACACGTACACACACACACAAACACACACACAGGCACGCAGGCACGTGCCTGTGGCAAACAGACTCTACCATGTATTTTCACATGATCTTTTAGTTTAGTTTATATATGGTACATAACAATAAAACACATCTATCTATTAGCCTACACATATATACATTTTCTCTCTTTCATATACTGATTTAATACCAAGTATTTTTCTCTTTCTACAGATGACCAAACAACACTGTCTCCCCTCCATGATTCAAGAACTCACTACCCGTCTGCATGCAGCCTTTCTCTGAGCCCCTTCCACTGCATCACTGATGATGAAGATGACAGCGATGAAGATATGTAGCCATGTAGTCTTCTATCTAGCTCAAGTCACCCCCATATCCCCGCGGTAACGATTTGGCACCCAGCCTGTTCCAATTCAACCAATTCGAGGAAGTGATTTTTCAATAGTGCTCAATCGGAAATATTTTACTACAGAACTCCTACTCAATCAACCAGTCAATCAACCCAATCAATCAATGAGTCAGTCAATCAGCTCCCTCATAGAATTCAGTCATGAATGTTATTCTTTTACCGAATCAGAATTTCCACCTCACTTCCAGAATCCGTTGAGTTGAAACAGAGCTGATTCCCAGCCCTTATTAGTACACACACACACACACACACACACACACACACACACACACACACACACACACACACACACACACACACACACACACACACACACACACACACACACACACACACACACACACACACACACACACACACACACACACACACACACACACATACAGATTGTAAATACTATTGCTGTATATTCCATTAGGGGCTTTTGACCAGCAACTGTTTCAGTGTATGCACAGCCTTTCCCCTCTAGACCTCTGACGCAGCTTCATAAGGGCACCATAAGGTTGACATAGGCTCTCACATGGCCTGTTATCTTGTCCTAACTAGAGTATACTGTGTTATGCCAGCTTGTATCAGAAGACCCTCAGTCTCTGCATGTGTGTCACTTAAGAGAGTTGGCTGTAACTTAAAAATCTTTGCATGTGTCATGATTCTAGCCATGCGCTGGTATACTGTGAGGGAACTGTCCAGAGACACTGTCAGAGAGAGAGAGAGAGAGAGAGAGAGAGAGAGAGAGAGAGAGAGAGAGAGGGAGAGAGAGAGTTAGCTTTCCCCCAGATATAGATGAACTTAGCCTGATTTTGGTCTATATACTATAAACCCTTTATAGAGATTCTCTACTTGAAAGTTAATTTTAGTTTGTATCTTATGGTTCACTATGCATCCTCTTAAATTAAAGATGATGAATCTTCAATAGAGATTACCTATTAAGAATGTCATTTCAGTCCAAGACAATGCTATTGTCTCCTGGCAGATTGAACTACAGTATGTCGGCATGTTGGTGTTGTAAAGACAGGAAGAAAAATTACAGAAGACAATGAAACTAAATCTAAGGTTTTCCAAAATGACATTCTAACTAAATGCATCTCTGTCTAATTATATGTTTATGATGAGATGTTGGAGGAGAGATCACTCTTTTCTTGTACATATGCCCTCATAACTTTCTCTCTAAACCTTTTAATGTGAAGAACTCCACATCTATAGAACAAGAAAAACAATACAAAATAATGAAGTCTAGAATGCTTTTTTGGAAAACAGGTTTGCAATCTTTATTGGGGGAAACCTCCTTTGTATGTTGATGATAATGTCATGTTGTAGCTCTTTGATGCCGTTGTACAGGTCAGATAATATCACCCATCACCGCCACCACCATCACCAACATTACCATTTCTGTGGCCTGTCCCTGTATTGCATCCGCTTTCTGTAACTTGAAACCGTGATGTGTCCTAAGCCTGATTTATACTTAAACGTAAAATTATGTTGCTCACCGAAAATAGCTCAACTTACTGAGATTAAACAACAGCCGAGTTCAACATTGTCATAATAACAATTATTATTAGGCCTGTATGTGTCCACAATAGTGGTGTCTGGTCATGTATCACAGACGGCTAGTGTATGCAGGCTTTCATCCCCACCAGACACTACGCCAACTGATTTCACCAATTAGCTACACTAATTATATGAAGGTGCGCTAATTGATGCAATCAGCTGGTGTAGTGTTTGATGGAAATGAAAATCTGCATACTTGTGTCCTTTTCCTGACACATGATTATACTCAACTGCAATACAAATACCATGTATAATTACTACCTCTAGATCAACACTGGTAATTATAGCGCTATAATTATACTGCTTATAATAGTACTAAAATCACTATTCTATGTGCAGATTGTAGTGTACAGTACCTAGAGGACACTGATAAGTAGATAACTGTAAGGACACTTCAAAGTGGAGGACACTGATGAGTAGATAACTGTAAGGACACTTCAAAGTGGATTATCATTGAATTCCTACTCCTCGATCAAATGTAGCCGAAAGCAACTTGCAGTAGATGCTATCTGCATCTAAGTTGCAACAAGCTACATTGACAGCCCATTCACAAAACAGAAAATTCCTATCTGATTTAATGAAACAACAATAAACTCACCAATATTGCACCTGGGTTATCCTGGGTTTGAAAAAAAGCCACCGTTGCCATGTTATGAGAAACTTTCTGACAATAAACTGTGTTCGAGTTTGAAAGCGCTCGTTGTAAATCACTCAACGTCCTGTATACACCACCTGTTTCAAAATTGTACAAATACAGGACCCGGAGTGATTTAAAACAAGTGCTTCCAAACTTGAACACAGAAAAAAATCATGACTGCACGGAGTTTAGAGACAAAACGTTGCACATAACATGACAATGATGGGTGTTTTTCAAACACAGTTTTTTTACACAGACAAAGTGGATAACCAAAGCTTTCCGTACAGCTGCAATATTGGTGGGTTTATCGTCATTTAATACAATCAGATAGGACTTTTCTGTTTCGTGAATGGGCTGTCAATGGAGCTTGTTGCAACTTAGATGCAGATAGCATTGAAGTTGCTTGTGGCTAGGTCAAATGGTAGCTGCAAGTGATTCTTAGCTGCTGTTTTTGGCTACATGGAGTACCAGAAGGGTGGAATTTATCATATCACATTTCGGATCATTGGTTGGTAAATTATTGATCCCAGAAATATATTTATATATATTTAACCTTTTCAATACCTTTTCTTTTTATATAATATAATAAAATTCAAAGTAGCCAAATATTTTTTTTTGTAGTTATGCCAATTCCTGTATTCCCCATACACTTGTGTGTTGTCACTGCTGTTGATCCCTACTGGCTTACCTGCCAGTGAGGAGCCTCAAACGGGAGGCTCATGTGGAGGAATACTCTACTTTACCTGCTGACATGTGCCGCCCCAGCCTGTAGGAGTCGCTAGTGCAGTGGCAAAGATTGCCCTCCCCACCCAGGTTTCCCCCCTCAAAACATGGCCAATTATGCTGGTATGGACACTCTGTCAAGCCAGAGGCACTACAGAGGATTCAAACCATAGTCTCTGCAGTGTGTACTTCTGTACTTTTGATTCTTGAAATTTTCACTCAGTGTAGCAAACCCCACTCATTTGGCACCTAAGCAAGACTTTAAACAAGCCATTATATGTATTTAAACATATAATATGACCGCGGTCTGAACAGGACAGAGAGTAAGGACTTTGCAACTGTATCCTTATTTCAAAAGCTGTCACCCCCTTGCATGCTGTGTTTCTGAATGTAATATAACACGTGTGACCTCTTGTTTGTTCTCTGATAATCTGGAATGAACACAAATATTAACATGGATACAAAATGTCATCTCAAACCTTTTGAAACCACCATCTATCTATACATACTGTATATGTTATTCATTGTACCATGTTACAGCTCAAAGCCATCAAATAGTTGAACAGCCAACCCTTTTAAGTGTCTGGAAACAACCACCATTGTGAGGAACAGATGGTTTGATGGCACTTAATGTCAAATACAGATATATTTCCATTAACTCGGCAGCAGCCAATGAGAAAGCTCGATGTTACCATCTCAGGCTTTGATACTCTGCCTCCTCACAAAAGATCCTGACCAGCCAATCAGGATAGAGGAAAGCAGCTCAACAAGGCCATTCTCATTGGACAGAGCTGAGTCACTGTTTGGAATGCAAGTTATCATGTTGACTTCAGAAATGTGCAGCTCTTTGAATTGTACAGGTAGAAATGAAATGTGGCACAATCATGCCTCTCAGCCAAGGGGTATTTTCACTCATTCATTTCTATCTGACAAATCCATTGTACTCTTCTGAAGATCAAACACGTTTCATATGTTAATTCACTCCAGATTATAGCATTATAGAGAATAGATCGAGGTCTCCTTTCCAATCGTCTGTTCCCTTTCTACCCGTTCTATCATCGCTATGGCAGCACCATTCAGTCTAACGTTATCACTGGCATTAACAAACATCTCAGGGCTTTGCAATCACAATGACGATGGGCCAACAATGTCTTCCTTGTTGACACACAACCACGTGATTGTTTAGGTTAGCATAAGAAGTGACGCTAATAGAGGAACATTATTGTAAAAGCATTCATACAGATGTATAAATCCATTTTATATCTGCATAACAGCCACATCCCAGCACATGACATCTCCATGTCTGGTCAAATAATAACCCAGTAACAACCCAATCAGCCCGTACTGTATGAGTCAGAACAGACCCTATATTTGAACTCATATTTTAGATGTAAAAACTTATTTCGGGGGAGGGTGGTGTGGTGTGGTGGAGGGGGTGGGGGGTAAAATATATAAATGTGTACTATAGCGCCATCTACTATCCCACTGTCTGATTTGATCATATTGGAAATATGTGTGATAGATATTGTTAATCTTGTAAGTATAACAGCGTACCATGATGTAGTAAAATATGAGGAAGTTAGACGCTAAAGCCTAATTTATACTTTGTCGTACAACAATGTCACTCGACAATGCCAGCAACACTGTCGGACAATAAGGTATAAGTTAGGCTTAACTTTGTTAAGGGAATTCATGTATGTTTGATTTGGTTCTGTAGGCTTCTACTGTGATGTCCATCATGAATTTGTGAATCATCGTGCATATTTCTGTATATATATACACCCATTATTATGCTGTATGTGAACCATTGTGTTGTAGTAAAAGTTAAATAAACTTGTAGAAAGGAATCGATTGAAGATAATTATTCATGTTCAAAGAACATTAGGTCTCTAATGTTGTTGGCAAATGTGTGAGGAATGATACACATACAGGATCTGTTTCTGTCTCTCTCTCAGGCAGACTTGTAATGCACATGCATGCACACACACACACACACACACACACACACACACACACACACACACACACACACACACACACACACACACACACACACACACACACACACACACACACACACACACACACACACACACACACACACACACACACAAATAAACGCAAATTAGACCAGTCAGCACAAGATTAGTTTTTAGATATTCTATATTCTGGTGGAGTAATGCATCATAAAAGACAGGTGTATGCTCTCACTTTACTTACATTTGAAACCTACACTTTTATGTGTTTGAATGGTACAGAGAGAGGATCGAATGAGGGGTTATGTGGTTGGGCAAAACATGAAATAAAGGTATTTTATTGAAAATGGCTTTGCCCTTTAAACTCATGAACCAGTGCAAAATAAATGTTCACAGCAGAAATGAAATTGTATTGAAAAACACAGGTGTTACAATGATACTAATAATGAAGTGTACCAGAGTTGTGCCAACATGCACAATAGCGGCACCCTGTGTCAGTTTGGCATGAATGGAACATAACATAGCCTATCATTGGTAACACCTGTGTTTACCTCGATATATTATAACTCTGTGGTTTACCCCAGCCCAGCCTACTAATGTTCATGTCAACATGGCTGCTGTGAAACATTTCTATTAGAATGCAGATTTTTATATTATTTTAACAAATAAGTGCAAATGTTAAAGAGTCGTCTTGTCCACTATGCTGCTAAACTAGCATTTCAAGTAGCCTACATTTTGAATTCTGGACTTATCTCTGTTTGGGTGTGTGAATTCCGGACCTTAAATTTACTTGTTGTAACAGCTGAGTATTTCTATATTGCAGTATTGATACTTGTACATAAGTAAAAAATTTAAAAAAATGAGTACTTTTTCCACCACTGGAAAAGGGAACAAACGCCAGACCAGCCTTGGCTTGACGTGATGGATGGACCTGACTGACTGAGAGAGGACCAATCACGTTGAGAAGAGGGAACGTCTTCTGACTGTCATGGTAGCCTCGTTCCCAGCCTCACTCATCTGCTGTCATGGTAGCCTCGTTCCCAGCCTCACTCATCTGCTGTCATGGTAGGACCTGTTTTATTTAAACATGCAGGGTCGTGGTCAACCTTTTACAGCCACGGCAGAGGGCGCTGTTTAACCATGTTGATGTGTAATGTCATGCAATTTTTATCTGACCATTTTTTGTGGAAGAAGAAACATTGAGTTGAGGAGAAATGTTGCGTTTTAATCATAGACTGTAGGTTTTAATTAAATACAAGTGTATTTGTTTTTTTTTATTAGGTGTTGTATAAAGTGTTGTCAGTGTTTCTGTTATGGATGTATTGGAACTAGGAAGTGATATTTTTGTTTAGTGTTTTTCTTCTTCAGAATTGAATTGCCATAAACCTCAACCAAAGGGGTTTTTAATGTTTTTATTGACTGATTTTAAAAGCATAAATCGTCAGTGTCCAGCCGGGACCAGCTAACTCCATTTTCAGTTTTTTTTGTTTTTTTCATAAATCAACGCTATTGAACTACATCTGTGTAATTTTTTTTTTAATAATAACATATGAAAAGTATTAAAAAGCGCCTCTGACGAAAACTCCTAACTCCATTGGACCCTCAAACTGTCCGTCAAAAACAAACAACTCCCCCCTCCTCTCAGGCTCTCAGAGAAGCTCTGCTCTGTATGAGGCAGACAGGGAGAAGATTTTTAAATGCTTTTGGGAGAAACTGGGAAGAGAAGAGAATGTATGTGCAAGGTTTGATAGATTTCACCCCAGTAAAGAGGAGAAGGGTGTCTTCACAAAGGTCATCTGCTCGTGTTTTCTTTTAAAATGTTAATGGACAGAGAATGAGTGTGTGCAGGAGTTTGTTTCAAACATCTCCAAGAGCTCAAGGAGATCATGCCAAAAGACTTTCACAGCTTTTATGACAATCTAAAGCACTAAGAAACATCCACCACACACACGCAACACAACACAACACAACACAACACACAACAGTGTGATAATAAAATGTTGATAGGTATATGATAGGTAAATTCAACTGTGGTTGTTATTGTTAGTGCAGTAGGCTACAGATTTGATAGGCTACAGATTCTATTTTTCATGAATGTATTTTGTATTTATATGCCATTTATTTATTGTTGGTGTGCCATGATTACTTTTGTTAAATACATGATTGAGTATTGAGGCAGAATTGTTTGTTGCACTCAACTGTAGAAGAACAACAGTGGTAACAGTTAGATCCATGGTTGTTTACAATGCATGTTAAAATAAAAGTTGTTTAAGTACAGAATTCAGCTTGATCTATACTTAGTATATGAGGATGGCGCTCACCATAAATAGCTGATCTCCAAGCTCACAATGCATTGTGATGTGTTGTGAGCTTTGAGATCCATCATTGCCAGCTGTTCTTATCAATGATGGACAAAACCTCCTAACTCCACTTGCGCTGGATTTGTGTTTGGACAAAACTCCTAACTCCACTTGAGCTTGATTTGGGTAAAGTGGTGATAATATAATGACACATGCAAGTATCTGATAATATATAAAGTCACAATACCAAGTTTGATGAGGCAGTATTGCTTTGTTTAAAAAATATAAGGTTTTCTTCATTTTCTGAAAAAATTATATTTTGTTTTTCATTTCCTGAACAATTACCATTTTGGATTTAGCTGGTTCCGGCCGAACAGCAGAGATATGGAGCATAGCTAGCTAATGAATTAAGTATGAAGTACAGAATATTGACCCACTCTGACGTGTTGTGAGCTTGAAGATCTGCTATTTTTGTTTGCTAAATGTTTGCCCCAGAATAGTGATGCTGTGGTTCATGTGGTTCACCACCTGGGGAAAGTGATGTCAAAACACACATTTGGGCCTCATAATATTTAGACTCTAAATGCTGAAGTGAGCCTGCCCAGTGGTTTGAAGAAGCCGTTCTGGTTTGCGCTGAGGTAACACCTGTCTCATCCTCTACATTTAGCGGATGAAACGGGTGTTACCAGTGGTGGAAGAAGTATATAGTACAAAAGTATTGGCATTAAACTATACTTAAAGTACCAAAAATAAAAGTACTAAAATATTTGAAAATAGCAGATCTACATTGCGACGCGTTGTGAGCTTGTAGATCGTCTATTTTCAAATAGCTAGGCACGCACGCACGCACGCACGCACACACACCCCACCACACCCGTCCTTGTGTGCATCAGATCTGAGGCTTTGTGGCTGATGTGTTGTGACAGTCTAATGGTATCGACCGTGGTTGGAACCACCCACCTGGAATAATGCTCTGAGTGAACACTCCCCTTATAGCAACTCAGCTTTCCTCTCATCCCCTCCTAGGACTTAGCTTACACACACACACACACGCACGCACGCACGCACGCACGCACGCACGCACGCACGCACGCACGCACGCACGCACGCACGCACGCACGCACGCACGCACGCACGCACGCACGCACGCACGCACGCACACACACACACACACACACACACACACACACACACACACACACACACACACACACACACACACACACACACACACACACACACACACACACACACACACACACACACACACACACTCACACACTTTCTTTTTCACTGGCTCAGGTGATGTGTCTTACCCACTCTCCTTTTCTCCTTTACTCCATCTGTCTGTCTGTCTGTCTGTCTGTCTGTCTGTCTGTCTGTCTGTCTGTCTGTCTGTCTGTCTGTCTGTCTGTCTGTCTCTTCTGTCTATTTCTCTCACAACATCATCTCTCATGTGTTCTTTCAATCACTTGTCCACTTTATCTCTGTTTGGGAGTGTGTCCATCTCTCAGATTTTCAACTCATAGGATTCATCTTCACACATGCCCTTCTTAACCACTTGAACCCTATTCTGGGGTGAACATTCAGCTAAATTATCTACGCGTTGAAATGCGACATGTTGGAGCTTGTAGATCGGCTATTTTCGTCAAAGAGATTCTTTATAGAAGGAAAAGATAGGGTCAAAATATATAGGGTTTAAGTCGTTATTTTGTCTGTCTAGTTTTCAGTATTTCCTTCTGTCTATTTGCTGTTTCTCAAAACAGCAAATAGACAGATTTTATTGTCAGGATACTCTTTCTTTACTCTTATTTTTTCACCCATATCTCTCCTGTCTGTCTCTCATAGCAACTCAGCTCTTGTATATCAGCCTTCACTCACCCATGTGCTCACCAATCAGTTTATTTTTTTATGCTGAAATAGTTTCACTTAATTGAACATGAGCAGTTTTATCCACTAGAGGGCAGTGTGTCTCTTTAAAAGATACTGAGAAGAACTTAAAGGTTGAGTTCATAGATTAATTAAACTCATCACTGAATGCTGAATGAATTGTTTTAAAGTTATTATTACTTGTTAATTAATTAAGTGTTAAATAGCTCTATATTTCCATTGTAATCAATGCTATAGTGTAGAGTGTTTATTCTGTCTCACAGTCTCTCAGGCGCATTAGTAAACAGAACATACATTTTCAGGTCAGGATAACAATTTCATCCAATCACGAGATAGAACTCATATAGGATAAACATTGGAATTGATGAAACAAAGAAATTAGTCAAAAGTTGGAATTAAAACAATATAAAGTTGAAGTTGAAAAATGGGTTCTGTGTACTGATTAGGTGAAATTGGTGACCCATCCACTATTAGATGTGCTTCCTCTACCTCTATATTTATCAAATCATCACCTCTATCTGAATCAATTTAATCTTTGAAGCTCAAATGTGTCTCGCATCTGTAGACTCGCATGTGTGTGCATGCCTGCATGTGTGTGCATGTGCATGCACACACATTAAGGCATGCATCCAAGCATGACCGTATTCAAGCACACACACCCACTCTCACACACAATAATGGGCACACTCATACACATGCACTGCTTATACACATGCATGTACGTTTGTGCAAGCATGCATTCACACAAGCCTCGTGGTGTCTTTCCCATAACAAAAACCTGTGTATACCGTAGTGTTTATAGACAAATATTGCCAAACATACACAAACTGACATGTCAAGATGAAGGATATAATACTTTATTACAATTTCTATGAGACATTGAGCCATGCAATTACAAAGAACAAAAACATTCATTAAACACATGGTGAAAACAACAGCTTATCTACTGTCTTCCTGTTAGGGGCATCAGAGCATAAAATGGTGGCCATCTAAGATGGAGTCGAGTTGAATTGGTGATGCTTCTCTGCCCTCCCCATGTGCTCACACTTCTTGCTCATGCTATCCTCTTCCATTTCCCCATTTTCCCCCCTTCCGTCGCTCCGTCTGTATCTCTGTCATCACTACCCGGTGCCCTCACATCCCTTCCTTTCTTCTTGCTCTCCGTCTTTATTTCGAGGTCTCTATCTTTTCTCGTTACTCTCTGTCTTTCCCTCCCTTTATCAATGTCTTCATCCCTTGTTCCCTCACTCGATCCCTCGCTTTCTGCATCCTGTTTTCCTGTGACCTCCATCTTTGACTCTTGTTTGTTCCTTTTACCTTTTCAGAACTTTGCTCTCCTCTCCACATACAGTAGTCTCTCTCTCTTTCTCTTCGCTCTCTTCCTAATGTTTAGGAACACAATCGAAATAAACTCTCAAGCTTGTTTGTGTTTACTGTTTTATCCTTTTGACAGATGCAAATATATGGTCATGTATATGCATTTTTATTTTGTCAATGTCAACCAACTAATAAAAGTAATTCCAAACGTTCTGTCTTTAGCTTCTCACCCTGCTATGCCCCATCGCTTTCGTTCTATCATACTCTCCTCACCATCTTCATCTGTCTCTCTTCCTTCCTACATCCCTCTATCGTTCCGTTTACTCTCAACGTACTCCTTCCTACTTCCCTGTCCCCTGTCTTGTTCAACCCCTGCCACTCTGTTGGGACCATCACCCTACATTCATCCCTCCCTCCACCCCTTTGTTCCTCCCTCCATACCCCTCTCTCTCCATCCTTCCTCCGCCCCCACCTCTCTCTCACGCCATCCCTTTCTCACCTCCTTCGCTCCTCTTCGCTCCTGAGAGGTCTCCTCTCAGAGGTCTCCTCTCAGAGGTCCCTCTACGAGGCAGAACCTTAGGAGGCGCGAGCCCCCCCCGCCCCCCCAAACTAAGAGTCACATGACTGATGCCTGCAGTGAGTGGCGGCAGTGGTGTAAAGTAACGAAGTACTATTTACTCAAGTACTGTACTTAAGTACAATTTTGAGGTACTTCTACTCTACTGGAGTATTTCCTGTTTTCAATACTTCTACTTCTACTCCACTACTATCTCAGAGTCAAATATTGTACCTTTACTCCACTACAATTATTTGAAAACTTTAGTTTCTAGTTACTTTTAAGATATGAATGATTACATTATAAAACATACATTAACCACTTCAGTCCTATTTTATACGTAGGCTATTTGAAAATAGCCGATCTACAAGCTCACAACGTGTCGCAATGTGATGCGTTGTGAGCTTGTTGATCTGCTATTTTCTAACATTTTAGTACTTTTACTTTTGGTACTTTAAGTACATTTTGATACCAATACTTTTGTGCTTTTACTCAAGTAAATTCTGAATTCCAGACTTTTACTTGTAACAGAGTATTTCTACAATGCAGTATTGATACTTTTACTTAAGTAAGAAATGTGAGTACTTTTTCCATCACTGGTGGGTGGAGCCTCCTCACTCCAGGTACCTCCTACTCACCTACTGGACATGGTCGGTCGTTGCTGCTGGGCAACAGCGCGGCTGCTTGGTTGGCCGGCGTGGCGTGGCGTTACGTGCGGCTGCACCGCCCCTCTGTCGTGGTGGATGGGGCCGTCGCAGGCTGCAGTTGCTATAGGCGTCATGGGGGTGGGGCGTGGAGGGCAACACGCACAGCTGCAGCTATGTACAATATATTATGCGAAATTCATTGAATGAGTAGGCCTACACTACAGTATGTGTTTAAGAGAAAGATTAACATTATGCACACTGCAGGGCAACTGTAGCACAATCTTTTTAATGCACCATAGAAAAGAAGTGACATTTCTGGCACGTATGCCCTTCCCTAGCCTTTTCAATTCAGTCAAATTCAACTAAATGAATTGCTATGTACAAGAAAGTAAGATACAGGAGTCCGTCAGTCAGTATACATTCATTCATCGGTGTACAGAGTACATTCTGTTCAGCACCAGCACAGATGGCTGTTTCGGATGTGCGTGTATACACTCTTGTGAGCGCATTGTGAGCTTCTAGATGTTCATTTCTTTTTGAAAAAGTGAACCCATTTGAGATATCGTGGGACGCCAGAGTTGAATGGTCATGTTGAACAAAACCCTGAGTTGTAGAAAAAGACAAACTAGCCTAGCCTACTTGTTTTTGGAGTCATCCAACATGCGTGTGTGTGTGTGTGTGTGTGTGTGTGTGTGTGTGTGTGTGTGTCTGAGGATGTTTATTAGTTGTGACAAGAAGTTGGTGTCTGTGGCCTGAGACAACCAGTATTGATATTCCTTTGTGTCTGAGAAACTGCCCGTAAGGTAGGCGGTGTGTGTGTGTGTGTGTGTGTGTGTGTGTGTGTGTGTGTGTGTGTGTGTGTGTGTGTGTGTGTGTGTGCGAAGGCTGAGGGGGGTTCACTGAAGTGTAAGGAAGTTGGCAGCATGTTGAGATGTCTGTGCTTTGCAGATGACAAACAGGCAACACATAAATCAGCCTGTCTTTCTTTTAGTCTCCTCTAATGCTCTCTCACTCACACAAACTCGCACATTGTGTATTCACAAACAATCACTGAGCCCGATTCATTGAATGATGAAACGTTCTGAAAGACATAATGTATGTTGTATGTGAATTGAGCAAGTATTGAGGAATGCATTCTGAATGTAGAGCTGTGTGATTTTGTGCATGTGTTCAGTACTGTGTGTGTGTGTGTGTGTGTGTGTGTGTGTGTGTGTGTGTGTGTGTGTGTGTGTGTGTGTGTGTGTGTGTGTGTGTGTGTGTGTGTGTGTGTGTTTTGGAGAGCAAGGTCAGTGTGTGTGTGTGTGTGCCATCTGGAATGGGGGCATTTCTGAGGTCCCGCATGTGAATGTGTGTGTGTGTGTGTGTGTGTGTGTACAGTATGTGTAGTGTATTAATATACACGGCATGTGGGGGCATAATATTTTGAATGTAGCATCTGTGTGATCTTGTGCATGTGTTACAGTTGAGTGTGTGTGTCTGTGTGTGTGTGTGTGTGTGTGTGTGTGTGTGTGTGTGTGTGTGTGTGTGTGTGTGTGTGTGTGTGTGTGGGGGGGGGGGGGTGGGGGTGGGTGTGTGTGTGTGTGTGTGTGTGTGTGTGCATGCAGACAGTGTCTTTGATTCTCAGTAATTAGACAATAGAATCCATACGACAGATTGACAGACAGACAGATGCTTATATGGCAGCAAAATGCACACAATGTATGCCTCCCAACCTGTCTCCACAGCCACAATGCCACACACACACACACACACACACACACACAGCTGACACTTTTTCTAGTTCACAAGCCAGAGACAGACTCCTGCTGCGCTACAGGAACAGGGTCAGAGGTCATGTTAAATATCACATTCAATCATCTGGGACCCTTCTCACCGGCTGGGTACAGTTAGTACAGTACAGTGTGTACAGATGACAACACCCACCTACCTCTCTGCTTATAGCTACTGTCCTGATTGTCAGTGGTGGAAAGTAACTAATCATGTTTACTCAAGTACTGTACTTTAGTACCATTTTGATTTATTTTTTACTTTACTTGAGTATTTCCAATTTTCAATACTTTTGCTTCTACTCCTCTACATCTCAGAGGCAAATATTGTACTTTTACTCGACTACAATTATTTGAAAATGTTAATTACTAGTTACTTTGTAGATTTAGATTATTATTACAAAACATGCACTTACCTCTTCAGCCCTATATATTTTGGCAATTTGAAAATAGCCGATCTACAAGCTCACAACGTGCCTGTCACGGTGTGGTTCTGGAGGTGTAGGACCCAAGTGCAAGATGAGAGGCAGAGGCAGCGTAGCTCAAATTAAAGTGTTTATTAACACCAAACAAAGGGAGTAGGCAGTAATCAAAGTCCAGGTACAGGCAGAGTCGACACAAGTAAGCAGTCAGAATAAGGAGGACGTACAGGGGAAACTAAACTGGGAAAGCTAGGTGAACTACAAAGCATCAACTAGGCAAGGACTAACAAATAACTCACACGACTGTAAGCAACGAACCAACAGGGAACTGAATCAAACACAGGACTTAAATAGACAGGGGATTAACAGGACGCAGGTGAACACAACAGGCAATCAACACAGGATAGGCTAACAGGCAAGGAGCACAGGTGACTAGGTTTACAATAATCACAGGGAGGTGAGACAAGACAGGAAACAGTAAACAAGGCAGACAGGAAACACTACTACAAAACAAGAGTACGGAAAACCAAGGCCAGGGCAACAGAGTTACAATACAAATGCAGAATATAAAGAACGGCCTAACCAGGCCTAAAGAACAGCCCATAGGAGTCCAACACCATATAAGGGCATTCAAGGTCCGAATAATAAAGTCATCGTCCACAGCCCGAGGAGCGGACTGTGACAGTACCCCCCCTCCAAGGGACGGATCCCAGACGGCCCACATGACTACCAAACAAGGGCGGGAGGTGGTGGCCAGGAGGGGCGAGGGCCGAAAAAGGGCAAGGAAACAACAAAAACTGGCAGGGGCAGTGCAAAACCACGGGGCCAGCTGAACTGTACAGGGCAGGACGGGACTGGTTTGGGGCGGGGCAGAGACACTGACCGGTTAGGGGCGGGGCAGAACACAGGACTGGGCAAAAAGAGAAAAGACAGACAGGCAACATACAGACATTCAAACCAGACAAAGAGACATCACACAGACTAGCTGACGGGCAGGCAGCAAGCTGTAATGCCGATAAACGGACAGAGAAACAAGAAAAAACACAGACAGACAGAGAGACAAAGGAACCGCACAATCATACACTCACACCGAAAGACAGGAGGGCAGACACACAGACAGACACACAGACAAGCAGAAAGGGAGAAGTTGAGAAAGACAGAGAGACAGACAGATCAACTGACAGACAGCCATGCAGGCGGACAAACATGAGGCTTGACACAGCAGGCGGGTAAAAGGGTCGAAAGGGAAACTGTTGGACGGGGGACTAGACAGACGGACGAGCAGCGTAGCAGACAGACTAGCAGACATACAGGAAGAAAGACACGCAGACAAACAGATGGGGAGAGCAGCTAATGGGCAGATGGGGGGACCAACTACACCACTGACCAAAGGGCGGGGTGTTCCAGAGTAGAACTTAGGGAGTCTAGGAGACTGGAGAAAAGGGGGGCTACGCTGGGAAACAGGAGGGCTAGGTACGAAAGGGACAGAACTATGGACAGGGCCGGGAATGGGACTACCAACTATTTTAGGTCTGGGGAAGGTAGACAGAGGACACTGAGACTGGGGCACCTGAGGAGAACCGGGACCAAGTGGCTGAAGTGCCGTCTCGGGGTCCAGCGGCTGGAGTGCAAGCCCAGGGTCTGGCAACTGGAGAGCCAGCCTAGGGGCCAGCGGCTGGAGTGCAGGCCCGAGGTCCTGCTGCTGTAGTGCAAGCCCGGGCTCTGACAGCTGAAGGTCAGGCTCGGGGTCCGGCAGCAGGAGTGCTAGGTCAGCCTTGGCAGTGACAACAGACGACAGTTCGCAAGAGTTGTCAGGAGGGAAGGCTGACACGGGCACCAAGAACAACGACAGTTCATCGGAGATGGCTGACAAGGGTTCAGGGGGAAAGTCGGCGGGGGCAGCCGACAAGGACTCAGGTGGGGATGATGGGACGTCGGCGGGGACAGCAGACGAGGACACTGGAGGATCGTCGTCAGGGACAGCCGACGAGGACACAGACGGGACGTTGGTGTGGACAGCTGACGAGGGCGCAGAGGGCTCACGCCGGTCGTTGACGTAGACGGCTGGTGAGGGCTCTGGCAGATCGTCGGGTGACGAGGGCGCAGAGGGCACAGGCAGGTCGTTAACGTAGACGGCTAGCAAGGGCTCTGGTAGGTCGTCAGCAGGTACAGCCACAGTAGGTTTGGGTTGGACAGACATGGCGTCAGCGGGGATGATCGGCAAGACGCCAGGCAGGACAGGTGGCATGTCGGCAGGGACGGCCGACAAGGCACCGGGCAGGACATCAGTCGACGTGAATTCAGACGGGACATCAGCTGACGAGAATTCATACGGAACGTCGGCAGACGCGAATTCAGACGGAACGTCAGGTGGTGAGAATTCAGTCAGGACGGGCAAGGTGTCGGCAAGGACGGCCGACCATGGTTCAGGTAGGATGTCGGCAGGAACGGCCAACACGGCATCTGGTAGGGCATCAGCGGCGTAGCACAGAAGAGGAGGCTCACCGTCGCAGGTCAGCAGTGGAGCCTCACCACCGCAGGATAAAGGTGCATGCTGGTTGCCGGGCGGTGGTGCACACCGGTGTCCGGGCGGTGGTGCACGCCGGTCTTCGGGCGGTGGTGCACGCCGGTCGCCGGGCGGTAGTGCACGCTGGTCGCCGGGCGGTGGTGCACGCCGGTCGCCGGGCGGTGGTGCACGCCGGTCGCCGGGCGGTGGTGCACGTTGGTCGCCAGGCGGTGGTGCCTCGTAGATGCTGGGCAGCTGAGAGCTGGGCAGCTGAGAGCTGAGCAGCGGAGAGCTGGGCAGCAGAGAGCTGGGCAGCGGAGTGCTGGGCAGCGGAGAGCTGGGCAGCGGAGAGCTGAGCTGCGGCGTGCTGAGCTGCGGCGTGCTGAGCAGCGGCGTGCTGGGCAGCGGCGTGCTGGGCAGCGGAGGGCTGGGCAGCGGAGTGCTGGGCAGCGGAGAGCTGGGCAGCGGAGAGCTGAGCTGCGGCGTGCTGAGCAGAGGAGAGCTGGGCAGCGGTGTGCTGGGCAGCGGAGTGCTGGGCAGCGGAGAGCTGGGCAGCGGTGGGCTGCGCAGCGGAGAGCTGGGCAGCGGAGAGCTGGGCAGCGGAGTGCTGGGCAGCGGAGAGCTGGGCAGCGGAGAGCTGAGCTGCGGCGTGCTGAGCAGAGGAGAGCTGGGCAGCGGTGTGCTGGGCAGCGGAGAGCTGGGCAGCGGTGTGCTGGGCAGCGGAGAGCTGGGCAGCGTAGGCTCCAGGATGCTGGGCAGCTGGGAGCGTTGACGGTGTCGGTGGCCATGGCGATGACGCCCCCTAGCCCGGTTCCCCTTGACGATGGCCAAGCGAGACCCAGCCCAAAGGTCTAGGGCTGACACAGTCTCACCGTAGGGTGGCTTGGGGAACGCGGAGTCAACAGGGGCGAGTGCGGAGCACACAGGCCGGAGGCCTACATACCCAAGATTGATCGAGTGGGGTGCAGGCTGGTGAGCAGGCTTGAGAGCAGGCTGGGAAGCAGGCTGAGGACAAGCAGGACAATGGCTAGCAGGCTGGAGAACAGGTGGAGAAGCAGGCTGAATGCTAGCAGCCCGTAGGCTTGCAGGCGCATTGGACAAAGCGGCCCACATTCCCTTAATTGTCCCCTCAAATTTATCTGCTAGCTCTGGCCTAGAATATGCCACTCGGAGGGCCTGCTTCAGACCCTCAATCTTACGTTCGGCACCGATGGAGGGATCTTGGCAAATGTCCATAATGGAGATAATTGATTGAAGTGCCTTGGTGAAATCATCCACCTCTGCATCATCTGCTGGGTCCATTGTGGTTGGTTCGTTCTGTCACGGTGTGGTTCTGGAGGTGTAGGACCCAAGTGCAAGATGAGAGGCAGAGGCAGCGTAGCTCAAATTAAAGTGTTTATTAACACCAAACAAAGGGAGTAGGCAGTAATCAAAGTCCAGGTACAGGCAGAGTCGACACAAGTAAGCAGTCAGAATAAGGAGGACGTACAGGGGAAACTAAACTGGGAAAGCTAGGTGAACTACAAAGCATCAACTAGGCAAGGACTAACAAATAACTCACACGACTGTAAGCAACGAACCAACAGGGAACTGAATCAAACACAGGACTTAAATAGACAGGGGATTAACAGGACGCAGGTGAACACAACAGGCAATCAACACAGGATAGGCTAACAGGCAAGGAGCACAGGTGACTAGGTTTACAATAATCACAGGGAGGTGAGACAAGACAGGAAACAGTAAACAAGGCAGACAGGAAACACTACTACAAAACAAGAGTACGGAAAACCAAGGCCAGGGCAACAGAGTTACAATACAAATGCAGAATATAAAGAACGGCCTAACCAGGCCTAAAGAACAGCCCATAGGAGTCCAACACCATATAAGGGCATTCAAGGTCCGAATAATAAAGTCATCGTCCACAGCCCGAGGAGCGGACTGTGACAGTGCCGCGATGCGACGCGTTGTGAGCTTGTAGATCGGCTAGTTTCAAAGGATTTGTATACATTTTAAACAAATAATTTGTGAAACGTTCTTTATAATGAGTACTTTTAATTTACAGTAGGTACTTTAAGTATATTTTGATGCCAAAAGTTTTGTACTTTTACTCAAGTAAATTTTGATTACCGGACTTTTACTTTACTGTAACAGAGTGTTTCTACAATGCAGTATTGATACTTTACTTTTTCCACCACTGCTTATTGTTGACTCCCATAACTCTCAGAGTTACAGACCTGTAAGGGTCCAATTGGAACCCCCTTAAGGAACCCTGAGGGTCCCTGAACCCCACTTTGAGAACTCATTGTGTTTCTAACAGCAGATACTGTATGTGTCCGAGACACATTTCCTTCAGGACAATAAAGTCTACCTTTATCTTATCTCATGAACTCTTCCTTTCCATTTTGTCTGACCCTTCTCAGACCCTTGTACTCATTGTTTCCCTGTTAATATTTGATATATACTTAGTATTTACCTTATATATCATGTTACTTTCTCCTTTACTTGCTGCACGTTGAAATAAGCTTTATTTGACTGAATTGCTTGATAAATGAAATGCATTGATGTGATTATGAATATGAGGATGGGATATTATGAACTTTTTAATTTCAAGTACTCCCATTACTCTGAGAGTGTACAAATGGAACCAAATGGACCCGTACTGGGTTCCATCAGCACACTCTCAGGGTTACAGACCTGTAAAGGTCCATTTGAAACCCCCTCAAGGAACCCTGAGAGTCCTTGACCCCACTTTTGAGAACGTTTGGAATGTACTACACAGTACATTTATCCCATATTCTATCACTCTCTGTCTGTCTCTCTGTCTAACACACACACACACACACACACACACACACACACCCGAATGCACACGCACACGCACACACATGCTGCAGTCCCCTTGAATCTTTCAATAGGCTTTTCAATTATTAACGGACATGAAATATGCACAACACGTGGTGGATGTGTGCTCCCGTAGACTCTGCTGACGGTCACCCTGTCACCTGGCAGACTCAGGCTGCAGCAAAGGAGGCGCGGCTCAGCGCCTTGCACGGCACATTCTTATATACTGTACTGTAAGCCAGTGGTTCTCAAGCTTTTTCATGTCAAGGTCCAAGGACCACCCAAATATGTATTTGGCCACGGACACCCATCTCAAAGTATTTTGTTCCAGGGACCCCCCAGAAGCAAAGAGTGCCGCACTATGAGCTTGTAGATCTGCTATTTTTGAATAGCCTAACTATAAAATATAGTTAACTTTTTCTGTTTTTCATGTGTCTATGAGGTTGATAGAACTTCATTATTGGTGTTTTATGTCTTCTCTGACTATTTTGAGTTACTACCTGGAGGCTGAAACCTTGAGGGTCAAACGTGCCAATAGAAAAACAGCCCTTTAGTGACATAGTAAAATTGTACCCTCCTCCTCATTATCATAACACAACAGGAGGAGGAGGGACTAGGACAGGTGGGTGGTGCTAAGGTGAGAACCAGGTATACAGAGGGTGCGTTCCAAAATTGCGCACCGGAGCACACTCACCTATTAGTTTGTATTGGCCAGTGCGCTCAGTGCTGTATTTTCGAACGCACCCTTAATGAACTGGAGGCGTGTCCACATAAAAACATAATTTTAACAATTTCTTTACACTTTTTTGAAAAAAATCTTCCTCCTGGTATAACCATAATACCTGATGATTATGTTTTAGGGGGGGGGGGGGATCACTGAAAATCACGGCACCCCGTCTTTAACTAACTTAAAGTGGTTAAAATGATTGTGACACTATATTAGCTACTTTTGCTGGGGACCCCCTGGTATCCCTCCAAGGACCCCTGAGGGTCCTTGGAGGGTCACTGTTGTGGTCACTGTTGATTTGAAGTGGGTGTTAGAACCATGGCAGATTGATCTACACGTATAGGAAAATAGTGACACTTTCATTAAACACCATCCATTAAAGCATGTGTAACACTGGTTTAAAAATGGGTACTTTCTCCTGATTGGCTGAGATTTTGACACCTACCAGAAAATGTATTTTCTGTTTATTAAACTCCTGTTACTGAACAAACACTCGATAGCAATGATTACTATCAGAATATAGTGCTTTAACCTTTTAACAAAATACTTTTTGTTTTAACCCAAAAATATCACTTACCCTACCTTTAAATAACACTATACAAATACAAATTATATATTGATAAAGCCAACTTGTATTTAAGCTATGAGTAGCTAAAACAGGGGAAGAAGACGCACTCAAGACACGTACATTGTGAAGAAACCTTTTTCCTTTTATTGTTGTGAAACAGTCCCTGCTATGTCAGGATCAAAATGATTAAAAACAGTCAGTGCTCAAAAAGACCAAAAGTTCCTCCACACACTGCTCGCTGTAGTGGGGTCGAGGGATTATACAAAGTAGATGTGGGTTCAAGGAGACATGATATACAGTAGCAGCCTCCAAAAATGTGACCGGATTCCACAGAGGAACAAAATAATAACTTCACTTTTACTTCAAAACACGTTTACTGATTTTACTGACTACATCAGTACTGGAATTTTCTCTGGGAGCTATGTAGGGTTAGACAGGGTTGGTGTGTTAGGGTGTGTTTACTGACATCACACAGGAACATGGTTAGGGTTGGGGGAGGATTGGGTTAACTCAAGGGGAGAATGGGGTGGAGTGAAGGGGATGGATATCAAAACCACAACAATGACACTTGAAACTGAAATATAAATTTCCTTTCGCTTACTTTCCTCAAATGAACACTGTATCCATAGGTCTACTAACTGTTTGTCGTGGAGGGAGGGAGGAAGAGCATGTGTGGGGAGGCCAGAGGTGCTTTTCCCTCCCCATGTGTTTTCTTCTTCTGTTGTTGTTGTTGTCTCCATGGTGACACAACCAGTTACCGAAGCGTCCGTTTGTCGTGTTCATGGCAGCCGCTGTGTGAACCACCAATCTTACTTGGCGTTGGCGGAGTTGCTGAGCATCTTGCGTACCGCCTGGGCGATGGCGTCGCGGTCGATGCCAAAGATCCGGAGCAGCTCGTTGGGTTTTCCGCTGCGGGGCACCTGTGACACAGCCAGGCGGTGGACGGTGAAGCCTGTCTCATTCACCACGGCCGAGCACACTGCCTCGCCCAGACCACCTGGAGAGATCAATTCAATGGAGAGAACAGGGGAGTCAGATTCGGGACCCCCAGGGGGTCCCCAGATGACAGTGAAGTGACAATTTAAGGACTTCTAAGACCTTTTTAATCAAAATAATTATATTTTCACAATATTTGTCTGTGGAACCGAGTTAATCAAAATGTAATTTTTGCTATTAGTTGTACTTTTAGTGCTTAAGTATATTAGTGCTTTAAGCAGTAGGCTGTTGTTAGTTTGTATTAGTTGTATTTGTATTAGTATTTGTGTTTAAAGCAGTAGGCTTAAAGCAGTTGAGCAGTTATAAGCAGGCTAGCCCAATCAAGTGCCTTGCTAAGTGTCTGGGAGAAGACATCACATCTAGTGTTTTCTTCAGTGCGCTTTCAAACTCTGGAGAGACCTGAGCTACTGAACTCATCTGGTGTAGTCTAAGTATAGGATTTTCTTATCTAACAGGTTGCTATTGTTGTACGTTGAGTGCTTAAGTATATTAGTGCTTTAAGCAGTAGGCTGTTGTTAGTTTGTATCAGTTGTATTTGAATTAGTATTGTGTTTGAAGCAGTAGGCTTAAAGCAGTTGAGCAGTTAAGCAGGCTAGTCCAATCAAGTGCCTTGCTAAGTGTCTGGGAGAAGGCCCATCACATCTCAAGGACTATAAAGGCAGCCCTGGCAGTGTTTTCCGACCACTTCGGTCTGCCGCCTTGGGGCGACTGGTTTCCCCGTCGCTCAGTGGTCCTTCTGGCCGATCTACGCAGTCACAGCTTTTTTCTGTTCTGGCCCTACAGTGGTGGAATGAACTCCCCACTGATGTCAGGACAGCAGAGTCACTGCCCATCTTTCACCGCAGGCTGAAAACCCACCTCTGCAGGAAACCCTGACCCTTCCATTTAGCCTTGCCTATTTGTTGTTAATTATTTGTATGAGCTCTTGTTTTATTGGATCTTGTTTATTTTGATACACTTATTGGTTTAAGCTCTTGCTCATTTGAGTTTCCTATTTGTCTCATCTGTTTAAGAAAGTAGGTAGCTGATATATTGCACTTTTACCTTAGCGCTCGCTTGGTATACTCTTAGTTGCTTGTTTTAGAAGAGAATGCACTTAAGACTTCCGGTGATTAGTAGTTTTCTTGCCTACCTATGTTGAATGCACTTATTGTAAGTCGCTTTGGATAAAAACGTCTGCTAAATGACCGTAATGTAATGTCAGATCAACTCATGCTGGGAAGAAAGACTTGGGTCTGATGATCATTCCAACATTCTGTTCTCATGAACAGAGTTAAAGGATTTAAAACTGTAAATGTTAGAGGAAACCCTGGAAATGTACACTTTTTGAATGAAAAAGAAAAAAAGCAATGAATAATAACAGTGGAAGATTTTTTTTAATTCCTACAATGACGTTTTAAAGCAAAAATATTTCTAGCTCTAATTTTGTGCTCTTATATTTAACACACTTACTATACACTTCGTTTCATATTTGCAGCCATCAGAAGGTGCAAATCCTTCATACCATTCTTATTTCCTCACTTCCTCCTATGCTTATGTCCTTCACATTTGCTATCCTTCTATCCTTCCCTCCCCTGCTTCCTTCCTTCCTTCCCTCCTTTCCTCTTTGTCTTCCAGCCAGCTGTCATATCAGATCACTCACACCTCCATGGTCAGTAGAGTTCAGCTGTGATGTGATGTTCACTGACAAGAATGACAACGCCCTCCCAATGCTTTCTCCCTCCTCTCTGTCTCTCTATCACTCTTTCCATCGTTTCTCCTCTCCAACCACTCCCCCTCTTTTTTTCTCTCTCGCCTTCATCCTTTTCTTAATTCCTCCTCTCTGTCTTCTCCACCTCCACCTACAGGTATACTCATTCCACTCTCCTCCACCCTCCACCCATCTCTCACTCCTTGCCCGGGTTATTTCATCCCCTCTCTGAGTCCTCTCCCACACAATCGCGAAAGATAATTGTCACATTGAGTGTGAAGATGGGAGTGAGGAACAGCTTTGGTATGGAGGTGTTTGAGGCAAGGCATAGAGTGGGGGTGGGGAGGTGTGGCGTTGCACTAGCCATGAACCCATCTGTACTTTGGGACTAATAATTTGTGTGACATCCCCCTCAATAGCCTTGAGCCTCCACCCCTTGTGCCCCTATATTGTTAAGCCCCCCTCATTGGTACCGTATAAACACATGCACACACATTGCTAAAACATAATGTTCTTTGACAGCTTTATCCTTTGTTCAGTCTGCCCCCCCACACACACATATGCTGTACATACACACGCCAATATACCATCACCCGCAGCTACCACTGTCAGACCTATCCCTCTCTACACATTTGTACCCCCTGCGATTCAACCTCCAACCCTCTCTAACCCTGGTTCCCTGCTGTGTCTATGAACGGACGCCCCCAACCGTGCCATCTTCCTGACCCTTGCATACTGGCCTGTCATAATCTATTCATGTAAATGTGCAGTATAAGTGTGTGTGTGTGTGCGGGTGTGTGTGTGTGCGTGTGTTAAAAACTATGCATTTAAAGATTGACTCACTTCATATCTTTTGTTTATCTGCTTAATAAAATTAAACCTGAAATATTTTGATAATGTACAAATTATTCAAATGTGTGCATGCAGACGTATGTGTGTGTGGGAGGCATGTGCTTGTGCATTTGCATGCTTCTATCTTCTATCTATGTAGCATGACGATGAATGTCGTGTGTGTGTGTGTGTGTGTGTGTGTGTGTGTGTGTGTGTGTGTGTGTGTGTGTGTGTGTGTGTGTGTGTGTGTGTGTGTGTGTGTGTGTGTGTGTGTGTGTGTGTGTGTGTGTGTGTGTGTGTGTGTGTGTGTGTGTCTGTGTGTGCATACATGCGTGTGTGTGCAAACATGCGTTCAAGAGTGTGTGCATGAAAGGCTGGTCATTTCTAGGGCAGTGGTTCTCAAAGTGACCCCAGGGGTCCTGGAGGGGATTCCAGGGGGTCCCCAGCAAAATGAAAACATAAGAATGACTATTCAGGATAATAGGTTTCACTCTCTCCACCTACTGTACAGTATTAGACAGTTGTAGAATTCTGCACAAAATCTAAACTAATGTAAACAACATACATCTTCTCTTATGGGGTCCCTGGCAGAAAATATTTGGGGGTCCTAGATGTTTGAGACCCACTGTTCTCGAGGGTCCACTTGTTATATTTTGTAGTGCAACAGTGTCGCTCATCTACAGCAACAATTTCAAGCGAGTGACGTAGGTAATGACCCACACACACACACACTTTCGTTCTGTCATCAGATGTAGTATCACGAGAGAAGTGATTGAAACTAAATGCAGGACATATAGTATTTACACACAACACACATGGAAAAATACAGCGAGAAGAGGAGAGAGATGGAGAAATCTAAAGCGAGTGAGAGAGGGAGGGAGGGAGGGAGGAAGTCAATTTTGGACTGTGTTGGTATCTAGGTCAATGAGAGCCCAAAGGTCACACAGAAATTAAACAAAATAAAACCAATGACAGATACTCCTGACTTCTCCCTCTTCTGTACTACTCTTCCTCTCTCTTCCTTTCACTTTTCTCCTCATTCATTTATTTTATTTGTCTATTCTATGTTTCTATCTATCTTATCTATCTCTTATCAATTTCAATGTCAAATCTTCCCCTCGCTCTTTCTTCACCTACCTCTTGTGTCTCAGATCTCTGCTTTTCTTTCTCCTCTCCTCTCTCCACCCTTCCATGCTCTCCTCCATACCTTCACCCCCCCATCCACCTTTCCTAGCTTCCATCTACTATTCTATTTGTTGTTAAGCCCTATGATTTGGCCTTGATTTCTATGTCTGTATGACATCAGTATGATGCAGAATGTATCTCCAAAAAGCTAATGTTTAGGGAACTGAGGAAAACTAATGTCTTTGTTTATATGCATGAATTTTGACATTTGTAAAGCTGGCTGCTGCTATATTATTAGTCTAATTGAATGTTGACCCCTTATGCAGAACAAACACAACCCTTTTGGCTTTTTCTTTTCTTGATTTTTTTGTAGCTGCATTTAGTTGCTTTCTGGTCATCATCATTGTTTTTTTTATTTGTTGCACTTTTCCTTTGTGACTGTTCTTTGTTGTGTCAATGAACCGTTTCCATTACTTTTTTTTTTTAAAACATATTTTTGGGGAACAATACGATACGATAATAATTTATTGTCAGTTCAAACTGAAATTTGTCTGGGGTGCATGTGCTTTATTTCACAATACAGCGGAGAGAGAGAAAGGAAGGTGAGGAGAGAGATATGCGACACAGAATGGGAATATGTGACACAGAATGTCACACCTTTGGGCCCAGCACTGTTTATTTTTGTTTATATCTTGTTTTTGTGTACCCACCTTCATAGTAGTGGTCCTCCACTGTGATGATGCGTCCCCTGGTTGCCTTGGCATTCTCAATTATGGTCTTGGAGTCTATGGGCTTGATGGTGAACGGGTCAATCACACGGATGTTGATTCTCTCTGGGAGTGGAGGCAAGAAAGTTTTGTTTTGTTTAGTTAGTATGATAATATAACACACATAATCAAAACAAGAAATTAGTTACTTACTTAAAGCTAAATTGCTTTGTGCAAACTTTGAAAAAGTATCTCTTCTTGACTTAACCAAACAGTCAAACGGTAAGCAAAGAACAAAGACAAAGCACTGCTTTTCTTCAATGTCAAATGAGGTACTTTTGCATTGCAGGACATCTGATGCCATGTTGCTGGCAGAAAGCACACTCAACGTCTGTCAACATCAGTTTATAAGAGCCCATGACGTACCTTAGCTCGAGTTTCCATGAAGCTCAGCTTAACTGGTAACCAGGGAACTAGTTCCCATCTATTCTTATTAATGTATAATAAGAAGGGAACTACAGTATCTTTAAAACTCCCCCATCCCTCTGCTTTGTACTGTACCTTTCTTTAACTGTTCAGCTGCAGCCAGAGCCTCATGGAGAGTCACTCCTGCTCCAATCACAGTCACCTGGTCATCAGTAGTCTTGTACACAACCTGAAGGGTAGAAAACCATTTAATGACATAATGTAGACTGGATGAATAGTTGTATTAATGTGAAATAAAAAGGAACAAAAAAAAAGAAAAAACTACCGTATTTTACAACTGCCACTAATCTTTTTAAAAATGTGTTAGAAGTACACTAGTCTCACATAGCCAGATGAATTAGAGCTCTCCGCCTACCAATACATCTGGTGGCATCTAAATTCAATGTATGGGCTAGACCTCCGCTAACAAACCTACTGTAAGCCCAATGCTTTGAAAACCAATCCTGGTATCGCCCTAGGACCACCAAGTCTTTGCATTGGTTCGGTAATACAATTATTTTCTCCAAACCTTTTCCACCCAGTTCAAGCCCCTACATTGAATTTAAACGTCACCAGACGTAATGGTGACAATGGCAGATATCTCTGATATGTCTGCCTACGTGAGACTACACATACACAGTCAAATACTTTAAGTTAATTTATCCATTTCTAATTCAATAAGTATAGAGGCCGCTACTCATTTCTGTGATATTTTCTGGTGTGCATGAACTACAAACCTTAGCCTGTCCAACATGGAAGTCCTCGTTGCTGTTATAGAGGACGTTGTTTTCTGGACGACTGGTTCGGATGAAACAGAGACCCTGAAACACGAGTGATAAACGCATACAGTATTTATTATTCAATAATTATTCAATGTTATATGTATTTGTTCTTTTCAATACATAAATCCCTTTCTATCAGTCCCTTTTTGGATTTAGACACCTTCTTTATAGTATATTCTGGGTACCTTTGTGTTGGCGGCCAGTTCCACAGCCTTCTCGGTGGAGACACCGTCGCTAGGGTAGAACACTGTTGCCGTGGGGATGGCTCTGAACATGGCCAAGTCCTCCAGACCCATCTGAGAGGGCCCGTCCTCGCCTGACACACAAACACACACACACACACACACACACACACACACACACACACACACACACACACACACACACACACACACACAGAGACACAGACACAGACACAGACACACACAATTAGGTTTAGTGATATTTGACATTGTTGGAGGCATTAGTGGACATGCATGCATTCAGGCACTGTGGACATGCAATGTACCTGAGGAGGTGGAGAGGAAGAGATAGAGGAGGAGGAGGAGGTTAGAGAGTATCGGGCCGCCTCCTCACCACCACTTCCGTGACACAGAAACATTGGGAGGGAGAGAGGAGGGAGGGGAGGAGAACTGATACGGGGCGCAGGAATGGACCAACAGAAGAGGTGAAGAAACGAGTTCAGGATTTAGGAACATCAAGAACCACAGAATACAGCAGTGAAGACGAGAGATTCAACCCACATACAAAGTAAAACCCCAGGGAATACTCTGAGTGTGAGGAAACCTTTCTGATTTTTAACCTATCCCATTGTTCTGATGTGAGGAGATCAATGATATGATGTGGCAAAAAATATTCTTATCGTTTTCTGTTTATTTCTCCGCAAAACGATGATGTTCAAACGCATCGTTTCACGTCATTCGCGTACAGTGTGCCTGTCCAGTGATGTGAAATGAAGCGTTTACATGACCTTATGCAACTAAAAGATTTCATAGAGAAATACACTGAAGACATTGGGTATTTTTGGTCACACTATATTACTGATCTCCTCACATCATAACAATGGGATTTAGGTTGAAAATCTGCAAAGTTTTCCTTTTGTATGCAACCCATATGTGTGTACAATGTCTCTATTCTATAATCTAGAGAGGGTCAAAGGTCAGTGAGTCCAGGCTGTGAATGGTGGAGAGAGACACTGACCGATAGAGACGCCGCAATGGGAGCCACAGAGATTGATGTTGCTCTCGGAGATGGCCGCCATGCGGAGTTGGTCGTACGCCCGGGTGAAGAAGGTGGCGAAGGTGCTGGCAAACACCACGTTACGGTCCCGCGTGGCACAGCCGACCGCCACGCTCACCTAGGGAGGGGAGGGAGGGAGGAGAGAGGGACAAGGATAGAGGAAGTGAGTGAGAAGAGGAAGGAAGAGGTGGAGCGTAGAGAGGAGAGGATAAATACACAATAAATTCATTGTTAATTGAAGGGCGTCCGTAGCTCAGTGGGTAGAGATGCCAGCTGGGAATCAGAAGGACGCCGGTTTGCCCTCGGCTCTCCGAGTCTACTATATTTGAAGTGTCCCTGAACAAGACATTTAACCCCTAACAGCTCTGCCTGTGTGCTCATCTGAGCCATCTGAGCAGCCATCTGCTGGGTGATGCAGTAAAAGTAATTTCCCCTCCCTGGGGACCAGAAAATACTCCCATCTGCTGGGTGATGCAGTAAAAGTAATTTCCCCTCCCCGGGGAACAGAAAATACTCCCTTTCCCTTATCTCTGAGACTGAGAGTGCACAAATGTAATCAAATGGTCCATTTGTTGCAAATGGATAAATGAACACTGAGTATTTAACCTGTACGAAACAACAAATGGTTAGTTATTGATTATTAAACATGTCTCTGATACAGTGCAAGCTGTCATGTTGTCATGCTCACTTACAGAACAGAAGTGAGAGAGAAGAGGAAAGGTTGTAAGGAGGAAAGAAATATTTCTATAAAAATCTTAGGCGTTTGTGTTTGTTTATTCATTAGCTATAGACTTGTGTATCAAAACCATTTGTTCATTGTTTTCAAGGGAGTGAGAGGGCAGTCTGAGAACAGCAGGCTCACCTTAGGTGAATTTGATTGGCCATTATGAAAGTTATTACAGTGCATAAAGTTAGGGAGGGAAACGTATAACTTAGTTTAATTGATTAGCTGTTAGTTAACTCTAGAAACTACAGTAAGACACAATTGGGACAAAAAAAATAATCAATCATTATATGCACAGTAATCTAATGGGCATAATAAGCCATACTGTCACTGCCATATGGCACTCTAGAAACTACAGTAAGACACAATAGGGACAAAAAAGGAACCAATCATTATATGCACAGTAATCTAATGGGCATAATAAGCAATACTGTCACTGCCATATGGCATGATGCTGTGTAAGCTCAATACCGGAATCACTTAATATTTAATGTGACATCACAGCGACGAAGCTACAGTATTTAATTAATGCAGATAGCCAGTGACCTATTTTCTGGGGGCCTATTGTTGTTTGGCAGCACCGAGAGTCACACGGGCACAAAACAAAGGCTCATTAACTGGAATAATGATGTTGATGATGGTAAAATGGGGATAATAATAATGTGGGTGACAGTAATTATCTTTCTCAATGGAATCTTGGGCAGCAGAGGAGAATAATTTGATTAGGGTGACATTATAAGGTGAATCAGTGAAACAAACCAAAGGTTAATTAAAAGAGCATCAGGATAAAGTCACAGCTCAGGAAGGAGTTTATACTGTACAAAATGTGCCAAAACTCCTGACCATATAAGAGTAGAATACATTTAGGTGAAATTATAGATCAGCTCTCTCTTTGCTAGACCTTGCTTCATATACATACTAGTAGGGATGTGTCAGAATAATCAAATATTTGATTATTCGTTCCCAGGGTTCAAAGTCGATTATAAACAAATATATATCATAATTGTTTTATAATTTTTTATTATAACTTTACATTTTTATATTTTTGTGGGGGCGGTAGCTATACTGCGGTCCAAAGGCAGTAGCTACAGTACATTGTAGTGGTTGAAGAAGAGTATTTAATTAGTAGGCAACAGTTTGTGTGTGGATTCACACTATGCTCTATGTTCGACACACAAGTAGTAAACATCCAAATCACATTGATAAACCAGCAGAGTTTTTGGACCTGCAGGAATTATTTTACCCTCAGTCCGAGTTGTAATGTTACTCAGCCATTCAAGACAATGTAGGCTACTTGTATTAAAGGAATAACCCCCTGAACTATTATAGTTAGTTGATTTCAGTATTTTATTTAGCCTATTACAGCAGTCTGTATGTGTGCATGCACGTGTTTGTTCAGTGTGCGCTCACAGCGCGTGAGTGTTCAGTCCATGTATGCTGCTAGATCGGTTGTGAAGGAAGGGGGGTAGCGAGACTTATTTTGGAGGTCGCCAGACAAAAAGGTTGAGAATCACTGGTCACTAGTCTGAGACATTGCGCTGTGCTTCAAGTCTTGCTTGAATGACGATGGGGTTCAGAGAGTCTGTGTTTGTGTGTTATTCTTTGCATCTAACATGGCCAATGATATAGATGCAATGTATTCTATGTGATCTAATGTAATCTATGTGATCTAGATGCGTGGTCGAATATTCAAATAATCGTGATTCATTATTAATGGCAGTAGGATAATCGACTTTGATTTAGGTCAATCTTGCACATCCCTAAATACATACATTTACAGGTACACACACACATGCACACGTACGTACGAACACACGTGCGCACACACGCACACACATACACACACACACACCTATCACAACAACAGGCTTCTCCTACTGTTGGCCATTGAGCAATGTTATGACATGCTAGGCTAGATCTTACCATGTTTTGCTCTGCGATGTAGCATTCCACATAGCGGTTAGGGTGTTCATTTTTGAAGAGCTCAGAGAAGGTGGAGTTCTTGGTGTCTCCGTCTAGAGCTATGACGTGGTCGTTGTAGCGTCCCAGCTTGGCAAGAGCAGCTCCATAGGCCTTCCGTGTGGCGATCTACAGAACATACATGGATAGAGATGTAGTCATTCTTGCTTGCTCGTGAAATACAGGAGCAATCTTTGTAACTTTTCCCCCTCATTGCACATTCACTGACTCTGAATAACTTCTCCAGTCACACAATAAAATCCTCAGTGTTAATTTAACTCCGAGAGTGTACACTCTGAGCACCTTTTCCCCAGTTTTGTAGCTGGGTGCGCTTGGCATGCGAATATTGCGGAGGCTGACGGGTGGAGCGTCTTCACTGGGCGGTGCAGGGTATAGGCGCTTGCTGCTGCTAACGAGGTGTCCCTGTAGCTCCTTCACCACACTGTCTGCCATGTCTTTAGGGAGGATCTTCCCATGCCAACCCATCTTATCCTCAGCCGCTGGAAAAGAGAACAATCACACATAAAATGCATTAGAAAATGTGTGTGTGTATATGCTACAGTATGATTGGGTAACCAGTCAGATTGAAAAAGGTGCACTCGTTTTCGCCGTGCCGAACTTTGCGAAGTGACCTTAAGGCGACTCAGATTCTAAAATCATCGTCCCCCCTAGTCTCGGTACCTCCGAGACATCAACACCGCCTCGCGCGCGGTCATGGTACACAGACAGATGGGTACAATGGGTAGGCTACTCTGACAAAGCCCACAACACTATGACTCAGACAAATTGGTCGGATCTGCAGTGCGACGTAAGTGTGAGGGCTACGTAGTGGGCCGAACTCTAGATGTGAGGGCCAGGTAGCGGCCCGAACCTCTAGTCAATCATATTAACCAAGATTCAAATGCCCAACCCAAATGAATGTGTGTGTGTGTGTGTGTGTGTGTGTGTGCGCGTGTGCGTGTGTGTGTATACTGTATATACAGTATTCGACCTTGCAAACCTTGCACACCTGTCAGGCATGCAGAAGTCCATCTCAGTGGATTAATGCTAATCTCTATAGGCCAAAGGGCACGACATCTGAGGCAATATTATATACATATACACATCATATACACACTCTTCTCTTTAAACTTGTCTCTCTTTCTCTCACCCTTTCTTACATGGACATTAAAGCCAACACTTAACTCTTTATAATTACTGACAATTAATCTATAGCCTATGATGAATGTTGGACAATGCACAATGTACTTTCATATTATTTATTGATACCATATTTCTAGAATTTATATTAATATACCATATTTATATCGAACATCGCAATAGTTCAGGCAGGCACGGCAGTCAGACATTTCTTTTGAGGCTTAACGTATGCTCTTCCAGGGTTCCATTTTATGTTCAGGCAATAACTCTGTGTCTTAGGCTCTGCTTCTGGGGGGTTAGTGATCTCAGATTCTGTGTCATACTTGCACAGATAATCGGTAGTATCACAGGAGAAGAGTCACACCGCCAAAATGAATGCACTATCATTGCAATTAATGGTTAATCCTGATGAAAGTGTCTGACTGAATTGTACATTATATTTGTGTGACCCTAGAGAGCAACCAACCAGGTTAAATTCCTTGTACCTGCAACCTTACTTACTGACTTATGTCAGATTCTGATTCAAGATGTTTAACTGTGTGCACTCATCGATTTTTAAATGGAGAGCTGGAGTAATGTCTCTTTCTCTCTCCTTCTCTGTTATATCTCTCTCTCACGCGTGGGTGTGGGCGTGTGTGTGCATACACTGTTATCACAACACTACACAATGAGCTGCGGGTCAGAGTGTGCCCTACACATTCTGAGGGATTACTGAGCTGATGTAGCTAAACCACTGAACCGCTGCCTGGATTACAACGCCTCTCGGACCATGTGTCTTAGTGCGTTGTAGGTCTTAACCTTGTGTCTTATTGGTATAACCTTTGTTAGAGTGCCAACCTGTGGGTTAGGGTGTGTTAAGCAAGGTATTAACATTTGTCCTGTTTCATAACCATTTTAGCTCATCATTGTTTTGTGGTATGTGGGTTTAAAGAATTCAGCGGTGTGTGTGTGTGTGTTGAGGGGTGAGGGGGTGTCCTGAATCGGCGACTTTCTCTTGAAGTGTGTCATGAAAGGGTGCAATGAAAATGAAATAATGCTGCAGTCATGTGTTATGTCATTGTTTTACGACCCCATTACCTCTAGAGTGCAAATGCCACAATCTACATAATAAAGGTTAGCAGTGGCACCATAAAAATATTTAACCACCCTAACAATGGGACGTGTTTTTAATTAGACCAAGTGAACCTTTCATTGAGCACCTGTGTGAAGGAAGGCATCATAGAGCCATACTGAGTTACAAAAAGATTAACACCGACGATTTTACTGTGTAGGTTAATTAGGTGGATCTCGAGGGGTGAGAGGTGTTGGCCTATACAATAGGCAAGAAGTGGTTTAAGTGCCGGGGGAGTATTATGATGATGTATGAGGCAGTATTATCAAAGAGTGCGTTGGAGTTTTGTACCTGGGATGCCTTTGCCCTTGATGGTCTTGGCGATGACGGCAAGGGGCTGGTGGCGTGGCTGGCTGAGTACTTTACAGAGCTCCTCTACACTGTGGCCATCCACAATGATAGACTGCCAGCTAAAACAAACATAGATTCAACTTTAGAAAGAGTTAATACACATAAACAGAATTCACTCTCACTCTCTCTTAATCCCACAAAACCCCAGACACACAAATGCACACATTTATGTATATACTGTACAGTACACACATGTGTATACTGTGCACGCACCCACACAATTGTCCATACAATTCTTTGTCTTGTCTCAACCCATCACCCTCTAACAGCCACACACACACACACACACACACACACACACACACACACACACACACACACACACACACACACACACACACACACACACACACACACACACACACACACACACACACACACACACACACACACACACACACACACACACGCACGGTGTGTCCACTCCTCAACACTCACCCGAAAGCCTCGCAACGTTTCTGGTACTTCTCCACGTGGTGCTGGAGGGGCGCTGGGTCACTCTGGCCCAGGCGGTTGATGTCCATGATGGCCACGAGGTTGTCCAGTTGGTAGTAAGAAGCAAAAGCCATGGCCTCCCACACAGAGCCCTCAGACATCTCTCCATCACCCAGCAGGCAGAACACACGGTAGCTGGGGAGAGATTTGTTATTTAATTAAGACCCATTAAGACTCCGATTCTACAAAATATCCTAAGAGTTTTTTGAAAAAACGTATGTTGCTCTATCAGTGGTTCTCAAACGTTTTCATGTCAAGGACCCCAAAATGTAATGTATTTGGCCGCGGACCCCCATCTAAAAATATCTAGTTCCAAGGACCCCCCAGAAGCAAAGATTTGAGTTACAAATGTTCGCTTTAAAAAAATATATATTCAAAGATTTGCACAAATTTTCTTGATTTTTCTAAAATAGCAGATCTACAAGCTCATAGCGCGGCACTCTGTGCCGCGCTATGAGCTTGTATATCTGCCATTTTTGAATAGCCAAAGTGTAAAATAATGCTTTTTAGCTCAAATCTAAAAATGACACAGATGCGTTCCAGGTCTTAAAGGGTTAAGAGACTTGGAAGAGCATCAATGCAATTGGCCCAGGTCATTATTTGTAAATGTAAATGAAAACTAGTTCTCAATTAACCTACCTGATTAAATAAAATCTAGATGTGTTTTCCAAGAATTAAATAAAGGTTGAAACAAAACGAAATGAAAAGATGTGGCCTCCCTCTAAACAAAAGTGAATCACAAGAACACTGTTGGTGTGACTAAGCGATTCATTTATATATATAGCCGTTGTTAGAGTTGGTTCAGTTTTATGACGTCATGCATGTAACGGCATGAGCTATGCTGCCCTACTTTTAAGGGACAGACATACAGACAAACCCTGTTCTAGACAGCTTGGCCTTCAGCCACACCATAATACATAAATGATGACAAAGACACACAGCTAGACTGACAGACAGACAGATAGATAGATAGATAGATAGATAGATAGATAGATAGATAGATAGATAGATAGATAGATAGATAGATAGATAGATAGATAGATAGAGAGATAGAGAGATAGAGAGATATAGATAGTGCACAGTTCTATATATTATTGGCAAATAAATTGTAGACTAATACTACAGGAAAAGTGATGCAAGACACACCACTGCTGGACACAGGGCAAGGTGAAACCATGTGCTATTGTCTCTTGCAGAGGAGCAGGGTAATTTTCCATACAATTCTTTGTCTTGTCTCAACCCATCACCCTCTAACACACACACACACACACACACACACACACACACACACACACACACACACACACACACACACACACACACACACACACACACACACACACACACACACACACACACACACACACACACACACACACACACACACACAGGGGCACTATCTCCTACGCACCCCATGTGTGCTCTGATCATCCTCACTACTCACTTCCGTGGAATAACGACTCTTGACAGCTTTCCAGTCAAATAGACACATTCTCATTAAAGCTGGAAGATCTGCAGAGACACGGAGCATTATGGCTCACATTCCAACCTTCACCACAGAGAGAGAGAGAGAGAGAGAGAGAGAGAGAGAGAGAGAGAGAGAGAGAGAGAGAGAGAGAGAGAGAGAGAGAGAGGGGGGGGTGGAATGGGGTGCGGTAACAAACACAGATGAGGAAGACAAAGAAAGGAATTCCTGAGGCTGCAGACAAGAGATGGAGAGATCAAGGGAGAGAGGGAGGGAGAGAAAAAGAGAGAAAGCTATAGCGATAGAAACAGGGCTGGAGTGATGGACTACAAGGACAAGCCTGAACCTACAATTCTCTCTCTGTGTGTGTGTGTGTGTGTGTGTGTGTGTGTGTGTGTGTGTGTGTGTGTGTGTGTGTGTGTGTGTGTGTGTGTGTGTGTGTGTGTGTGTGTGTGTGTGTGTGTGTGTGTGTGTGTGTGTGTGTGTGTGTGTGTGTGTGTGCGTGCGTGCGCGCGCGCACGCACGCACGCACGCACACATGCCTGTGTGCATGCGTGCCTGTGTTCTCTTTCTGTTTCCCTTTGCCAAGTGGAAGGTGAGAAAAACAGACAAGGTGACACCTCTTCTTGCAAACAACCCCAACTCTATAGCCAGCTGACGCACGCAAACACACATGCATACAGAAAGCTATGTTTTACCCACACCTTCTCACCCATAGAGCCAAAAGTACCAAGTTAAGAAATCTATGAACATGCCATCCCTGGAGATGCTGCTACTAATTCCATTATTCTATCCGGTGGGCTTTGTGTAAAGCATGAATACACAACACCGTTCATTTAACCAATTGGTAGTTACATTTCAAACGTGGCTTGTTTGCTAAATCAAATCATTTTAGTAAATTGAGCTGGTCCCATACAAGCGTGCGAGCAATGAGGACTTTTCTGTAATTGTGTGATTAATGCTCTGGCCTGTGAACACTAGTCTTGGCTTGGTGCGTTCATTCATACTTTATTCTCTGCAACTCAACCCCCCTGTATCTAATGTAAATATTAATGTAAGAAAAAACAAACACAAGAAAACACAACTTTACCAAAATACGTACTTGTTCCATATTCTAAAATATAAGTTGACTTTTTATTAAAGTTATATTAAAGTTATTTCACAATGTCTGTTTGGGTTCAGATATAAAGTCTTAGTAAAAGAAAGTCCTTTGGACAACCCACTTAAAAGGACAGTAGGAGTAGGCAGTCAATGTATGAGAAGAAAAAAGGAGTCTTCACTTACAGCAAAAAGTGTAATACAGACACAACGTTTTGGTCTAAAGTAGTTGCATTGATAAAAACAATAAAACACACACACACACACACACACACACACACACACACACACACACACACACACACACACACACACACACACACACACACACACACACACACACACACACACACACACACACACACACACATTGTTTATAGTGCAGATTACACCTGTTCTGCACTGCCTCTGCACTATTGCTCCACCCCCAAAAGGCATTCTTTAGAGTTTATCAATCCTGCATTAAACTGTGTGCTTTTACTTGTGATGAAAGCAATATTGAAGCCTTCTGTGTCAACGTTAATGCTTCATGTTGTTGTGAATTAGCCCTGCGTATTGGAAGGAAACACAAACACACACCCAGTAAGACATAGACACAGTCACTTGCACACTATCACACATGCATTCGGGTGTACGCAAGCGTAAAGTATACACACGCGCACGCACACCCACATGCACGCACGCACACAAATACAACATGAAGTGAGCAAGAGAGATTATGGAGGAATTGCTCATATGTGTGATTATTAGAGCAGAAGAAATCGGGTGCACACAAAATGCAGAGAAAGCGAGAGCGAATAGGGACACACCACATAGCAAGAGAGAGACAGAGTAAGAGAAAGCAAGAGCAGCCAACACATTACGCGTGCACTAGACTGATTGTTTCACGCTGTCTGCAGACAGAATAGAACAAGATAAACCCCCCTCTGTTCTGTCAACAATAAAATGTGTCAAAGTCTGTCACTTAACTGACAGACTGACTGAGTGGAGAAATTACAATGAATGAGCATGTAATGGATTTACCAGCACTTCTTTCTCATGTGTTAAAGCCAAATCACTATCTATCCATCTGTTTTGTATAGATCATCTAGGAAAGCCTATGGAATGACCCTGGCAAAGCTGGTTCACTTGTCATAGCTCTGGATGGAGACACCAAGCTCTCCTTCAACAACAAACATCTAGCCTAGCATGAACATTCCTCAATGGCCAACAGTAGAAGCCTGTGAGGGGTGATGAGGGTAAACAACCTGATGTGTGTGCCATGTGTCTTTGTTTCAGTCACTCTCTATTGTCAGAGAGAATCCCACATGGACCATTCTAGAGCAAGCCACAACAAAAGGGAATCTAGGAAAAGTGATGTGATTCGTGCTTAGAGTACATACTAGGATCAGTCTAATACTCAAATGTACATTTCTGATACAAAAACATGAATTTTGAATCTAAAAGATGAAAAAGATAAATTGATTGACCATTGAGCTGAATGATCAAATGGTCCAGCCGGCCAGGAATCAACCGGGGGACTCACTGTTAGGCATTAGTGCCCATGTGGTACACACCCTCACGACTTGGCTATCGGGTCGCCCCTCCTCAGTATTTTAGGGTGCTGTTTAATCTCTCTCAGATGCACTCCAATCTTGTTCAGTACACACACCTCCATATTACTACTAACAGTATTAACCACTTAAACCCTATATACTTAGTTGACCAGAGCCCCCCAGCAGTCTATACTAGGCCTGCACTCACTTCTTTCCCTTCTTCTTTTTTTTTTTTTACCTCTACATCAAATCTCTTCACTGAAAATAATGCAATCTCACAATGGAATGGTGCTGTGAGCTTGTAGGTCTGCTATTTTTTGCCAAATGTTTGCCCAGAATAGGGACGCTAGGGTTAATTTCACATCTCATCCATTAGGGTCTGAATGGTAAATGTGATGCTAGGTCAGGTCTCATACTCTATGCGTGGATTGGTAAATGTCAGGCCATGCCAGTGTTGTCGAGGCAGGTTAGTTCTGAAGGACTGTGTCAGCACAGATGGGGCATTGCTGGCATGGCAGCACAGGGTCAGCGGGATGCTATGAGTGTATTCTGTGTCTGTGTTGGTCAGCAGTGTGTGTGTGTGTGTGCGTGTGCGTGTGCGTGTGCGTGTGCGTGTGCGTGTGTGTGTGCGCGCGTATGTGCGTGTGCGTACGTGCGTGTGTTCGATTGTGTGTTTTACCTGGCCTTGTCAAAGTATTTGCCAGTGTATGCCATTCCACAGGCAGCTCCTAGCCCCTGGCCCAGGGAACCTGTGGCGACATCCACAAACTGTTGCTTCTGTTAACACAGACAGACACACACAATGAGATGATATACAGATATATACCGTACCATACCTTTTGATTCACAGAGTATGAGATACACAATATTTGCAAACAGCAAAAGCATTAAATATAAAGTGGATTATTGTGATAAAGGGCAGACATATGAAATGTTTTGGTGTGTTTTCCAGTCAGGGCGATAGTGACAAAGATGAGTTTGTGAGACCAGACACAGAGGCAGTCAGCCCTCTGCTCCTTTCTTCTCTCCTACAGACATGAATGTTCTGGTCACAGACTCACTGTCTGTGAACTGTCAACATTGTGCATTGTCTGTGTACAGTATGTTCGGTGTACTGTGCGTGTGCGTGTGTGTGTGTGTGTGTGTGTGTGTGTGTGTGTGTGTGTGTGTGTGTGTGTGTGTGTGTGTGTGTGCACGTACTGTACATCTCTGCTGTCCGAACAGAGTATAGTGTGTGTGTGTGTGTGTGTGTGTGTGTGTGTGTGTGTGTGTGTGTGTGTACACAGTAATGTACAGTACTTTGACTGTGTTCATAGTACAGTAGGATAGACAAACTGTGTTCTCCCCTTTGCCATTAAAGATAAAGCATATACTGTGTACAGTATATGGCATACACTATACAGTATATGGCACTGATGAAGCAACATCCTGATAAGTGCTGACAGGTTTTGTGCTGCAGTGTTTCTGAATAGCCGTCTAGTTAAATGCTATTTACAATGTAACTTTACCTTCTGTTAAATACCTGCAAAATTAACCAACTGCATGCTTAGTATACATTTTACTACAACAATAGTCCCCCTCCAGTCCGTTTCAAACTATGTAAAAATACTCTTCTTTCATAATATTTTGTTATCTCCTCCAGGCCGGGAGCCGAAGATTATGTTTTTGCCCCTAGATTCAAATATCATGGATGCAGTCAGTATGCCAAGGAAGACATTTCACACCTTCCTAACCCTTCTTAACCCTTATTCAAATTGGCCTTAGGGTGGCACTATAGCAGGCCGCTTTACATTTTGGCCCATATTTCTTTAACTGTAGATCATACAGTGAAAATGTCTCCACATCACCCCATGTAGACCACGCCTATTTCCAACTAGATTTTCCGCAATTTTGCTCTTTATTCAAAACACACTTCTTGCTACTAGTCTATCTACATCGCTACACATTATCACTATCTAAAATTTCCATTTTCCATGCCAAAATGCCCAAAATCATAAATGCATTGCCCAATGAACCCCAAATTTGAGTCACACAACAGTAGAGCCAAAAGCGATTCCACATAGACCCATAAGTGCCAAAGATGCTACAAATGTCACTGTTTGTTGCATAAACATGATTTTCTTCACCAAATTAGATACAAATGATCTCGGGAGACAATGAGCATCAAACAGGGTTTTGATATTCCACATTGTTTGGCTCTAATTGGCTTTCAAAATTAGTAGTAGGGGTCTATTTATTACAAAACCGCAATATATTATGGAACCCCAAATTGGAATCGCATGTTGAGGGGCCTCTATAGAGAGCTGCAAATTCCCTGTATGTTGTATAAATGCAGCTTCCTCATCTCTGAAAACCCACTGAGGGCTGAAACCCACGACTTACATATCCCTGGCTAGGCAACACAGCCTGGCGGAGATATATGTGCTCTGCAGAGTGTCCTTTCTAGTTTAACATGTTTCTTTTTTGTTTCTGCATATCACAATCTTACTTTATAGGAGAGTGGGCAGCCCAGTCAGAATGTTCTTTATTGAGACACAAGGTTAGGTTGTAAGGCATTCTGAATTTGATCCCATGCCACTGTGGGATTAACCACCATTACTGGAACATTCTTGTATTCTTGCTTTCAGGAGAATTGCTCAATTGCTCATATTTGCTAAATTGCAAATATGAGCTACGTTTTACTTCCTGTCCTCACCGGTACAGGGTGTCCCTCCAGGATGGAGTCCACCTTGCGGAGGTTAAGTAGTTCATTCTCCTTCAGGTAGCCTGTCTCTGCCCACACAGCATACAGCACAGGAGCCGCATGGCCCTGAGGAGGCAAAGGTCAAAGGTTAGGCATCAAGTGGTACAGGCAGCCCATCTCTATACCACACTGTACAAATCCACCCAAAGCATATTCATGGTTCAGACAACATGAGCATTTAAGTGTATTCTTTGCATTGGTAAATCGGATAATAAACAATCTTATAACAGCAGCTGTTATCAAACCTCAGTAATTTTATTGACTTCTTGTGGGCCTGTATGTATTCATTATTATTGGAATGAGATTGTCTACCCACTTCTCCTCACATGTTTAAAATCAGAGAAATTAACAACTCATGTAACTCATGTCTGACAACTCATGTGTAAATTATATTCTATAAACAGGCACAAACAATAAAGGAGACAGTATTAATCAAAGTCAATTTGAGAGTCATGAACAGAGTTGAATTACTCAGAGATAGAGTGAATGGAAGTGGATTGAGTTCAGGGAGAATCCTTTTTTTAATGAGCTCTACGGTGACATGAGAACAGAACTGGTGCCAAACCCAAAGTCAGGCCAAACCCCTGTCACTCCATCCGATTACTAATACTAAAGCACTCAGGGCTTCCTCTCATAAGCCTTCCTGATAGAAATTGGTGGGACAGGATGACCTACATGTAGTAACATGACATACAGTACAGTATACGCTGCACACACACATATGCACACAGAAATACTGACAAACTCACACAGACATAGCTTGCAGCCTTGTACACAGACAAGAAGATAAGAACGCTTCTGATACATCAACATGTATCCATCATCCGTGCATGCGTGTGTGTGTGTGTGTGTGTGTGTGTGTGTGTGTGTGTGTGTGTGTGTGTGTGTGTGTGTGTGTGTGTGTGTGTGTGTGTGTGTGCGTGCAAGTGCGTGTGCGTGTGTGTGTGTGTGTGTTCCTGACATAATTTACATTTGGGTCCAATTTGCACAATTTCAGAGTTAGATTCAAACTCGGGATTTGACATTGTATGTGTATGTGTGTTACCTTGGAGAGAATGAAGCGGTCATTGTTGGCATTGCGGGGGTCCTCAGGGCGGTACTTCATGGTGTGGAAGAAACACACTGACATGATCTCTGCCACACTGCAGCATGATGTAGGATGACTGAAATACAAAGACGCAGACAACATACACACACGGACATGGATAGAAGTCAACAACCATGCATGCAAAATCACTCATTTCTGCACAAAGCAGCTTTAAATTATTTATTTATGTCCACATTTTGTGAGTCAACCAAGGATACTGTGCTCACAAAAAAACATTGCATCAACTTCAAGTTCATGGCATCATACAACAGTACGGGACACAACAAGCAATTGCCAGCATGCATGCACAAACAGAGACACACACACACACAAACACACACAAGCATGTTCCGTATACATGTTAATTCCTGGAGGAATCTTTAACCATCTCTCTCTCTCTCTCTCTCTCTCTCTCTCTCTCTCTCTCTCTCTCTCTCTCTCTCTCACACACACACACACATGCACGCACATAGCATTCCCTGTCGTAGTGTCAGATTAACAATGAGGACATCATTCATATATTTTGCAGGCAAGACCAAGCAAATCAGGTTATACCTAAGTGAGCACTGTAATAAAATGCACAATATACACAATGGTATTAGTAATTTAATTGAACTGAGACTGAAACTGAAACAATTGTATTATTTTTGTAAACTGCCCCTTTTTATTCTATTTATTTATAAAAAAAATTGGTCCAAACTCCATGCTTATAATACCTCGCCACTGTGGCCACCCACGATCAAATATTTTCCCTCATTATCCTGAAAAAGAAAATGTGATCAAACAAATAAAACATGATCAAAAAACAAAAGCATAATAAGTGAAGGAAATGTGAAAGTAAATAATAGAAATGAATAGTTGACTGCTTATCAATGAGATGATGTTAAATTAATAAAAGATAAGATGGATTAAAAGCTTACTAAATGCCCCCAAGTCTCATCCCTCAGAGTAGCAAATAGCAGAAAACTGCACTTTCAGAATTAAATTAAATGAACAAGATTCTATAGAGTTCACATCAATACAAAGTATGTAATAGCCATTGTGATTAATGTTTTTGGTAGTTTATGAAGATGGGTGACGGATGAGAAGCAGGGGGAAATCCCAAACCCAACCCAACCCAAAAAAATCATCTTAGAACTCAATGGAGAGGGTCCATAAACTCTCCATACCTGGTTTACTGTATAGGCTACAGTAAATAAAAACCCTCTGTGTTCATTTATCCATTTAACTCCCCGTTTCAGTTATATATCTCTCCACCTCTATAGCAGTATTTTCCCAATGTGTATTTGGGCGTGGACCCCTAGGCCTATACAAGATTGGAGTTGTTAAAATGTGTCAGAAAGATTTTTTTTTTTAATACTCGATTTACAAGCTCTCAACGCATCGCATCACGTCAAGGTTTCAAATAGCCAATGTATATAGGGTTGAAGTAGTTAAGCTGATTTCGATGCTCAATTAACTAATTTAGTTGGGGACCCCGTGGAGCCCCCTCAAGGACCCCTGGCGGTCCCCGGCCTTCACTTTGAGAACCACTGCTCTGTAGACAGATGTGTGGTGGTGCTGCCATGCAGGCTTCCCGCCAGTGAACGGACGATGCTTCCATTGCAGCATCTCAAACGTCCAGGTCGCCGCATCACGTACGACCCACTTGTGTTAATTAAAGCGACTGTACGATGCGCCGCATCGCTTCTATCTTATATAACCCAGGGAAAGAGCATTAGGGCTATAATAAGATGCAGAAGAGTAGAGCATCTATTCTGTGCACCTGCGTGTATCCGTGGAGTAGATAATCTCAAAAGCCCATACAGGCCGATAACTTAATAATTGCACAATGATTGGCATTGATTGACTACATAATTACATTTCCACTGATAGTTGTGCAAAACTCTCACTCATTGCACTGACGCTTGCGGATCTCATTGCCCTCGCCGCAAAGTCAACACAATTCAAAGTCAATCTTTAAAGCAATTGCTAAACGGGCGATAAAATAAACTAGCATAATAAAAAGTAGGGATATATGGACTACATAATTTGCGCACAACGCAAGACAAACCTATGATAAACACTAAACATATTTTAGAATCTAAGCAGAGGGAGTCGTAGCCCATACTCGATTTTATGCAGCTTATAGGTAAAGCCTACTTGGTCTTCATTGGTCCCGCGCTTCTGCAGAGATCAGACAGAAGCCTACATTAAATGAATATTATTATGTAGGTCTATAAGTAGCTAAATATGTTTAAAACATAATTATAGGCTACATCAAAACATCAGTTTACCCGACAGTCCTAAAATAACCCTAAATAATATATATTATTATATATATATATATATATAAATTAAATATACACATAAAGTTAAGCAGTTGGCCAGCCTCTCACCCGCTGCCTGCTGCGGTTGTCGCTTTGATGGAGTTGATCCTGAGCCGGGTGGCGATGTTGCGGAGCGCCTGCACGGTCTGCTGGTCAGGTTTGTGGTAGTCCTCCATCTGGCCTGATGCACGGTTATACCTCACCACAACACACTGGGATAAACACAGAGGCAAGAGTTAAAAGTCTCCGGTCTGTCCAGAGGAAAGGAGTTGTGTGACTGGCTGCACGGACGATCGCAGGGGTTAATAAAAAAGACTGCCGGGTGACAGATAGAGATAGAAACTGAGAGGGAGGGGGGGGGGGGGTGCAAGGGAGGTGGGCGTGTTTGCAAACAAACCCCTATGGCTGTGAATCTAGAGTTAAAAGCAGAACGATAGCAGCAGCACACACACACACACACACACACTGGCTCATCGACCACTGAGTGCAAAGTACTGTCAAAATGTACTGTCAAAATGTACTGTCAAAATGAGCACACAGACACACAGACACACACACACACACACACACACACACTTTCTGGCTCCATGGAACCACGTTTGTGTGATAAACTGTAGCCTAGTTTCCCAGTCACATTAGGTTTGGCATTTTGCTAACATTAGGTAGGCCTTTATCCTTATCTTATTCTTATTTTAGAATCTGGAATCGCCTACCAGTTGAGTGTAACCTATAAGCCTATGTGGGAAGGAAGATGAGAACGTGAACAGTGGTGTAAAGTAACTAAGTACATTTACTCTAGTACTGTAGCCTAGTAGTTAAGTACAATTTCGCCGCATCGCGTTGTGAGCTTGTAGATCTGCTATTTTTAAAAGATTTTTATACATTTTGGAAACTTGAAATGGGACATTCTGCATAATGAGTACTTTTACTTTTGGTACTTTAAGTATATTTGCCAATACTTTTGTACTTTTACTCAAGTAAATCCTGAATACCAGACTTTTTAGAGTATTTCTACATTGTGGTATTGATACTTTTACTAAAAAATGCAAGGATAAGGATAATTCCTTTTAACAGGTCGTTCATGAAAGTCCTTGCGGCCTTGTTTCCAATGAAAACCTGTGAGCAATTAGGGGTTAAGAGTCTTGCTCAGGGACAAATTTCATTTAATCGACACATATGTTGACCTGGCCTGGAATCGAACCTGTGGCAACCAGGGCTTCTGGCTCCCTAGGCGGGCTCACTAACCACTCAGCTATGGCCGCCCATAAAGTACTTTTTCCACCACTGAAAATGAAAGACAGTCAACTTGAATTGATGACTCTTTCTCAGGCTGACACTAGCCTAGCCTACTACAACCACACATATTTAGTATGTTAGTGGATACAGGTCAGGAACAGTGGGCACCTAAACCTTGTGGGAACCATAGCCCTGAAACATGACTGTCATACCATCATGTGAACCATGGCTAGTGGGAACCTCAACGATAAATAGTCTGTTTTTCCAAAATGTAACAAAAAATAAAGAATACATGTACCCTATGCTTTGGAAAATGGTCTGGAAAAAAAAACATTATATGCAAAAGGCAGGCATAATAGTAAATGGAAGACTGGATGGGCTGGCAGGCTAAATAGAATATAATTGGATAATTGTCTTTCACAATGAGAAAAGAAGCTGCAGTGCCCTCTGTAGACACAGGGTAGCCTACATATTTTGTAATGGTAGACATTGTCATTTGTGTGTATTATGTTTTGCTTGAAAAGCAAGAGTTTCTGAAAAAGTTAGTAAAAGTAATATGCAATATTACTTTGTTACTCATGAAAGTAATGTTATGTAATGTGCTACCTGCGGCAGTAAAATTCAAACTCCTATAACTATTTGGATGAAAAATATCTATGGATACATTTGATTCTAGAGACAGACTGCATCAGCATAACATATGCAGTGGATGTTTAGTGACATCTAGAGTCCAAATAGAGAAATTGCACTTGGCTGCAGCCTAAACTTTCAAGCCTAGAAATATAAGTACAAAAAGGAAGGCATCAATTCAGAATTTATTCCAAAGATAAATGACAGCAAGTTTTTTGGTTTCTTCCAATCTTTAATATCACAAAATAGTCATAACCAAATTGCACACAGCGACAAATGATTTTAAAATTAAGATGAATGCAATTTGCAAACACTTTCCCAAAACATCCAACAAAAAATGAATATTTCTGGCCAATAAGAGACATTACAAGGCATAAAATAACCTTAAAAACTTAAAATATGCTACTAGGATTAAAAATCTCTCAAATTCAACCCATTTACTGTGTGCATGTGTTTAGTTCAACAATAAGGGGCTGGAAACTCAAATGGACAGTTAAGTGGTTACAAAGGGGGTTTGGTTACTCAAATGTCAAAGTATTAATCACTGTAATTTCTTCCAAGTTTCCAAGACACAAACTCCACTGCCTGCTCATACATTGATGGTCATTCTCAATAAGTGCGCTAAATGCCTAAATGTGAAATGCATTAGTTGTTAGGGTGCAACAAGTGGAGAAAACTAAATCAGTTTGGTACCTTTTCTGGTGAATAATAGTTTAACACACCAATTGCCAATTGGAATTAAAGGTCTAAAGATGTAGCGCAACTCAAATACACTTATAACGGAGAGTGTCACAAGAACAGGTAATACCAGTAAACATCCAATACATTCAAACCGCATGATGTAGATGTACAGTTTACAATTAGGACAGGATTGAGTCCATGTAGAAGTTCAATTCACTAACAAAAAAAAAGAAAACAAATAAAAATTATATTCATTATGATAAAGTTAAGCATGATAAATAAAGTGGCCATTTAAACATTGTAGCAAATTTAAACCTGTCTGCGTGAGTGAAATGGAATTCCAATAAACACCCATCTTCTTATTTGTTAGGGTTTCTTTGATAAACCTAACAAACAAATCAAATTTAATGATGTCTAGCATTCAAGTTTACATTGGAATGACGTGCAGAAGTAAATAATTAGAATTACACAGATGCTTGAATGAGAAGAAAATAAAAGATCTTCATTGACAACCTCTCTAGCTTTTCACAGTTTGATGAAACCAACAGCCCTGTCAGCCAGCACAAATGCTGCATTCTGACAAAATACTGCAATAAAAGCCTCATAATTCTGATAGGTCTATTCTTAAAGAAAGCTGCACTTATCTTACTTCTGCAAAGTTTCCCAAAAGATTTCAGAATTTTATGTGCTAAGATTAAAGGGAAAATCAGGGTAAATGAAACAAATTATAAACCAATGAGTTCCACAGAGGTACAGCCACCACTGAGAAGAATCTGACAAGTTTCTCTGTTGCAGAAAAGCTTGTTTTTTATCAGAGTTTTGCAAGCCAACAGACACAATAAACAGGTGATACGAGAGAGAGGCGTTGTGTAATCTGTACCATAGTGGCTGCAAAGGATGAGGTCCTAGTAGCCTTACTGAAAACCCCATTTACTGCATAAACAAAGGCCTAATATTACAATAGGCTTTATCATTTGAATGTTTTTGTAATATAAATCAAATGTAAACCTAGTTAAACCTAGATTAAAAGAAAGTTAACAAAATAGTACCAAGAACCTTGCTAATCCAGAACCATTGGGAAAGGAGGTAGTTCATATTGGTCATGCGTTTTATTCAGATAATTAAAATAAACGTAATTAGGTTACTGGTTCCAAAATGTATTCAAAATGTTAAAACGCATACATATTTACTGGTACACACACATTCACATCCATGCAGTCTAATTTGTGGATAAGATGCTTCGTGTTATTGGTCAAACCAAATTTAAACATTTGTACAAAATGAATATACTATATTTAGTATGTCTTCATACTTTTACCCTGTTGGTATAGCATGGGTTCAGAATTCAGCAGTTCAAGTTATAACAAGGTTCTACTGTACTACATAAAACGCTGGTATCCCAAAAGGCATTGTGACTGACTGTCTTCTATTGCACATGCCCCACCTCCCATTGTAGCATAGTGATGATGGCTGGTAAAGGGGAGACAAGAGAAGGACAGAAAGAGGGACTGGGGGGAAGGAGGGAAAGAGAGCTAAAGGTAGAAGCTGAGGGAGGAGAAAGCGAGGCAAATAGTAGGAAATAATTGATGTGCGCGTGTGTGTAAGGAGAGCTGTAGTGTGCAACACATTACAAAAAGCAGCAAACTGAAAATGACGCCAGCCTGGTTAATACTTAATCATATGACAGTGTTGTGCACCTAAAATAGCCAATCTACAAGCTCACAAACACGTCACATTGTGAACTTGAACATCTGCTATTTTTGGTGCGCGACATGGTTGTACGACCGAGCATAAAACAGACATAAGTCTCAGCTTCCGGCTGCAAGTGCTTGGCCAAACAACTGTGGAAATCCACGTCTTCCTTTCGGCTTGGTTACAAAAAGTCCTCAGTGAACGACAAGCCAACATGTGACAACGCAAAAAATAGCTGCAAAAAATCACTATGGCAGTTCAGTGCATCTGCAAAATATATACAGGCATCAGCGATCGATTGTAAAGGGAGTTTTTAGGGGTATGGTAGGATAGGAAAGAAAATTTGAGGTCTTACATTTCACCTCCAGATAGAGGGAGAATTCTTGAATCAATGTCCGAGAATGCCCTGCAAAATATTTCAGAGACCTCCAGCATGGAGTCCAATCCGTCCCTCTTCTGATGCGTGGTATACCAAAGTCCCCACACTCTTCTCATATTCTCACATTATGTAGCTACACATTATGTAGCTCCAGTGGAATCATGGTTTACATGGATCAAACTGTACATGATTATTCCTCCTGTCATCTTGTCCTCCAGCTGAGGACGTCTAAACAGGAATGATGAGAAAACTTTGCAACATGGTTGCATGTATTAAAAAAAACTGTGGGAAAAGTCTCCCCTGTTGATGCTGTGTCTAAAGGTTCAGATTTCAAAAGCCAAATTCAAGGCTGTAAACCCAACTTTTCCCATTTACATTACAAACCTCAGAAGCTGGTGGGATCCAGGAACAAGCCTACCAAGCAACAAAATCAGCTTATTGCTTGAACAGCCAGGTTACGATCTATTTCCAAGCATATTCTGAGTTTACCCCAACCCCATGAGAGTCCTGTGCAGAGGGGCTTATGGTCAAACAAAAACCAAGGGTTAAGGTAAGGTCTGGAATCTCTCCTTCTTAGGAGTTCTCTCTCAACACCATTTAACAATTAATTGATCCAGGTACAAGTGAGTAATCTGGACAGAGTGTAAGTAGGTCAATATTCAGCTAAGGGCTGAAAAGCAGAAATGTGGGGAGAGGTGTGCCATTTTAGGCCTTATTACATGTAGCAAGGGGGGTGTTACAGATTGCTATTATGGTCTTGACACCATCAAAGAGCCATTGGATGTGCTTAACTCTCATGAACTGATCACTTCAATCCCTCCTCTCTAATTGCTGGAAATACTAACAAATGACCGGTTTTGCTCATTGCTGTATGCCGTTTCAGGCTCAAGAATGAGAGGTCATAGCTGGAAAGGGATCATAGAATGATGGAAACCGTGGTTAAGTGGATATTGGGGAACATTTTGAAAACAATGGGCCAGGACCCAAAATAGGTTGTAATTTTTGTTTGGCTCTCCACACGACAAAATTAGAACATTTTGATATTCAGTCTAGGTCCCAGGAGCAGCCTGACCCTAAAGACGTTGTCCGTGGTTGGAAAAAAATCTAAAAGCCCTTAATAAATGGGAGGTGTTCAGTGATGTTGAAGCTCTTATCTGAGTAGTTGAAGTTGTCGTAGCAGTTGTAAAAATAAATGGAGGTGACATCCCAAGCTTATAGCTTGACATCTGTGAAATCCTTAGACAAATGTGACTTCACTTCACTCGGGTCCTGGGCTGAAGAATGCAAGTACCCTTAATGCAGGGTGATGGTGACAGACTTGCTGAGTAGAGTGACCATAGATTGTACAAGTAATAATGGTGGTGGTCGGAGTAGGGCTATAGCTTCATGTTGGTGAAATCCTTGGACAGGCTTTGTAAGTAGGCATCATGAATGGCACTGAGGAAAGCTGGGTCATTCTACAAGGAAACAGGACAAATTATGAAAAACATTTTATTATCCCATTATCCAAATTGTAAATGCGTTTCAGTTCATGGGGATGCCTACATGCAGATGCTCAGATTTATCATCTGTAAAAACATAATTCGATGCAAGCCTTTCCAACAGCCAGTTCTCCCATACGAAAAAAATGAAACCCAATGGCCTTTACGGAATTTCTACCCACTGAAGCAATCAAATATATATGTATGTTATGTATTATATTATAATGTACCTTGATAAGGTGTATCAGTGTGTCCTGGAGCTGTGTCTTGGTGCGGAGGGTCTGGTGAGGTTCGTTGCCAGCTGTAGAAGCAGATGAGGGGGCAGAGGGAGCAGAAGGGACCACTGATGCCGTCGTCGCCGTTAATGATGCTGATGTGGTTGCCATGCGGGGCAGTTCCACCGTTGGCTTGTTAATGGAATGCTGAAAGGCGCTGGGGGAGAGGAGCACTGAAATCTCTGCCCCCGAAAGGCCTGGCCCCGAGGCACCACGGCCTGTATTCATATGGACACCCTGAGGGAGGGAAGGAGAGAAAGAGAAAAAGGGGGAGAATGGGGTGAGAGGGGGAACAAGGGGGAGAAAAAGGCGAGGGGAGAAAGAGAAAGTTGCAAAGAGAAACAATGAGCGAAAGAATCAAACAAGGGGAGACGGAAAGAAAGAAAAATAGAGCAAAAGAAAGGCAGATACAAAGGGTGAAATAGAGAGAAAGACCAAGATATTATTATTATTAGATGATATTATTTTCTTAACCATAGCACCTATGTAAGTTACCCAATATATAGCACAGTATTTGACCATTTCACATTATGAATGCATGTATAAAAGACAAATGGATATTTAAGCACAACAAAGCAGCAGTTAAAAACCATCCCACTTACTGGCATTGTTTTGATCAGGTTTGGGGCCTGAGAGAACACATCAACATCCTTCCCCTGCTGGAGAAGAGGCTTCCCCACTGGCCCCACTAGCTCCTGGAAGCTCTGCGGTGGAACCAATGTGCTAGGCAGGAAGTTGGGGGCAAGGGTGGGCTTATGGAGGTCAGAATTCACAGAAGGTTTGAGCGTATTGAGGATCTCCTGGCCCATGTAGGCTGCAGAGTTCGATGGCGGTGCCACAGGACCAGGTGGGGCAGCTCGTGGCTCGGCCCCAGCTGGAGCTACCAGGAGCGGCGAACACCGAGGCTGGGGCTCTGTTGCGGGGCCTACTGCCTGGAAAACGGGGCTGGGGTGGAGGGCGTAGGTAGCTAGAGCAGGGAGCAAGCTGGGGGCTAGATGGCGCTGGCCAACCCCAGGGTCTGGTGCTGTCAGATGGTGTGGGAGATGAGGATCGAGGGCGGGCGGTTGGGGGTATGGCCTGCTCTGGAGGTAGGCAGTGGGGCCATGGTTGCATGGTTCACTGGGGGCAGTGGTGGCGTTCTGGATGGGCATCGCAGGCAGAGAGGGATCCTTGAGAAGAGAGGAGCCAAAGAGCTCTTCAACTGTGATCTGCTTCTGAACTGTATGAGAGCTCTAGAAAGAAAGAGAAGGAACCTGTTAGACATCGTTATCAGGGATTTGGTCAGAAGCACCACAACCCGAAAGACAAACATTTTCTGGATTTAGAAAAGCTAGCAAAGGAAGTGATTACTCATTCACATATTGGCTGTTTACATTTGTGACAAATAAAGTATTCAATCAATCAATTCTTTCCACTTGGAAATTAACAACTTAACCGACTGTCAGTGCTCATATATCACAGTCTGTCACAGTGTAGTGGCAAGTGGTGTGCAGCAAGTGGTGTGGAAATGCCAAATCAGGGAAGGTGAATTGTAATTGATAACCTACACACATAATCTTTTTAAGAATTATCAGCAAATCTCATAGTTACATTAACATTGTTCATGTGAAATAGTTTTCCAATTATTGGTGAACATTATAAAAATTGCCATGTCTATTTAGAGACAAGCCTAATGCTGGCAAGTTGCATGCGTTTAGTTTGCCTATAAACTGTTTCACAAGAACAATGTTGGAGTTTAGACATTCAATAATACGTTTCGACTATCTGACATTTTCATTCCCGCTTCAGCTGCGAGTGAAGAGTTGGATAATTATACAAGGCTGAGAAAGGAGAGATTGACACAGTGAAATAAAACAGCAATAGACACTGGTTCCTGTTCCCACATGACGCACCCTTGAACATTATCGGTGGATTAATGGTTTTAGATGCAAGTGGGCAAGTGGCTATAGTGAATCAAAGTTGGATAGAGCTCTTAAATCTGTCCAGAGTCAAATCTGAGAGAGAGATCATATTAACAATTTTTTTATGCAGTTTACAACAATGTTTTTGTGATGTCATGAAAAATGTCCCAGGCTGCATCTTAGATAGTGGCTACATTACAATATTTATTTGCAGACTCCTTGAGGAACACTGCAAACTTTCCAAACAGACAAAAATGTCAACCCAAATATATCCCTATGGGAGAAATTCATGTCAAAACTGGTGACAGTTGACAGGCCCTGGGATGTGATTTAAACTGCCTGCTGCAGGAACCAGTGGCTGATCTGGGTTGACGTTTGACAGGGCATGCTGTGTGTGTAGACCTTTTCAGGTTGTAGTGCGCCGTGCGCATGCTCTGTTGCGTCGATGGCTGGCTTCAAGATCGGCACTGCAGTAACAGGCACCTCCGTTTCACCTGTCTGAGTCTGAAAGACAGAAAGAAAGACAGATAATATGATAAACACTTAGTCATACAACAGTGCTGCTTGATGAAAATGTCAAGCTCTTAACGTGTCACAATGCTGTTGTGAGCTTGTGGATTTCTAAGTGACATTGTCGTGAGGCGGAGACTAAATTAAGCATTAGACAGTCCTTAAAACACACGTGTGACTATTGTTTTTGTGTGATGAAAATACAACTATGAAATGAAAATGCAATAGTCAGAAATTACATCTGGGTGCTTTGTCCTATTCATACAGTCACATACAGAATTGGAATAATCTGGGATTAAGTAACATCCTAATCTCAGATGTGTGGGAGACTCATAACTTGTATGTTCCCCTCTTTCAGTCAGTGAAAAGAGTAGCCTACAATCTACCCCGAATCCTCTTTATAAACCATCTCATGTTGGCAGAAATCACATTTTTTTGCTCGCTTTCATGCCACCATTGTTGTGTAGAAGACAGGTTTTTGCCGGCCACCATCCCATCAACGGAAAGTTTCTCCTGTTGTACTGGTTTGTGTCCTTACTCTTTGGTACTCTTCCTTGGCTTTGCTGAGAAGCTCCAGAATATCGATAGAGCGTGGCTCTGCCATGCCATTGGTCCTCATTGGTCCCACCATCTCTGGTGGTGATACCCTTTGTGCATGGTCTGCTTCCTGTTTCACAATCCTAGGTTCGAGACACAGGGCAGTGGGCTTAAGATAGACATCAATGAGTTCACACAACTAATTCATTTATACTAATAGTATAAATGAATGAACTATATTGCCGAAAATACCTGATCTACAAGCTCACAAGGTGCTACGATGCGACGCATTGTGAGCTTGTAGATGGCAAGCCACACACACATCACACAACAAATTATAAATCAAGCTTAAGTCCAAGTATTCCATCTCATTTGATTTGTGTACACATTTGTGTACATGCACGCACACACCTGACCTGTGATTTATAGCTGTAGCAAACTTTCTCTTAAAGGGATATTTCACTTTCAAAAAAATGTTGGGTCATTTTATCGTCTACTCAGGCTTTTGTGAGCCCCACAGACAGTTTAAGTTGCTTGATTCAGTATTTAGATATTTGATATTCATTTTATCAGACACGCCCCCTTCCTATACAAACCCATTGTAACTTCAAACTCAAACTATTTTTAACATGTTAGATATATGTTAAATACTGAATCAAGCAACTTGTCCGTGGTGCTCCCAAAAGCCTGAGTAGACGATAAAATGACCTCAAATTTTTTTGGGGGGGGAAGTGAAATATCGCTTTAAATGTCTTTCATGTTTTGTCTTCTTGTCATCGGAAGGGAAAGGAATGTATGCAAAACAACAGGTTTAACATAGAGTTGCGTTTGTGTTTTCTTATTGTAGTAAATGCGTAGAGACTTCTGATGGTCAGATGGAGCTGCTTGTCCCTCGAGCCAGACTGTTGACTCACAGTCAACAGTCTGGCAAAATGAGCCTCCTCTCCGCTTCCGTTTCATCTTATAAGTCTCACAAATCAATCAAATAATCAAAGCCTATATAGCTTGCTGCTCATCAGAAATGGAAATTCAAAAATACATTTTAAAGATATTTTAAATTATATTTTTGTGAATGGAAATGATGAACGGATGACAGCTTCCTTTCTCTGCTTTCAGAGGGTGTAGTTCCAGAATATATAGCATTCGGAGATTGTGGAATAGTATGGATATGCGAGACTGGATATGCGAGACTGTGGAATAGTCTGGATATGCGAGACTACTTGAGAAGATGTAACAAAAGTTAATGTCAGGCGTGCAAACAGCCCCGAGGTGAAAAAGGTGACAACATGTTGTTTTCTATCAGGTCAGGTGTCACACAATTGCCCTATTTGGGTTCAAAAAGGTGACTGTAGCTGAAAAGTGACACTTTTGCATGTCTGTAATGTAATCTCTTTCAAATAGAAACACAAAGTGTGCTCATGCACACAGTAAAGGCATCTCACTCTCAAAAAGTACACTATAACATGAAATAAAACGTACTTGACCATCAGCTGAGCGATGCGTTGGCAGTCCCTCTTGTCATAGAACCAGATACTATAGATACCCACTGTAAGAACAAAAACACAAATACACTTACTGTACAGACAACATAAAAGGTCATTAACACATTGCATGCCAGTCGCGTAGATCTACGCGAACCTATTTAAAGCCGCAGCGTGCCAGTCGCGTAGATCTACGCGAACCGCCGATTCCCATGTTAAGTGCCCCAGGTGCACTTTCCGAATTTTTTTGATCCATTTCCGGTTTCCGGTCGGAAACGGAATTATTCGGGTTCCGGTTTTTTCGATCGTATCCGCTTCCTGTCTGGGATCCTGTTTAAAACTCGATTTTCTCTGGTTGTTGTTTTTCTCCTCGCTGATCACTGTTTACCGTTGATCGGCTGTAGCTTCAAGATGGCGGCACGGATTTGGAAACTGTTTTCGCTCGCCGTTTCTCACGGATCCGCTGTGTGTTTAGAACCAAATGAACGCGCACTTTTAACTTATTTAGCGAGGTCTGTGGCGACATGAAAAAAACTAAAAAACAACAATAAAACGCTGGCACTGGTGAGTACATTATGAGATTAAACTCTGGCATGGAATGTGTTAAGAGGGTCCAAGCACAGTAAAAGATTTCTATGAGAAGATGAGAAAACACAGATCATAGCTTTCAGAAGATGGTGAAGAAATGAAAAAAAAAAAATCTGGTTGTTCACAGTGGCCCTCATTTATCAACGGAGCGTATAAACCGGCTTATATTTTTCCATATATTCGGCCGTACACCAACGTCGAAGTCACATTTATCAACGAATCCTACACAGCCAATCCTAGCGTACATTGGGTCGGAGCCTTGATAAATGTCACGGCTGAAACCGAGCGTCATTTAAATAACACGCCCTTAAATATTGTCGAAACGCCCTGATTTTACGACATGGAGAACCAGAATACCATGGAGACCAAATAAAGCATGGGAAGCCAAAAGAGTTTCGCCGGCTCGCCTCGCCGCCTGTCAAGTCACAAGCACAGGCACACGCCTTTCTCTCTCTCTCTCTAACACACACACACACACACACACACACACACACGCCCAACTGTGTCTTTCATGTAATCTGTAGCGGTACAATCTTTGTCACGTAGGCTTGTAGCCTACATGAATGACATATTATGATACCAATCACATCGCCATGAATGGGGTTTGTATATTAATTTATTTAACCCATACCGAGCAGTGCACAAGCAGTCATGTAGGATATTCCCTGTGAGACTCGGACGGGCGGCAGTGATCCCGTGCTGCCACGTTAATAAGAGATTCGATCGTCGAGTTTATATCCTTAACCCAGCCAGGTTGTGTAGCCTACATAACTCTCTATGACATAACTCCATAACATAGGACAAGCTACTGTAAGTTTGTAGACCTCACTGTCCATGAAAAGATGGTCGGGGCTCCCGAAAATGCTCTCGCAGAAGCGCTCGTATATTTTGAAAATAGCAGATCTACAAGCTCACAACGCGTCGGGATGGGACCTGTTGTGAGCTTGTAGATCTGCTATTTTCAAATAGCCAATGCAGCCAGATCTGCAAGCTTAACCGAATGACTGTTAAAGCAGTTTGTTTAAATTACTTTCTAAAAAAGGTTATATTTTCACAGGGATTATAATAGTGTAGATATATATTTAGGAGTGGATTATGTGTCCAGATGCCTGTCAGACAGTCAGATAATGCTGCTCCGCAGGTCTAGAATGGAATAAACGGGCGCAGCCAAAGTCAACAACTGCTATCGACGGTATCGTACGGTAGGATGAAGCCAACGTCAGGATATATTGATAAATGCCGAAAGTTGCGGTGATCTCGTCGTACGCCCATTATTTGGTCTGCGCCGCGTTGATAAATGAGGGCCAGTGAGATTTGAGCTCAGAAGCCTACATGTAGTGAGGGAGTCATCGCTGCTGTTGCATTTATCACAAAACGACTTATTGGATTCATGATTTGGAAAGCTGGTGCATTTTAGAGCTCTTTGGTGGTTTTGTCAAAGAATATCTTTTGACACAAAATTATAATTGACAGCAAACACAGAACAAATATAACCCATTCAATCCAGGAACGCATCTGTGTCATCAAGCTTGAAGCTCATACAAGCTCATAGCCACACTATGAGCTTATAGATCTGCCATTTTTGAAAAAAATCATGAAAAGTTGTGCAAATCATTGAATACATATATTTTTAAAGCAAACACTTGTAACTCAAGTCTTTGCTTATGGGGGTCCCTGGAACAAAGCATTTTGAGATGGGGGTCTGCGGCCAAATACATACAATGTTTTAAAATTCTAACAGTATGTTGCTATATCAGTGGTTCTCCAACTTTTCCATGTCAAGGACCACCCAAATTTATATGTATTTAGCCACAGACCCCATCTCAAAATATGTTGTTCTAGGGACTCCCAGAAGCACAGATCGGAGTTAAAAATGTTCGCTTTAAAAAATATAGCAGATCTACAAGGTCTTATTTTCCGATCCATACGGTTTCTGAGATTTGATCCATACAGGGTCTGAGATCCATGTACTTCTGGAACAGAATAATAATAGTTCTTACTTCTTACAAAAACAATAAGGTTCCAGCCATTCTAAAAAACATATTAGGAAGTATTTAAATTATCCTGAATGACATAAGAAAGGTGCAGTTTCTGGAAATTGCAAGTGTGGTTGCCTGGATGCAAGTCCTGGGTTGCGGCCGACGAGACCCGAGGAGTCCGCTGGGAGAAATAGCATTAGAGGCCATGCAACATGCGATTCAAAATTGGTGTTGATCGGATCTTGCGATCATGTAACATGGCGTTTTGTTTTTAAATCATTCACTGCCAATGACGTGTTTGACATGTTTTTTTCCAAAGCCCACACCGCCAATGATGCGTTTTGGTGTTTTCAGTTTTAGACACTAGATGGCACTCTTCGCTAACCTATTAGTCACCATTTAGCAAATCATGTGATCGCAAAACAACCCAGCCACATTCAATTCCATTCTAATGGATTTGGAAGAATGCTTTTTTCTCTGCTTCGAGTGCTTTCTGTTGCTTTTTGGCGAGAACAACTGCCAATACAACAAGATTGCAGCTGAAGATTTGTTTCACATTATCAGCTACAGTGAATCAAATAATGACAAGGCTTCTACTGTATAATAACTACTTACTACAAAACATTACTAAACAAAATTAAGCGCAACTAAAAATATATTACATAACCTTACCTACTGCACTGCTTAATTAACTGTGCTATAAAAAGCAATATACCTCTCCAATTCTCAATGCAACAACAAAGTAGTACTAGTGAGCAAAATGTTACATTGTGTTGTGATGGGTAATACAACACTCCCATGTTTTCAAGGTCCCTTGATGCTGATGTAGCCTAGCACCAAGTGTTTAGCTCCCCGTTATGTACCATAGGGAATGTGGTGTGTGTGGGGGGTGTAAACAGGTGGGTATAACACTGAATGCTACACCCCGTCTACTGTTGGTGACAGACGTGTGCAGGAGAAGAATATGAAGGGGGGAAAAAACTGGCATGCTTTCTTTCACTTAAGATTTAAAACCAAGACGTGCAGGTTTGCTCTTGCAAGATGGTGCAAGAGAAAGTTTTAGTGGATCACAGACAGGTCATCTGAGGTATACACCATCATTAAGAAAGAAAAATGTCATACTATGTAGACATACAGAGACGACGTTTTGTCCATAAATATTGTATAAATGTATATGTCCCAGCTGTAGCCTCTAGATTGAAGTTTGCAGCTTGCAGCTTAAAGGCACCAATCCTCCCTGCCTCTCTCCTTCTTAACTCGTAAGCAGAACGGGGAGTCAGCAGGGGGTTATAGAACTCACAAACCTCCCTCTCAGAGGACCGGACTGGAGAAACACATTTAGACCAGACGCTACACAACAACTATCACAACTGAAGGGAGAGCAACGGCACACTAAAGCGGTTTCTGCAGACACTGTTCACCAAGTTAGGAGATTGTATCTGCATGGATTAAAAGCGTGGGAAATGGAATGATGAAAGCAGGCGGACTGGCAGAATGGACACTCTGATAAGCTACCTACCTACTGCCGTCAAGACTGGGACGTACCTCGACTTCAGAAAATATAGACAAAAGTTGTTTTCACTTAAGTTATCGACTAAGATTGCTATATTTTTATTTGCCATCTAGATCTTTTCCCACTTTTTTTTTCCTTTGGGGTGAGATATTTTACGAGTCCTTTCCTTTGCAATCTTTTTTTCAAACTTGCATTCCACATGTCAGTCTTTTTTAGCATTTGCAGTAACAACCCAAGTCCAGGTCAAACCTGGACTATTTGGGAATTACTTTGTACCTAGCATACCAGCCTGGCTAATGGGCAAGCAAAGTCAGAAGGGAGAACAATCTACTATAACACGGTCTATGGCAATGCTATTTTTCCTAATCAGCAAACAAATGGGAAAACAGCCAAATTCTTTATTTGTTGCACTTATGAAACTTCTGTTTAAACTCTTAGTAGATCACCTCGGTGGCAGTGCTGTTAATTACTTCCTGAAGATCTAAGTAAATCTACATGAATGCCAAAACTGTGCCATTGCCAACTGTGTGCATTAATCCTAATGGCATAAAACTTGGACAAGAACACAAAATAAGAAACTCTGGAAAGACCATCAAGAGGTACTCAATGTCCCAATGCAGAGTCATACAACTGTGGGGAATACCAACCAAGCTGAAACCTTTATGTAGTGTGTGGTAAATGCAAAGTCATGGGTGGAAGAGATCCCTTGGAGGAGGCCATCTTACCAAATATGACCCAGCGACCCCAACAAGATCTCCGGCAAAAGGGCAAGGAAGTGTTTCAGAAAACCCTGGGCAGGTGTCTGTACAGCGCTTTCAGAGGTACTGTGGTGAGGTAGTGTGTGTGTATGTTAGTGAACTTCAGAATGCCCTAAGGGCATGCCTATAGTATATGTACATATTTTCTATTCATAGGAGACAAGTTGCCAAATACCTCTGTCTAACTGACACACACATGCCAAATTAGGAACAGCTAAAATGCTATAAACCTACAGTATGATAGACTGAATAACACATTATATGGAGAAAGATACATCAGCTATGTCATTAATGTAGAATGTGACAAAATGTCTGGCACATTACTGGGTAGTTATGGTGTGTGATGAAATACTGCCATGCTTCAAGATTTTTAGAAGCATATAGCACAAAGTCAAATAAAGGTAAAATCCTTTAATTTAATTCTGAAGAGTGCACACCGAAACAAAATGGACCGAAATTTAACTCTTCAAAGTTAAATTACTGAGGATTATTTTGATGTGTATGGTTTTGTTGGATAGTATAAGGGCACACAGTTTGTGTTTTCTGCTGGACTACTTTGCTCTGTAAGCAGAGTTAGCAGACAGTTCCTTTATCTAAACAATAAGACTAGGAACATTATGTTTATGAACTGGGTGAATGGCCCATTAGTTTCACAGGATATTAAAGTAAAACGGCATTCCTAGCAGCTTTGTCAGGAAGGATCTGGACTCCATCGCACTTTCCTTTGAACTTCACACAGTGGTTCTCAACCTGTGGGTCAGGTTGCGAGGCGTTGTGAGCTTGTAGATCAGCTATTTTCACTATATTTATCTGTGGAACTGAGTCAAACAAAATGTAATGCCTCAAATCCTACAATTCTAAGTGCTCGTCAGATGGGCGGTCCCTAGTTCAAATGATTTATTTTGGGGGGTCCCCAGTTCAAATATGATTATTTGAGGGGGGGGGGGTCACAGTACCGTAGATATGTGGCATGATGTGGCACACAAATCTTTTTTCCAGATATCACCTCACAATATTTTATGAACAATGTTGTTCAACACCAACATTATTCCTTTAAAAAGCATTAAACAAGCACCAACTGTTTACCCTATCAGTTATAACTTATTGGCCAGTGCAACAAAAAAAGGTGGTCAACTAATAACATTTATTAAAAATAATATTGCCTGTGGCTTAGCATGTGGCTAAGTATAAAATAAGGCTTAGGTGGTTAAATTGTGATTGAACTAGAAAGAAAAAACACATCGATTCATGGTCACTAGAGCAGGGGTCTTAGTTTTTCAGGCCAAGGACCCCTTAGCTGAGACAGATGAAGCAGGTACCCCCACTAGTACACTACCCATTGGATTCATGTTAAATGTGTGTTTTCTAACATTTAACGACTTAAACCCTCAATACTCTGTAAACTTGACCTTTGGCTCTGTACTTGGTCTGCTCTTTTTTCCCTGTACACCACAACCTCTGCAGAAAATAGCCAAACTACAGCTCACAATGCATCTGTGACACGTTGTGAACTTGTAGATCTGCCATTTTCGGCTAATGTTGGCGCCCAGAATAGGGATGTGGGGTTCAAGTGGTTAATGTAAAGAGAAAAGTCCCTATCACACAAAGTTTAGGACTAGAGAATAATCTAAAACCCACACCAGTGCACACCAGTGCTCCATGCACACACAACAGCGAACCAGTTGCAAAGTAAAGTCAAAAAGACTGTTCATGCTTACAGTTGGCATTCCTGTAGAGCAGGAAGGGGTCTTGGAGCTGGAACTCCAGGTCTTTGTTGATAGGCTCCACCAGGTTCTCTGTACTTAGCCGGTTCATGATGGTGAAGCCATGGCGAGGGGAGGCCGACCTGCAAGTTACACATATTGCAGGATTGATACAACTGCAGGATTAAGTACAGTATAATTATTACTTCATATAATACTGCAACTGCACCCCACTTTGCATATTTGACGTTTCAGATCACTAAAGCATTTTAATCTGTTTGATATCGGGCAGATTAAATGGCTTTTCTTTTGTAAAAGGTTTCATTAAACAAAAGTCCAAGGTACTCTGGTTTATGGTGTGAGCAGAATAAGATAACGTTGTACATTTATTCATGGCAAGTGGAACAAATGGTGGAGTTTTTGTTCACAATCTCAAAACAAATCCTGAAAATCTTTGCATCATGTACAGAAAAATACAAAGATAAAATCCCATAAGATCACAATTGTATATTGTTAACCCATGGCTGAATGTAATCAACCAGGTGTTGTGTCATAGCTCTACACAGATTAACCAACAGAGAGCATATTTGTTTACATGGATTGCGGGAATTTGCGGCCTACAACACGTGCGTACGTCAAACACGTCAACAAAGTATGCGTTCCCCCTTTTCTAGTCTCAGTATATCTTCTCCACGCTGCTGTCAAAGAGAATTGCATTTACCTGGTATAAACAAACAACGTGCCCTCGATCTCCGTCTTCTCCTGAAATGACAACAATCAGACAAGATTGACAGAACAGGATAGTTTCAAAGTGGTGAAAATGGAAGAGACTTGTTTGTCGGCGTTAACTTGTTAAATACAACAACAAACACTGGGATCAAACACACTGGTGTCACTGAGGTCAAAGGTTTACCATAATCCATGTTAACTCTCACTAACTGCTGAGATATAAATAGCAGTGCTGTGCCGTGTCAGTATTGTTGTTGGCGACGAGGCTGGCTAGCATTAGCATGCTAACATATTAATTTAGGGGTCCTTGACATGAAAATGTTTGAGAAACTCTGGTTTAAACAACATACAGGGGAGGAAACAAGCTCAAAATAAGCACCTACACGTTAGACGACAGCCCCAAAAAAACGCAACCACCAATATTTACAAGCAACTTTACAGAATAAAACGCCCAAAAGCGCTTATAATACGCGTACATGGCAACACTGATGCTAACCTTCGCTAACGTTGTTTACGTTGAAGAAACCAACATTAAAAGGTCACATTTTCGCCAACTCACCCATTCGTTTGTTTTAGAGTTGAAGTTATACAGCGCTACCTGACCAGTAACGTCGAGGAGTTTGTTTATGTACGGGTCTTGTCTCTGTAGAGCAGCTAAGCTCATCAGTTGTCCTGCTTTGGCGGTCTCCATCTTGTATGTGATGACGATTGTGTTGCTTCCCGCACCAGTGTTGCCAGGTTAAAGTGGGAGAAATAAGCAACCACTGGTCTATAAAAACAAGCCCCAAAGAAGCGACTACAGGTCACATGAGCACTTTAAACCTATATGCAGTGGCTTTTTGAAAATAGCCAATCTACAAGCGCTGTGAGTTTGCAGATCTGCTATTTTTTTTTTCTCTTAAAATGTGGAATATTTGGAATATTCTTTAAACATTCTAAACACAAATGCTCCCTGGCACAATACTTTTTTTTTTTTTTACAACTTTATTTTACAGTTTTTATGTTACATACACGTATATACACGTACAAATGTATAGCATTTTATACAAGGCACAATACATTTTTATGAAAATATTTGAGAACCACTGGTTTAAATAATAATTAAAATGTTTGGAGACAAGCCCAAAATAAGCAACTACGCTTTAGAAACAAGCTACATAAAAACGCAACCCGCAACTACTAATATTTACAAGCAACTTTACAGAAGAATAAGCCCAAAGTCGCTTATAATAAGTGGACATGGCAACACCGTCCCGCACGGAACTATTTCTGCGGACTCTTGCTTTCCTCTCTCGTCCTCGGAAAGCACGACCACTGGGAAAGGTTCCTATCTGATTTATGATAACCTCGCGCCACCAGTCTTCCCACCTCGGAGGAAATAGATTTATGATGATCGCCATTTCCAGAACTAAGAAATGTGAATGGACATATTTATATGATATGTCATGTCATGTCATGTCACGTGTAGTGGTGTAAAGTAACTAAGTACATTTTTCTCAAGTGCCGTGCTGTACTTAAGTTCAATTTTAAAGTATTTTTACTTTACTGGATTATTTTCAATTTTCAGTACTTTTACTTCTACTCCACTACATGTCAGAGGCTAATTTTGGACTTTTTACTCCACTACAATTATTTGAAAACTTTAGTAACTAGTTACCTTGTAGATTTTTATTATTATTACAAAACATGCATTAACCACTTTATCCCTATATATTTGAAAATAGCAGATCTACAAGCTCACAACGCGAGCTTGTGAGCTAGTAGATCTGCTATTTTCAAAAGATTTGTATACATTTTGAACACTTGTGAAATAGGACATTCTGCATAATGAGTACTTTCTACTTTTGGTATACTTTAAGTATATGTTGATGCCAATACGTTTGTACTTTTACTCAAGTAAATTGAATTCTGGACGTTTACTATATTGCAGTATTGATACTTTTATTTAAGTAAAAAATGTGAGTATTTTTTCCACCACTGACACTGGGTCGCAACACCGATAGAAGATTAGTGAGCAAGTCAAGATGCGTGTTTATTAATGACCACAAGATGGCATCATTTTTGTATCTATCGGAGTGCCTCTGGTCAAAGAGTAGACTAGGCCTACTCCTATATAGTTACAAATTGGAAAGACAAGTGGGCCCCAATTAAGTGGATTAATTTAGCAATTAAGAAAGGATCAGGACATGGGGACATGACATGCAATATCACTAAAACGTCTTGTGCACAATGGTGTCAGGGGACTCCCCATGCATAAACACTAGACAAACCCATTAATAAAATGGACCAAAAATAATAAAGAAAAGTAGCTTATAGCTTATAGGTTATTATTACATTGTAATTAGGCTACGCTGCGTTAAACTATAGCCTATACAACACTGCTATTAGTCTCTATATAGACTCTATAGAGCTCATATACAGGCAATGTTAGCCAGAAAATAACTATGTGGAATAATAAATTGTCCTAAAAAAACAGAACACTAAGTTCTGTAATGAACAGGGGATGAAGCCAGTGGAGTGAGTGGAGCTGCAGCTGCTTTGTAGCTGCCTGTCTGTCTGTGGGGAATATTATCAGAGCAAAGATTATAATTGGAGGATAACGGTACTGTGACACAGTTATCCTCCATACAGGTAATCCAATCACTGGGAGCCTAACCTTCCATCTTGGAAGCGCGACATTTCATTTCCTCTCGATCTGTCGCAATACGAGGCCAGCCAGGCCAGATACCAGGGCAGATACCAGGGCAGATACCAGGGCAGATACCAGGGCAGATACCAGGGCAGATAACAGGGCAGATACGGCACCATGAAGACCCAGGAGAGACAGAGAGCCAGGTGACACCATGCCGTTCATCATTAGGGGAAGACAGAGGAGTAAGTTGACTTGCTTAAGAAGTTAAACATGTATCCTACAGACATCGTGCTTCCCCTTGAATATGTTAGCCAGTTGATGGGGGAAATTATGGGCTTCCATATTTTAATTTATTTTTTGTGTGAAAATGGGCACCTTCGTCTCTTCAATAGGAATATTTGTCTACTTGGCTTCAATGGCTTGATGGCCTATACATACGTTATGACACAAAGAAGATAATAAATAGATCAGACATTTGAGACATAGGAATTAAAAGAGAGAGAGAGAGAGAGAGAGAGAGAGAGAGAGAGAGAGAGAGGGGAAAAATGCTATGGCCAAGAGTAAAAATATGTATACTAGTTCACCAGAATGAATAACTTTGTTTTTAAGATAATATGAGATATAGGAAAAGTGTGTAACATAGGAAAATTGAGATTTGATCATGCCAACTTTCTGACTATAGACCAATTATTTGTTTAACATTGAGACTGGACGCACAGGTGATTGTTTCACGCAATCAATTCCCAACCTGTTGTTTTGGGGTGCGCTGGTTTCAGCACAACCCAACCCCCTCTTGTGTGTTGGCTAGTGAGGCGCGTCCTAGTGAGACCTGACAGAATGGGTTTCATTGTGCGCATACTGGTTGTGCGCATACTGGCTCTTATCAGTGTGACGTCGCCTGTTAAGGGGTCTATAGGCCCAGACTTTGACAAAGTAATGCAATGTTATTTGAAATAATATTCATCATTGCCAGACGCGTGCGACAACAGTTTATAACCTATTCCATTGATCACTAGCCTACTATATTGACAGAGTGGGTTATTAGGGACATGACAAGGCTATTGGCATCAGGGGTCTCCGTCTCTCCCACTCTCACTAAACCGATTAACCGGCGATTACCACCAATTACCTATATTGTAGATGCATGAACCGCACCATCTGGAGCCAACCTTTCTTTCTTTGAATTCTCGTCCAATTCTAAGTATAGTTAGTATATTATATTAAATAGCCTACAATTTAAACTAAACTGGGCTATACAACACAATGAACTTAAATTATTATAGAAATGACCGAAACACTCACACATTATTATTATTATTTATTATTATTATTAGGCCTATTATTATTATCATCATTTTCATTATCATTATCATTATCATTATCATTATCATTATTATTATTATTATTATTATTATTATTATTATTATTATTATTATGTCAGGTTTTGTCCCACAGTGTGTGAGGATCAAGGTTTTGTCCCACAGTGTGTGAGGATAAAGTGAAAGTTTCCACCGTTTAAATTACCAGTGGTGTAAAGTAAGTACATTTACTTAAGTACTGTACTTAAGTAAAATTTTGGGGTATTTGTACTTTACTGGAGTATTTCCAATTTTCAGTACTTTTACTTCTAGGCCTACTCCACTACATCTCAGAGGCAAATATTGTACTTTTGCTCCACTACAATTATTTGAAAACATTACTAGTTACTTTGCAGATATAAATGATTATATAATAAAACACACATTAAACACTTTAGCCCTATTTTATATAGGCTACTTGAAAATAGCAGATCTACAAGCTCACAACTGTGAGCTTGTAGATCAGCTATTTTCAAACATTTTAGCACTTAAAGTATATTTTGATGGCAGTAAAGTACAAAATACCTCAAAATTACTCAAAGTACTCACTAAGTAAGAACAGTACTTGAGTAAATGTACTTAATTACTTTACTCCACTGGCTATATCACAGCCTATATCAGAATGATGACCATCATTGACAGACAGGCAGCGGGCACATCACATCAGTGGATCTTGTCAACGCGTCTGTGTGAATCGCCAGTCGCGAAAGGCACCCGGATGTGGCAAAAAATGTTCAGATCTTCTCTGAGGGATTGTGTGTGTGGACTGTGGAGAGAAAAAAACTATTTATAACAATTCAGAATAAACCGACGATTGGATTTACGCACGGACTGACGTCGAGGTATTTCGGTGTTTTTTTCGACGATGAGTTGGATTTAAAAAGGGATTTTTCAATGTGGATTGGAGGATGCAAGAAGCAGATGAACAGTGTGAAGGTAAATCCGCACTTGATGCGTGTGGGTAGAACGGTAACCGGAAGACTCGCCCCAAAACACGCTCACCCCCATTTATTTTCGCGGACCGTGCGGTTCTTCTTGTATTTGTATTACTGAGGATAAGGTTTGAAATAAGTTTAGGGTTAGGCATAGTTTTACTGAGGTTAAGTTTAGGAATAAGGTTAGGTCTTGGCACCGTTTTACTGAGGTTACGTTTAGGAATAAAATAGGTTTAGGCATATATGCCTAAACCTATTTTATTCCTAAACGTAACCGTATTCCTACACGGAACCTCAGCAAACTATATAGTTTGCTGAGGTTCCGTGTAGGAATACGGTTAGGTTTAGGCATAGTTACCGAGGTTACGTTTAGGAATAAGGTTAGGTTTAGGCATAGTTTACTGAGGATACGTTTATGAATAAGGTTAAGTTTAGGCATAGTTTACTGAGGTTACGTTTAGGAATACCAGGTGAATACCGCTGGATTTGCCCGGGGTGACTGTGTTTTAGGGCGAGCGTTTTGGTATTCGGTAGAACAGTTGGCTCCGCGGCGCTGCGCTCACAGAGGGAATTCAGCGAGGCACTAGTTTGGCTTATTTTGGTTCTATTTATGACCTGTGAGCAATTTTGAGGTATATATGTTTTACTTTACTGGAGTATATTTCCAAATTTCAGTACTTTGACCTCTACTCCACGACACCTCAAAGTCAAATGTTGTACTTTTACTCCACTACAATTATTTGAAAACTTTAGTTACTACATTTTGATAATTATATTACAAAACATACATTACCCACTTCAGCCCTAGCAGCTGTGATCAAACTGAACACAAATTAGTTGTGGGTTGAAATCAGAAACTGCAGCCTGTGGCTTTGTTGTTTGGATAAATTATGCTGGGATTTTTTGCCAAATATGTAAGTTATGGAGGTGGAGAATGATGTTGAATAAGTAGGCCTATGCTATTTAGCTGAGTTACACACACAGTTAAACTAACTTCAGACAGACAGATAAGGCGATGTGGCTTCTTATTATATAGCATCTAAAGTTGAACTATTTTGAATAACCTTTTAGACAAAATCCATTTACGAAAGCAGAGAGAAGGTAGATTCAACACAATTAAATCTCAATCTCTTTTAGACTCACTCACTCACTCACTCACTCACTCACTCATTCACTCACTTAAACAAACACTGTGCTTGCAGTGCGTGTGTGTGTGTGTGTGTGTGTGTGTGTGTGTGTGAGAGAGAGAGTGTGGGGGGGGGGGCTATGTAGGGGGGGGGGGGGCTATGTAGGGGGGGGGTGGGCCTATGTATGCCACATCACAGAATACCCACCCATCAATGTGCATTCGATATTGATATTGTACGGATATGGTAGAGAAAGTATCAAGGGCACTGTCCTTCAAACTCACTTGTTTGCATTGATTTCTCTCTCTCTCTCTCTCTCTCTCTCTCTCTCTCTCTCTCTCTCTCTCTCTCTCTCTCTCTGTCCCAAGCTCTCAATCACTGCCTCCTTTTAAGCCCCCCCAACCCCTCTCATCAGTACAGTTCAGTTCATTCCAAACCAGTCTTCTTCTTTACCATTTCTTAATTCTTACTTCACTTGTCTCTCTGTTCCCCTCCGTTCCTTTTTTGTCTCTTGTCTGTCTGTTACACGTCTCTTACACACACACACACAGATCAAAAGCTTTTGTCCAAAATGTTTATATCACTTGATAAACACAGTCCCCTCTCTTACTCTTCAGGGGCGCAGTATGCCAGCAACACCAGAGCCTCTCCCTCTGGTAACCCTTTGCCGCTCTGGTCAGAAAGCTCCTACCACCAACGCCAACCACTCCACCTACCAGAAGCCTCCACGCAGGCCCCTGCCAGCACAGGCAAGCCTGTGGGCTTATATCACGGGCTCCTTGGCACCAACAACACCGTCCACAGTCATGACGGCGGCGTTGGAGGGTCGGGTGTCAGCCCGGTTCTCGCCTGGCACGCCGCCATCACTGCCGCACGCCAAGCCCAGGGCGAGACTGCTGCCCCTGGCCCCGGTGTAAGCTCACAGCCTCCTGTGGGCGGTGGTGGTACTGTGCCCGTGGGTTCCCTGTCACAGAGGAAGAGGCAGCAATATGCCAAGAGCAAAAAACAGGGAAGCTCTACCAACAGCAGGCCACCCAGAGCTCTGTTCTGCCTCACCCTCAACAACCCCATACGCAGGGCCTGCATCAGCCTTGTGGAGTGGAAGTATCCTTTCAGGGTCGGTTGCGTGGGTGGGGGGGAACAGATGAGTGAGTGATGGTTGGATGGACAGAAGGCTAAATGATGGAAGGATTGATAAAGGGATGTTGGATGGGCAAATTCAACGAGTCAATGAATGATTTAAGTTGATAAGTCAATCAATTAATAAAGTTTAATGTAACTGGTGAAGTGAATATCCACTGGGCTGGTATAATGGGGGGGGGGGGAAGAAAGGAGTACTGGATGGATGGAAGAATGGATGGATGAGGATGACATTGTCTGAGTTCTCTATACATTTTTTTCAATGAAGATTAGAGATTAGCTCGTATCATGTCTAGTTTGTATTATAAATCAACCCTACACAGTTGTGATACATGCTAAGCTACACTGGTGTTGGATAAAGAAGTAAGGATGGTTAAGCCTCACCTACTCTACGTAGTGTCTCTGACCAGCTCTGTTGTCTGGTAGCATCATCCTGACTCATCATCCGCTCTATTCAGTTTAGTTTGGTTTATATACAAACAAAGTGCTCAAAATTAATGCTGATTGAACAAATGAAACAACTGGGGTGGTAATCTGTTACGTCCATGGATGAGTCTGTTGGAACCATGGCAACTTGCATCAAAATAGAAATGTCAAAATAGATCCGCCATCAGTGAAGTTGCCCTGATCTTCACATAACCCTTTCTCACCTGGTGTGTACACATGTTGTTTGTGGACTACAGCTTGGCATTCAACACAATAGTTCTTGTCAAACTCGACACGAAAGATATCTAGGCCTGCATCCAGCCTTGTGCAGCTGGATACCTGACTTCCTGTCTGCTCACCAGATGGTGAGAATGGTCAGAATTACATCAGACCCCCTGATCCATGGGAGCCCCTAAGATTGAAGGGGAAGATTGAAGATGACCTGTAGTCATCACCATATTTACTAAGTTTGCTGGGAATTCTTCTTGCATAGATAGCCTACAGATTAATCAGGTACTTTGACATCCATATAGGTTAGGAATGTTGTGCAAAATAAATGTCTCACTGTGGTGTGATGCTGCTGTGACAGTAGATATCATTGATATAGTCATTATGAGCCGATGTCTGTGAACTGGCAGGTTCCCGGTTTGATCCACGACTGCCGATGTGAATGGGAAAATGTAATGCACATTGTAAAGTGCTTCGGATAAAGGTGCTAAAGAAATGCAAACAATTTACCTTAACTGTTCATTTCCTCTCCAGACCATTTGATATCTTTATACTGCTGTCAATATTCGCCAACTGTGTGGCCTTAGCTATCTACATCCCTTTCCCAGGGGATGACTCCAACTTGACAAACCAGGAGCTGGTAAGTACTACTGGAATCTATTTTGTATGGGATCTATGGGGATAATATACAAGTATATTATGCAGGGTCACCCAGGGATTTACTGGTGGAGGTTGTGAAAAATACTGGCCTCTGCTGTACTGTGTTGGTTTACTTGTCACAGGATTCATTATGCTCATCATAAGATTCAAGATATTAAGAGATTTGCAGGGATATGCTGTTATACACTGGGATTTACTGGTGGAATTACTGGAATATGCTGATCTCTCTGATCTGCATCATGTAATATAATGGCTCATTTACTTATAGGATTGGGATATACATCTGTTGGTGTGGAGATATACAGAGATGAATAGGGGATTTTACTACATTGTTTGTGCTGCATTCTCTTACAGGATTAATAGTTATCACTAGTGTTAGCCTGGATATCGTGGATTATTACTGAATTGCTCTGTTCATTCTCATGGCTAAAATTGTCTATCACTCACTTTACTGTTTGTTGTAGTTGAGAGTAACTGATAAACTGATGAAATAATTGATAATTGCGATTTAGTGACTCTTTGTGGCTGTAATAATAATAATAGCTTGAATTTATATAGCGCCTTTCATGAACCCCAAGCTTTACACCCAAAACAAAAACACAGAACAACCAAGAAACAAACAACCAAACAAAACAAAACAACAAACAAGTAGCCATAAAAGAGTCCAGAGTTGGAGCATGGCGAATCTCCATTGGGAGAGAGTTCCACAGGATGGGGCCTGCCACACTGAAGGCTCTGCCCCCAATGGTTCGCTTGTTAGTTTGGGGGGTAGAGAGGAGGTCCAAGTCTGTGGACTGCAGGTGCCGTGAAAGATTATGTTTATGGAGGAGGCCTGAGAGGTACTGTGTGTTGACTTCTGACCATCATATGTGATTTTGTCACTTGACTGCCGCCATTATTCCTCCCAAATGGCACACTGAGCAGAGATATATCGGTCTGGCTGATATATCAACCATTTCACTAGCAAGAGCTTTATTGAAGAGAACCGATGAAACGAATAGAAAGGGCGAGGGACTTTGGGCTGAGCCGAGTCGTTGGCGGCAAGTCGTTGACGGCGAGTCGGCGATGCAGAGTATCAGAAACTGAGTCTCTGATGCAGAATTTCCGGAGTTGGGGAGCTTCAAAGGGGGCCCGCCGTAGCTCCCAGGCATGGCGGACCCCCCCAGGGCCCTACGGAAGGAAAGAGTAGAGAGAAGAAATAGGGAAAGTAGCGGGGTGGGTGGCAGGGTTGCAGAATGCGAGAACGATTGTGGGGGAGAGGGTTAGGTGAGCTTTTTTAGGTAAGCCGATGCGACTTGATTGGAGGTGGCTTGATTGTGTGTCCTGAACTTATTGTGTGCTAGGAGCTCCATTATTTAAACATTTCTGCAGCTGATGTGTCCCGATTTGTAACCACTTTCACTTGCCATCCCTATTTTGGGCATGTCATTTTAGGAGAACATTACAATTTATTTTCCTAAAATAGCTGAGCTAGTAGTTAAGCTATTTTTGAAAGATTTTTAATAGGGCTTAAGTGGTTAAATAAAAGGTTATTTGTGTTTATATGGGAACAATGGATAGTAAAAATAAATGGTGGTGAGGGGGATTACAGCAATATTTCAGGAGAGTAAAGATTTTGATTTCTTCAAGAAACGTAACGGAAGAAAATATAATAGGTCGCAAGAGAGAAGCTTCCAGGTTTAGATATGTACTACAACACATCTCTCAAGAATATTGTCTTGTATTAAAAAGTTAATATAAGATTACACATTTTGCACTTTTTGACAAAATATTGGTCAAAACTTTGGTAATCTGTGATCTAGGACTCTCCAAAATTGGCATCGGACCCAGAAATCTGGCACCGTTCGTGGTCTAAAAACAGACTTCGCTGCTGTTGGAAAGCTGCAATATGTCATCAATAGGATTACCAACACCGTCTAGACACAACAACACCTTTCCTCAATCAGGATTGGCTGGATGCGTGTGTGTTGCGTCAGGGGGCGTTCCTGACAATATTTGGGGATGTGTCAGGTTTCGGAATTCTGTTGACAGACACACACAAACACATGCCTTAATACACACACACATCCACAGTATGTACAGTATGGTGTCTCCAGTGGAGGTCATCCCTCTGTGTGTCATCAGAGCATTCTTTAAAGAGAATAGTGATGAGGTGAGGAGAGACAAAGGCATGTAGTAGGGAACACTGCTTTGTTTTGGTGCTAATACGTATACCTGTTTGCAACCAGATACATGAACAACTCTTCATGTTGCACAACTAGACTGTAGGATATCAGACAGTAATCCAGATCAATAAATGGCAGTGGAGATACAGTATGTAAGAACATGTAAAGAAGCCTTCATTATATGTTTAAAACAATCCCAGATTTCCTAGCCTTTAACTCAATACAAATATATGCATCAGATTTGATGAAAAGAAGCTATTAATCCATTTAGACCTGGAACACCTATACGTTGTTATACCTCTCAAGCCGGGAACATCTCTGTGTCATTTTAGTTGCAGCTATATATTGTATATAGCAACATTAATAAAATAAAATAAAAACAAGAATACAAATTTGAAGTTTTTCAGAAAAAGGCATTTTTAGAATCGCACTCAGGTCTACAATAGGCAAGTAGCCGGCCTTGTTTTTTCATAGAATTTGCAAGGTTGCATAAGTGCTGTTCCCTGCACGACTATAGGCTTGTTTAAGAGCATTATGTTGAAACTCTTCATGTATCAGATCACACTGACCTTCTGCAATATGTGGACCAGTGTCCCAGTGCTTACTGATTACAACACTGTTGCAGATACAAGGTTTAAAGGTTTCTTTAATCATACTTTATGTACCGGTGGCCATCGTGCCATCACTTGTCCTGCTATAGGTGGTGTTGTTATGATTAATGACAACAAACTTTGTTAAATTGAAACATTTTGTTTCTAATTGCACTTTTTGAGCTCTGGGTCAAACATTAAATTGAAAAATACTCTTTAAAAAAAAAGAACCCCCCCCACCCACCCCCTGCCTATAATGTCTTGCCCTAAACTGGGACACCAGGGTTAAAGTGGTTGCGGTATATCTGCCAGCTAGAGTTTGCCACTCCACTCATCGCCACTCCACTCATCACTCAATTGAATTGTATCTGTTTGTTGTACTGTGACACAAGATTGTGTGTGTGTGTGTGTGTGTGTGTGTGTGTGTGTGTGTGTGTGTGTGTGTGTGTGTGTGTGTGTGTGTGTGTGTGTGTGTGTGTGTGTGTGTGGGTGGGTGGGTGGGTGGGTGGGGGTGTGTGTGTGTGTGTGTGTGTGTGTGTGTGTGTGTGTGTGTGTGTGTGTGTGTGTGTGTTGTGTGTGTGTGTGTGTGTGTGTGTGTGTGTGTGTGTGTGTGTGTGTGTGTGTGTGTGTGTGTGTGTGTGTGTGTGTACACATACACATACACGCGCGTGTGTTGGATGTTAGACCAAATGACAATGGGACAGATGTTGGGCTAAAATGAACCCTGTTTAGTAAATGATGGCTTCCATTTCCATAACCACTTAAACCCTATACACTTAGTTGTAGCTCACAGCGTGTCACATTGCGACACTGTGAGCTTGTAGATCTACTATGTTTGCCAAACGTTCACCTATTGTTGCTGGATGTTTGCCTGTTATTGCTGAATGTTCACCTATTATGACATGTCCAGAATAAGGACACTAGGGTTCATGTGGTTAATGGACAAGATCCCTGTATGCCAGCGGCAGAGATCAAACAGGAGAAACCAGACGTGAAACAATGATGGTTCTGGTGATACTGTGTGTGTGTGTGTGTGTGTGTGTGTGTGTGTGTGTGTGTGTGTGTGTGTGTGTGTGTGTGTGTGTGTGTGTGTGTGTGTGTGTGTGTGTGTGTGCGCGCGCCTTCCTTTCAGCCTATGTTAGTGTCTTGTATTGTTTGTGTCTGCATATTTGTGTAAACCTGAGCATATGGGTTTTTCTTCATGCACACACTGGAGATAGGCCATATATCGATATAATATCCATATTGTGATGAAACTAGGTTTTGGTTATGGTAATATACTGTAGCTTGTAAGAGCAATGTCATATTCCTCATGTATGTGAACATACCTGACCAATAAACAAATTCTGAGTAAATGTATTAGAGTGATAGAACGTTCTGAACATATTGGAGTCTAGTTAGACTGTTCCTCACCACATCCACATTACTAATGATCTTTTCTCAAAATGTTCTTCTGAAAGTACCAACAGCCATCCTCAATATATCACATTACTGATTTATTTTGAGGTATGGTATTAAGTAAAAAATATTAGCACACATGTTTGTGTTTCTCTTTGTTTCTGTGGCCGTGCGTGCATGTTCAGTTCACTTAACCTAAATTCATCTGGCTTCAGCTTTGTGTGAGAAGTGCAGTGGAAATGTTCTTTTGGTGGAAGTTTAATCCTATGAGTGTATGCTTTTAGCCATGTCCCCACCTGACCTCAGCACACACTGTGAGCCCCTTGGATTTCTCTCTCTGAAGACTGACTGATGAGAGAGGGAGACTAATGCTTGATTTATACTTGGTTGTGCGTGCGACGTATCACACACCTAATATAGCAGATCTACAAGCTCACAATGCGTGACGCTACAAGCTTGTACATTGGCTATTTTAGGTGAGCGACACCAGAGAGCAAGTATAACTGTGTGTGTGTGTGTGTGTGTGTGTGTGTGTGTGTGTGTGTGTGTGTGTGTGTGTGTGTGTGTGTGTGTGTGTGTGTGTGTGTGTGTGTGTGTGTGTGTGTGTGCGCGCACATGTGTGCGTTTGTGTGTAGGCTGCAGAAACGTGTATGTTCTGTGATCTCACAGAGCCTGGAGAGTTCAACTCTGATGTGTTGTAGTACATACAGTATCTAAACCTTGGAGCTTCTCTCTCACAAACTATTATACTTTCCTATTTTACGTTTCTTGAAGAAATCAAGATCTTCACTCTCCTGAAATACTGCTGTGCCCTCCTCACCCCATTTTTTTTTTTACTATTCATTGTTCCCATGAAATATTTGAATATTTTCAGTTAGTTACATTTTTATAGAAAGACATATCCACTACATTGCCCCCTTTCAATGAAGAGCCATTCTGACAATTTAACTTGAAGTACAGTAGAGCTAGCCTGGTAAACCATCCCGGCCGCGGAATTCACACTTCATTTTCATTTTCAAGACACATGGAAATGTGAATTCTGCGACCGGGATGGTTTACCAGGCTACAGTAGAGCTGCTTTGGAAACAATTGAAGCATCTTACTGTGGTTTCCACACGGAATCAACCTAAATGTATTATTATTATTATTTAATAATTACATATTTTTTTTGTTCAGTTCTCTGCTTGATATGGGCTCCTTCAGCTAATTAGTGAGCTTGCATCTGAGTAGCCTCATTGTAATCTAGTCAGTTATGCTGTTCACAATGCTTGCATGCTGACTGTTGGGATAAGTGGGTCAAGACTCTTCTCCAAGAGCTCTTGACTTTACTTCCAAGACAAATTAAGCTTTATGGTCAATGGAGTTTTAAATGACTTGGTGGGATTTTAGGATTATTCAGCATTAGTCATCAGAGGCTGGCATGGAATGGCGCCACACACACACACACACACACACACACACACACACACACACACACACACACACACACACACACACACACACACACACACACACACACACACACACACACACACACACACACACACACACACACACACACACACACACACACACACGGCTTGGCTTGGCTTGCTATGTTGCCAGTGACCCTGTTTGTCAGCGGAGTGCATTTAGCCTAAAGGGAAAACAAACTACCCAGTTTGTATTGGCTTTATTTTGTGTCTATAGACGTCAATCGACTGGGCCGTACTGGTCCACATACTGCAGACATGTTCAATGCAACAGTGTTGTAATCAGTAAGCACTGGGACACTGGTCCACATATTGCAGAAGGTCAGTGTGATCTGATACATGAAGAGTTTCAACATAATGCTTCTAAACCAGCCTATAGTCATGCAGGGAACAGCACTTATGCAGTACAAATATGAAATAAAATGTGAAAACATGTAGGCATATGGAAGCAGTGTGCATGTACAGAATGTTTGTATATTATGATTTACTTCTGCAGTTTGAATGGATTTGTATTGTAGATTTGTGTGTGTGTGCGCATGAGGGTGCATGCGTGTCTTAAGGACAAGGATTTGTTGCGTGTGCATTGTATTATCCTTTTTCTTTCTGCATATGTAAATGTATTCAGTTCACGGTGGTCTATTTTACATATCGTAACGTCTGGGAGAAACCTTGTATCTCCATATGTTTTTTTCATAAGTTAATAACCTATTTTATACTTTGTCATATGACAGTGTCATGCGGAAAGAGATCAGCTATTTTCACTATCTTTGAAAATATTAGAAAAATGTATATCTGTGGGTGTGGGTTTTATAGATACTATGGTGATGCCCATTGGGAACGCATGCCCCTCGGTTATGAAATACCCGTTGTCAGAGTACTTAGTACAGATGTGCTTGTTGTGTGTATCCCAGTTGTCCCTCCCTAGACCAACACAGCGGAAGTCGGCTGCGACGGGGACCACAGTACACGTGTGTGCATGTGTATCAGTGTGTGTGGGTGTGTGTGCTGGGCAGGTTGAGGGATTAAGCTAGGCAGCAGATTAGTTGTCAGTTAATGAAGGGGACGTTGTACAGAGAGAGGGAGAGATGAGTGGAGGGATGTAGGCTGTGAGCTTACAAGTAGGAGGAGCTTCTGAGGAGCACACTGTCATGTGATTCTCTACTGTTTTCTCCCTCACTTCACTTTCTTCCCTTCATATCAAGCTGTGTGTCTGTGTTACTGATCTATGCTTGGGCATGCAACTCCATTGGACGATGATGTCACATGCTGAAAATAGCCAATCTAAAAGCTCACAACGCGATGCAATGCGAAACATTGTGAGCTTGAAGACCAGATATTTTCGGCATGCAATATCATAATATAATATCATATTAATCAAACATTATGTATGTCAGTCTGTTCTGCTGTCTGTCTATACCCTACCAAATTACGGTATCAGCATAACGCGTTGTTATTCATTATTATTGTTATTAATGTATACTTAATGCAACAAAGTATATCTTCTTCACGTCGTCCTCAGACAAGCCCTCAAACAGCGTCTCCGTTCATCCCGGTTCTCAATACATCTGGCCAGCTCGTTTGTACTTTCCGCACCAGCCTCTTTCTTTAGCACGTCCACGTAGGTAGGTGTGGGACGTCCTACTGAACGACGCCCGTGTGTTGGTGACCACAGTACAAGCTTTCTGGAAGGGAGTTCTCAGTGTCGATGGCAATGACCGGCTAGTCTCATCCTCCTGACTGCTATCTTCTCTGACACACGAGGTAGCTCCCCGTACAGACGCAGAGCTACAGTCGCAGAAAAGGAACTGATCTGGATGTGTCGGGGGAGGTTGGATTTCCACACACTGGTCATGCCGTTAAAGCCGACTTCACCCATTTTCAACCTATCTTCATATAATTGGTCCTCACTAATGCTCATGACAAAATGGTGACATTTTTCTCTACTCAGTCTATGTCTCATAGGAAGGCTGTGGACACTTCAGAAACCAGCCTACCAGTGACATCATCGTTAGGCACAACGCGAGAACAATGGCTTCCATTATAGCATGCCAACTTTCCAGGAATAGAAAGCCTGCAGTTTCTATTAGCTTGGATTCCCCATTGACGATGTCACTGGTAGGCAGGTTTCTGAACTGTCACAGTTAGTAGACAGAAATGGTACCATATTATATTGAGCATTAGTGAGGAACAATATGAAGATAGGTTGTAATCAGTCGTCCTTTAGGAGCTCTCCATGCGAGCGCCTTCCTCACTTAAAGGTCCTTCTCTGTGGGGTTGACCCATGCGCCCAGGTATTTAAAGTCACTGACCTCCTTTAGAGCAGTGCCTTCTATTGTCGTTAGGGGCATTGAAAGGGGAGATGTCCAAGTGCATGCATGGCCGTAATAATCACTGTAGCCTCTGTCTAATTATGTGACTGTCTCATGTTCAAAACATGTTAGACTGTCTCATGTTCAAAACATGAGACAGTCTAACATCTGTTATCTTGACAAACCAACAAATATTCACATTCTCAGTTGCCTAAAGCATCTCCCCCTTTCGATCTACAGTATCTCAATGCAACAAGTGGACAAATGCTGCCCAAAATATCTTATCTCCAATCAAAAAAACGGTCGCTGCGTGACGCATTGTATTTTTGTAGATCAGATATGTTTGCGCAGCATGAGTGAAAGTGAAAGTAAGAGGGAGGAAGAGAACGCACACATTTGTTTCTAAGCTACGGGAAAACTAGAAACCTTTATTTTATTTCATTGGATTAATAAGCCTTTGAAATGCCACCTAAATTGTGAGTGGAACATGAGTCTTTCAGATCGGATGGATTGGGTGAGTAACCTTGCGTCACCAGGCTTTCCACGGAGGAAAGCCTGGTACCCGTCCCACTGCCGCCCGACGACTTGCAAAATATTGGGCACACGATTGTGGCCTTATGACTTCATCACCGCATAAGAGCGGTGATGAAGTCATAAGGCATAAGTCATAAGGCTCTCTAGTTAAGAGCTCCTGTGCCTGTTTTACTTGATTGATTAGCAGGCAGATGTCATCATCATTGTCCAGGTCTGTCAGGGTTTCCACAGTGTCTCGTAGACCTTCTGGGAGTAATAGTGAAGCAGAGTTCTTGCTCCCGTCCTATCGGTCTGTCTGTTTTTACCTGTCTGCTTGTCTTTGTCTAGCTGTCTACCTATTCTTTCCTTCTCTAGTCTTCATACAAATTCAACCTTTTTCCCTTTCTTCACACTCTCTCCTTTACGCCTCTATTCACTCCCTCAGTCCCTTCACCACGTCCACCATGTCCTTTCTCCTCCTAGTAGGGGGTACTAAGTGAAAAATCGTTACGCGGCGGATAAAAGCATGAAATTTGATACAGATGTCCCTTGGGTCATCCTAAAACATCCTAGAAGGGGTGCCCAAAAAAATCTTAAACAGGAAGTGAGTTATGGACAAAATCCAAAATGGCCACCTAAACTGTTGACCGTTGACTCAAAAGACACCAAAATAATCTCCAAAAAGCATAAAATGTGGCACACATGTCCCTTGGGTCATCCTAAGACATCCTAGAAGGGGTGCCCAAAAAATTCTGCAACAGGAAGTGAGTTATTGACCAAATTGAAAATGGCCGCCTAGTGTTGTCGATTGACTCAAAAGACAACTAAAGAATCTCCAAAAAGTATAAAATGTGTCACACATGTCCCTTGGGTCATCCTAAGACATCCTAGAAGGGGTGCCCAAAAAGGTCTTCAACAGGAAGTGAGTTATTGACTAAATTGAAAATGGCCGCCTACAGTGCTGGCGATTGACTCAAAAAGCCTACAGAATCTCCAAAAAGCATACAATTTGGCACATATGTCCCTTGGGTCATCCTAACACATCCTAGAAGGGGTGCCCAAAATAATCTGAAACAGGAAGTGAGTTATTGACTAAATTGAAAATGGCCGCCTACAGTGTTGAAAGATGATGCAAGATACCTAAAGAATCTCATAAAAGCATGAAATGTGGTACAAATGTCCCTTGGGTGATCTGAACGCACCCTACAAGGGGTGCCCAAAAAGATTTTAAACAGGAAGTGACCGCCTAAAGCAGTTGACACAAAAGAAAACATAAAGGGACGTCATAAAAGTGTATAATTTGGTACGTACATTGAGTGCTTCTTAATATATCCTAGAAGAGGTTATTTATTTGCTTGTTTATTAAACTTTTTAGGAAGGGACCATGTTGAAGAAATTCTAAATGGCTGTTTAAACAGTTGACCATGGCAGTCTGCATATTATGCAGACTCAATACGACAGGTTATGCAGTGCATAACCTGCCGTATTTTGTAGTCTACCTTCTGTTTTCATTTCTACATCACTTATTCATTTTACTTTCTGCATTATTTTTTTATTGTACTCTTTGAATCTTCTTTATTTATCTAACTCTCTGCATATTCTTATTTATTTTACTCTGCATCTTATCTTACTCTGCATATTCTTATTTTACTCTCTGCATCTTATTTATTTTGCACTCTACATCTTCTTGCTTGTTTTACACTCTATCTTCTCATGTATTTTCTTCTTGATCATTACTGTTTTTTTGTGATTAGTGTTTAGTAACTAGTACATGTATTCATGTGTGCCATTTCGCAATTACCAGCACATTGGCATAATGCTCTGCAAGGTAACCCAGCATCCCGGCATCTACACTTTCTCGAACAGAAGGGCTCAGCTTTGCAGCCACACTTGAGTTCTCTCCAAACTTAAGCAGCCTCTGGCAAGAGTGTCCATAAAGGTGTCCACGAATCAGCGACTTTAATCCATCCATATTTGTCAGGAGATGGTAGAGATTGCATAGCTTTCAGGCTTCTGGACCAAATGCCAGATTGGCTGCTCGATTTGAATATTGTAGCAGTGCAGCCCGTGTGGGAGGAGTGTTTTCCATTGAGAGACTATTAAAAAAAATGTTGGCACCCCTTAGGATGCATTCAGATCACCCAAGGGACATTTGTACCAAATTTCATGCTTTTATATGAGATTATTTTTTATGAGTGTCTTTTGCATCGTCTGTCAACACTGTACACGGCCATTTTCAATTTAGTCAATAACTCACTTCCTGTTTCAGATAATTTCAGGCACCCCTTCTAGGATGTCTTATGATGACCCAAGGGACATGTATGCCAAATTGTATGCTTTTATGAGATTCTTTAGTTGTCTTTTGAGTCAATCGACAACACTGTAGACGGTCATTTTCAATTTTGTCAATGACTCACTTCCTGTTTAAGATTTTTCTGGGCACCCCTTCTGGGATGTCTTGGGATGACCCAAGGGACATGTATGCCAAATTGTATGCTTTTATGAGATTCTTTAGTTGTCTTTTGAGTCAATGGATAACACTGTAGGCGGCCATTTTCAATTTTGTCAATAACTCAGTTCCTGCTTAAGATTTTTTTGGGCACCTCTTCTAGGATGTCTTAGGATGACCAAAAGGACATGTGTGCCAAATTGTATGCTTTTATGAGATTCTTTAGTTGTCTTTTGAGTCAATCGACAACACTAGGCGGCCATTTTCAATTTAGTCCATAACTCACTTCCTGTTTCAGATTCCTTTGGGCACCCCTTCTAGGATGTCTTAGGATGACCCAAGGGACATATGTGCCAAATTTTATGCTTTTTGGAGATTATTTCGGTATCTTTTGAGTCAACGGTCAACAGTTTAGGTGGCCATTTTGAATTTTGTCCATAACTCACTTCCTGTTTGAGATTTTTTTGGGCACCCCTTCTAGGATGTTTTAGGATGACCCAAGGGACATCTGTATCAAATTTCATGCTTTTATCCGCCGCGTAACGATTTGGCCATTTTTTGTGCTTAGTACCCCCTACTATCCCTCTTCAGGGTCAGGAGATCTCTCTCCACCACTCTCCCCTGTTTCTCTTCACTACACCTTGTTACCCATACTCTCTCGCATTCCTCCACCCCTCTCCTCATCATTCATCCCCTTCCCTACCTCTCTCTCTCTCTCCCTTTCTCTCTCATTGAATTCGCTACCACGTCAAAGTGTTGCGGTGTGGCTTTCTGCATGTCTAATAAACGTAAAAATCCAGAGTTCAAGTTTTACCTTTGACCAAATCAAGAGACGTAAGCGAGAGAACACGGTGGCTGCAGGATGAATTCAAAACATATTTTTATTTTTATTCTGCATCACCCAGGGCTAGAACTCTTTTGAATAAAAATGTAAAAACAGGAATGTTAGTAATTAAAGTAGATATGGGTAGTGGAGACAAATTAAAGTTTTTCCGACAGTTCCACACTTGGGCCAAAAAGGTCTGGACACGTCTCTTACCAGGCGATTCAACCAGAAGCTGTAGATCCAAATATTTGCCAAATCGGGCAAGAAGTGTGGAAGGTGACAGCTGGGTTGGTTGTGCTCATAGTCATGTGCTCGACATGTGGCAAACCATGCGGGTCACGCATTGGCCTGTACAGTCACATGCAATGGCACAAACGCAACCCCCCTCAATAAACCATTCTTGGTGCAACGTCATCATCGAAATCGATGGACAGCCATAAGCAAGTAAGCTTGTGTCCTTGTATAGAACCCAACTGTATGTTTTCTTCTAGGGTACCCATACTAACTGAGTGTGTAGAGACACAGATACAATGAGTCGGTGATGAAACAGTCACTAATCTATGGATGACGCAGGGTCAGGAGATCATACTTAAAACCATGGTAACAAGACACACAATGCCATGATGAAATCCACAGGTACATGTTGTTTGCCTGGCTTTCTGTCGCCCTTTCTGCTGTCTCTATGAAGAAAAATATACCAAGACTAGACAGCCCCGCCTGGCAAGATATAGTGTTGATATAAGTTGCCACTCGATTGAGTCCCTGGAAAAGTGAATGCATTTTCCTCTCTCCTTCTGTCAAGTCCTTTGTCTCTTCTTCCCCTGCCTTTCCCTGTTCTTAACAGCCCCTTCTCACGACAGCTGCGAGCTGTTGCCCTAATGACTGCCTTGGTTATTTAATTGACTACCGTTGTTGTTGGCTCTGGGCCGGTTCTTAAATTTGTGCCATGCTTTCCGTGAGTTTCCATGTGATCCCCTCTGTCCTGTATTTCGCCCTGTGAGGTGTTCCCCCTTGTTTGTTATTAATTGTGGGCTCGCTGTAGCAGCACACTATAGTTCTCCTTACTATTCATAGACTATATTCTCCTCAAAACTTTGGCACCCTACTCCATTCAAACTGTAAAAAATAATCCAGCGTACTGTGGACACGTATGCTTGTACTTTTCACTTTAAAATGTTTTTTAAATATTTAGCTTTTAAAACTTAAGTGATACAACTTTTGCACCTCCCTATTCCTTCATACTTTCACCTAGAAACTCGATTCACAATTAAACAATTCCACCCTACTGTGGACATGCATGCTTGAGACTTTGAAATAATTTGTTTTTTAAAATATTTTACTTTAAGCACCCAATGCATTTCCAATGTTTTTTTTCCCAATTTGTCTCCTTTCTTAGATTAAAACTAAAACAAAGCTAGTCTGTTGGTTTTAATATAAGTTTTAATACAAATTGGTGGGAACATGCAGTAGTTGTGGTTGGTGCCGTTTCCTCCCACCTCTTGCGGTTGGCTTATTAATATTGCAGTATTGCAATAACGTGGTTATTGCAACAGCCCTAACCACGAGCTAGAAAGTGGCGCTTGGGGCACTTGCCCAAGTGGCCGTATTTGACGAGTTGGGTGTGAGAATATGTTTCAAATTAAAACATTTTGAGATTACGGTGTAATCAGTAATGTACACTCATTCTCACAGACTCATACACCGAGATGAGAGAGAGATGGAGAGAGTGAGCTAAACGGAGTGAGAGAGAGAGAGAGAAAGAACACAGATGGAGAGACAGAGACATGATTGAACTGACAGACAGATGGATGGAGAGCAAGTGTAGAATGGACAAGTAAGAAGAGAGAAACAGAATAGAGGGAGTGACACACACGGCACACAATATTCCAACTACACAGTATTTATTTTACTTATTGTTAATTTGCCAATTTGTAACTATGAGTGTACAATCATAAACAAATCAACCCTTACGTTCCATTTGTACACTCTCGGAGTTAAATGAGCTCTCAGGTTTTACATTTTAAGTTAGGTGTCTTGTGTAAATGTTATACAGCATCCGCAGTTTTTCCATCTTTAGTCTGTGGACTTTGTGTGTGTGTGTGTGTGTGTGTGTGTGTGTGTGTGTGTGTAGGATGGCGTGAGGAAGCATGTGGGTGTCTTGCAGTATGTGAGGTCATGCGCTTTCATTAAGAGCCTGGCTCACAGAAGCATGGCTGTGTGTGTGTGTGCTGAATTGTGAACGCCAATAAAGGAAGGATTGGCAAGCTTTCAACAAAGAGAAAATATACTTTTGTGCGCCAACGTCCATGTATTCAAGGGTGGTTATCTGTTCCAGTGTTGTGTGTTTAAATGAGCAGATGGATCTAGCTGTGCCTCCATCAATGGTCACATTAATGTTGTAATTCACTGGAAGTGGGCAGACAAAAAAATAGATAAAATAGAGATAACTCAAAAATGGATCTTGAGTTGACATACTAAGAATAATCTCATCCCGACTGTTTGTTTTCCATCAGGTGTGTGGCTTTTCTACCACTTACTGTACACAAAGTAAAATCCTCAGTGTTAGTTTAATGCTGAGAGGTCAATGTGGTTCCATTTGTACACTAAGAGTTAAATTAAGACGCATGAGTTTATTTTGTAGCTCTGCAACAGGTGGGTTATATTGTTGCACGAACACGTCCCATGGCATGCTGAAATGTTTGCACTTGTATGACACTGAAATGGACATAATACAAGTTCCCTTACTAAAATCTATGAAGCTACAGGCTGGTTATTGTTCAGAAGCCTTGCAATAACTAGTAGTAGATGATCCTATCATCCTACTATGATATGTTGCACCCTTCACAAATAATAGATTTATACGGAGAGGTCATATCTGGGTTCTTTGTATTTTTCATATCAAGCTATTCATATACTATAGTTGATGCATTATTCATACAGCTTTGTAGTGGAAAATCGACCTATTGTTCCACTTAAAAATGGTGTTGCTTTATATCGCAGCGTAATATTCACGTTCTGTGGGGTTATGCATGACATGATAAATCCCCGGTGTGTAATGACCTGAAGTGTTTTGGAAACAACCGTATGCACCGGCTCAAGACAATCGATTGATTCCCATCTCAGGAAAAATGTTACATGTGAAGTGTAGTGAGCTTTTACCATTACCATCACAGGTACTGGTATCTGTAACTCTACTAGTCCTGTTATCAGTAATTCTACTAGTAAGCTAGAACTGGTATCAGTAACTCTATTGACTAGTATCAGTAATTCTACTAGTAACTCTATTGACTAGTATCAGTAATTCTACTAGTAAGCTATTGACTAGTATCAGTAATTCTACTAGTAGGCTAGTTAGCACTAGTATCAGTAACTCTTAATTCTACTAGTACTAGTATCGGTTACTTTACTGGTACTAATTCTAGTACTAGTAATTCTACTAGTAACAGTAATTATTTTTACTAAATTATATTATATATACAATTATATTACTAGTATCAGTAATTCACGGAAACCAAAAACATATTGCAGTATGCTATCTTCTTTATTTTTTATTTTGTTGATCTTCACAACAGCCATGTGATGGTTTGGATCATATAGTGCAGATAGATAGATAGATAGATAGATAGATAGATAGATAGATAGATAGATAGATAGATAGATAGATAGATAGATAGATAGAAAGATAGATAGATAGATAGATAGATAGATACTTTATTAATCCAGAAGGAAATTTGTTCTGTTCAACAGCTCCAGTGCAATACATTCATACAGATTGTCAATAAAAAGAAGCATGATGAACATATAAAAAACATTACATCAATGGAAATAGAATGCAGTAAAAAAAACTATAAGTTATAAGAAGTTAAAGATCCTAAGTAAAAAAACAACACAGTTAAAAAACACAGCTATAACTACAATATAAATATAGATTCTATAGATTCAGTGCCACTCGATGTCTAAGACGTCCGTTGTATCATAAGCCCTGTGCCACTGGACGTCTTTTTTTTTTAATGTTCAGAACCCAAGATATCATGATTTGAAAATGTTCTGCTCCATTCACTTCTTGTTTAACTTCTTACTGAAAAAGGCTGTATCTCGGCTCCTAAGCACTTTTTTTTTACAATGAATTTTGGCTCTGGCACTCAGAGCCAAACTGCCAGAAATAAGTCAGGCACTGAATGAGTTAAAGGTAGGGTAAGTGATATTTTTTGGTTAAAACAAAAAGTATTTTGTTAAAAGGTTAAAATACTATATTCTGATAGTAATCATTGCTATATTTTTTCAGTAACAGATCTCCCCGTCTCTCCAGCTCTTTAATAAACAGAAAATACATTTTTCGGTAGGTGTCAAAATCTCAACCAATCAGGAGAAAGTACACATTTTTAAGCTTAATTTGTATAGTGTTCCAGTTCCAATTTTGTCTGCTCATTTCTTAGTGTCATCACTTCCAATTTCACTTGTTTAATCTGTATCCTGATTGAGTTCTCTGTCCTGGTTGGATAAAATTGGAAATGAAACTGAAACTGAAACGAAAATGCATTTTCTGTTTAATAAAGAGGTGGAGAGACAAGGAGACTCCTAATACTGAACAAACACTCGATAGCAATGAGTACTATCAGAATATAGAGCTATTTAACAATTATTTTAACCAACGCAAATCACTTACCCTACCTTTAACTTTGTAGTTTTTTACTTCAAGGACCCTCCGGACCGGACCATAATGCATTTGATTTTAATCTCTGGGATCCTCATCTACACTGTAAATTTTACTTCGGAGAACATACAAATGGAACAAGATGGACCATTTGTAAGGTATTCTTTATGCTACAGTAGTTGCAACTTGAGGTTATAGATCAGATGTCATATTTGCTCTGTCCTGCTGCAAACCATTTATTTGTTCACATTGTGGCTATAGGGTAAGATGAGCAACTGGGTTTGGGGTAAGCTGTAAATCAATAGGAAAATATGAATTTATATTTCTATAAAAATGATAGTACACCACATGGCTTTCTTATTTAATACAGTTTATGAGGAGGGAGAAAATCAGATTTTGTTCTTCCACTAATTTTGACAAAATCGTATTCAATGAATATTACAGAATGAGAACATAAGCTTTTTTTGCGTGGTCACTCAACTCACACTGGGGGTACAGTTGTGTCAAAGGGACACCTTTTGTCAGTGATCAATAATTTGTGAAGTACATTGTGTGTCTGCACAAGAACCTGAAGTGTGTGGTTTCATTTTTGTATTGAAAGTTGTATTCTTATGGTTGTGATGTAAAAAAAAAATTATGCTTATAATAAAAGTGTCTCGTCTGAACCCCTGCTACTACTGCTATTAGTGTTTGATCCAGGTCTGGTTAGGGGGTACGAGTAAGTGCTGATAGATGGCAGGATAGATGGAGAGATGGAGTGATAAATGGATGGAGGAAAAGGAAGAAGAGAAGGACACTGCATAACACTGTAGTTAATGATACATTTTTAAAGCTTCATTTACCATCCTGCCTTATACGCCCTGTTAACCCTCATACACTGTCCATGTGTGTGTGTGTGTGTGTGTGTGTGTGTGTGTGTGTGTGTGTGTGTGTGTGAGAGATGTGTATGTTTGACCTGTCTTATGAAATGTCAACAGTAGTTTCATGCTCCAAAGGTGTGAAGTGTGCGTGCATGCGTGCATATCCTTGTGTGTGTGTGTGCGTGCGTCTGTGCGTGTGTATACTGGGTGAATTGGCATGCATGTAGCGAGTGCTTTTATGTCAACATGTGGTAGCCAGGCAGACAGATAGGAAGGCAGGTTCATGCGTGAATCTAATGTAAGCATATTTTGTCCCGTTGTAAAATGTCAACACGGCCACTACAGTTCGTCCGAACTTAACAGTAATATGTGTGCATGCCTATCCACACACAGTAAAATCCCCTCTGACCTTCATCGGGCATCCTGATGCCCACTGAAGATCAAGACGGATCGGCCCGATTTTTCATATTCCATACTGATTGGCTAAGATTGGCATCTTAAGTTTGCAGGAGTGGCTCGTTTTGAACAATATGCCTCAAATCATGAACACAGCTCCCGGTTGCCATGAAACTTTGCACGCACTTTCCCACTAGGCTGAGGAAGAAATGCCACCCTTTTCACATTGTCCTGTTATAGCGCCACCAGCAGGCAGAACTTTGCACTTTTTTTCATATTTCTCCTACAAATCTTTGTCCAAACATAACACAAATCTGTAAACATAATCTCTATAGTCATGTGATCAAGACGGATCTGTTCGATTTTTCATATTCCATCCTGATTGGCTAAGATTGGCATCTAAAATTTGCAGGAGTGGTCCGTTTTGAACAAAATGCCTCAACTCATGAATGCAGCGTCCGATTTGCCGTGAAACTTCACATTGGCCTGTTATAGCGCCACCAGGAGGCTTATTTTAGAAAAAAACATTTTTTTGCTATTACTCCTACAGATCTTTTCCAAACATCACACAAATCTGTACACATAATCTCTATAGTCATGTCATCATATTTCATCCTGATAGGCTTCAGTTGGTAAGCATGCTGGAAACCAAAATGCCCTCTTGGGTATTCTGGCTATATTTGAACGTGACATGGCTGCACCGGTGCCACAAATAGAGAACAGGGGCTTTAGAACCCCACCCACAAGTTTGCAGAACCCACAGGGAGACAGATTCCACATAATAAATTGGCACCCACTACTAGACCTCAGACAACAAACAACATACAGTCACATTGTGACCCGTTGTGAGCTTGTAGAACGGCTATTTTTGTTATTTGACATACAACAAAGCATAATAGGGTTTACGTGGTTACAATAACACAAAGGATTTTGCTGTGTATAGAGATCTAGATCCCAGGGACCCCAGGGACCCCCAGAAGCAAAGATTTGAGTTTAAAATGTATAGATATATTCAAAGATTTGCACAAACTTTCACGATTTTTTTCAAAAATAGCAGATCTATGAAAAGTCTAAAATGACACATGATGCTTTCCCGGTCTTAATGGGTTAAGTACCAGCTGAGCCACTCTACCAGCTGAGCCAGTGCCGCCCCCATAAAACAGAAAAAACACTGGTTAGATTCTGATCCTAGGTCTGCTCAGGCTGACAACTGCTCTGCAGACGGGCAAATTAAAGCAAATTTTAAGGCCCATAATGTGAAGCAAATCAAACACAGATTTTCTGTTCATTCTGGCTAGCCCGAGCTTATATGTGGCTCACCAGCATGCCTCATTACATGCAGAGACATGTCATATGCACATTTAGTGTAGGTGTTGGGTCAACAGCGTGGATAAGGAGAAAATTGCACACTTGTGCAACATGGGTCTGGAAATGCATAATAAAACTGCATAAATTAAGGGCCCTTCATATTTAGTACACAAAGACTCGCGGTGGACTCAGCATTCAGTCCTAACCGTGACCCTCTCAGAACTTGGATTAGTCCAGCAACAAACAGTTCAAAATAACTGTTAGCCCACAGTACATCTTTTGTCTGTACCTCTCGTGTGCAAGTGTGTGTTTACACCACAGTATGTAACTTTTCAAATCCCAGGGTTGGATTTGTGCAGCATGTTGCATCTGTGCTTATGCATATTTGTACCATTATGTGTGCATGTGTTTGTGTATTGATGTCTATTTTGTGTGTGTGTGTGTGTGTGTGTGTGTGTGTGTGTGTGTGTGTGTGTGTGTGTGTGTGTGTGTGTGTGTGTGTGTGTGTGTGTGTGTGTGTGTGTGTGTGTGTGTGTGTGTTTTGTGCACCTTCTTTACCTTGTTCTACATACACTGCACTGCCTGCTGCCGTGACAACTGTGGCCATGGAGACTTGCCGAGTATCTGAGGAGGAGGCTCTTTACCAGACATAGAGAAGGGAAAATGGAAGAAAAGCAGAGGAGAGGCAGAAAAAACAGGAAAAGCAGGGGACACGTAGAGAAAGATTACAACAAAGATGAGGAGAGGAGATGAAAGGAGAATACAGGACAGGATGGGAAGGGTGGAGGAGAGAGGTGACTGATGAGACGAAGAAACGAGGGAAGTAATGAGAGGAGAGAAGGAGCAGAACAAACAATTACGGTTAGAGAGAGGGAGTGAGGGGACAACAAGGGTTAAAAAAAAATGCTGAAGTGATTCCAAAGCGAGTCTTTGAGTACTAAATATGAAGTGCCCTTACAGTAATTGATGTAGTTTTATTATGTGTGTGCCATTTTCACCTGATCCCACTGATGACCCAACACCTATTGTATGTTACACGATTGGAAAATCAGTCGGATTGAAAAAGGAGCGCTCGTTGTCTTCGACGTCGCTGCCTGAACCACAACAAAACGGGCGTTCCCTCCCCACCCGCCGGCGTCGCGCGACGGAGCGGACAACCGCCTCCAAACGGGAGCTAGATATATCAGTCATAGGCCAAAATAGGCTGATAAATCATTCGGTCTCTAGTTTCGGCGTTCTCTTTTTAGCAGCAACTCTGGCTGTATGGACTTTGTGTTTTTAGCCACTTCTGTTGATTATGGCTATCCATGGCTATAAATAGACGTAAGTCAGAATCATGAGCTTAATATGAAAATAGGATGGAAGGGCCGTACAGCTGGTGAGCTATCAATGCTGCTCTAACAATGTCTTTGCAGGTCTCCCTAAAAAATCTATCAGACGACTGCATTTGATTCAGAACGCTGCTGCTCAAGTCCTTACTAATAACAAGAAAGTTGAGCATATCGCTCCAGTTCTTGAATCCTTACACTGGCTCCCTGCGTGTCAAATAATTGATTTCAAAATCCTACCGTTGGTCTATAAAGCTTTGATTGGTTTAGGGCCAAAATGCACTTCTGATCTTGTGCGATATCATGAACCATCCAGATCTGTCAGGTCATCTGGGAAAGGTCTGCTTGAATTCTGTCCCTAAAACCAAAAATAAACGTGGGGAGGAAACAACATTTAGTTCTTATGCACCACATATCTGGAATTGTCATTGATAATTGTGTTTTTTCTTTGCTTGGTGTTCTGTGTAAAGCACATTCAATTGCCTCGTTGTTAAAATGTGCTATACAAATAAAATTGACTTCTCTCTCTGTCTCCCCCCTCTCTCTGTTGCTCCCTCTCTCTTGAGTTAAATGAACACTGATTTTGCTGATGTGGTGTCAGTTTTTTCCGGATAGGTGGGATGTGCCTGTGAGCCTGGTTATACCTCTTTAGGTTTGAGTCGCTTTTGCTAGAGTTCGATTGAAGTTAACAAGTGATTACATTAGAGCTTATTACTAGTGAAGTCTGAGATGTTCGGCTTTGGCAGTACGTTGTATTAATTAAAAAGATTAGCGATCTGTGGAAATGAGAGACAGAGAGATATAAAACAGGAAAGAGAAGAATAAATGAGAGGCAGAGAGATGGATTGAGTAAGATCAGAGAATAAGAGAAGTAAAAAAATAATTAGAGAGAGAGAGAGAGAGATCTTTAGACATATTCAGGCACAGTGGTGTTACATGGTTGTGTATTCTTCATTTTAATCTAACTTCCTTCTGTTCTGTTATCCTGTTTCTTCAAATGTTATGTAACTCTGACCTCCTGTGTAAGCTGTATCTGTATGGCTTTACAAATGAATGGTTGTTTTTCCGTTTCCGCTTCCTTCTCATTCTCACCGTTCTGTTGTAACTGGCTGCACATCCTCAACCATCCTGGCTCTTATTAATCACATTATTTCAAGGGGAACACAACGTAATTGGAACTGATTAACTACATGGCCCATCACTGGCCTTCTAACCCCCCCCCCCCCCACACACACACACACACACACACACACGCACGCACTGCTCACTGTGACTTTTTATGCCATGTAGCACTTTGAGATTTGTAAAGTGTATTATTTATTACTACTACTACTATGAAGTTGTTATATTACAGACTAGAGTTAAAGAACACTTTGCGTAAAACTGCGTATGTACTGTATACTATGCATTATCAGGTTTATTAGCGGATAGACACAAACTCAGCATAGGCCTTCTGTTAATTCAATTCAGTGACACACACTCACGCACCTACAAACATGCTTATTGTATTCACAGACTGACACACACATACTGTACAAACACCAACATTGTCACATACTGTACACACACGACTCACCCTCATGGCATTGAGTGAGTGTGTGTGTGTGTGTGTGTGTGTGTGTGTGTGTGTGTGTGTGTGTGTGTCTCTCTCTCTCTCTCTCTCTCTCTCTCTCTCTCTCTCTCTCTCTCTCTCTCTCTCTCTCTCTCTCTCTCTCTCTCTCTCTCTCTCTCTCTCTCTCACTCTCTCTCTCTCTCTCTTTCTCTGTTGTGTGTTTCTCCTCCCTTCTCTGAATGGCTGGCTACAAAGGTCTTATCAACTGAGAGACTGCGCTTTCATCAAGTTTGCCTCATTAAAGAGAAATTCATTGAAGTGGCTCACCCAGTTAGAGGGTGAGCCACTTTACATTAGAATCCTTACTGTTTAACTAATGCAACCAAGTGGACCTGGGCATTTGTGCATTGTCAGTGTGTGCGTGTGTGTGTGTGTGTGTGTGTGTGTGTGTGTGTGTGTGTGTGTGTGTGTGTGTGTGTGTGTGTGTGTGTGTGTTTGTGTGTGTGTGTGTGTGTGTGTGTGTGTGTGTGTGTGTGTGTGTGTGTGTGTCTGTTTGTGCGTGTGTGTGTGTGTGTGTGTGTGTGTGTGCGTGCGTGCGTGTGATTAACACAGTATTGTTAGTGCATGACTGCCATTCTAAGCTGCAATTAATTCATGGCTAAGCCTGGCTGACTTATGGTCTTCTCCATACAGCTCCAGCAGAGAGAGGGACACACACACACACACACACACACACACACACACACACACACACACACACACACACACACACACACACACACACACACACACACACACACACACACACACAGTTGCAGGTACACAAGGAGCTTACACACTGCCAGTGACATTCCCTCTCACTGGCACCCATGCCATACACACACACACACACACACACACACACACACACACACACACACACACACACACACACACACACACACACACACACACACACACACACACACACACACACACACACACACACACACACACACACATTCCATGCAAACTGTAGGGTGCAATGGTTATTGTATAAACAGGTGGGGCGTACATACCCAAACGGGCACCGGCATCGTTCCCGGGTAGCCAGTGACCGTTTATAAGTTATAACTGTGGTAACGGGTACCACACTGTGTACTCTAACAATGGGTACAGTGACTAATTTGACAACCAAACCTGTATTGCATAACCGGGTGGGGCATGCAATGCATAACCAAATTGCATCGTTCCCGATTTACATTGTTCCAGACTTGCGTCGTACCCGAGAAGGCAGGTGCCCAAAGTAATGTAACGTGCTTCTCTCTCGACCCTCGTCCCTAAATACCCTCCTTTCCATTTATCTCCATGTATGCCATTTTTGGTGTTTTATTTTTTCCAAAAGCACCCTCCAACAAGCGGTCTTGTACAGTGTATGTACAGTGTGGGCCTGGGACGATTATAACTTTAATAACACTAAAAATAACACTTGCAGAGGAGAGACAGGTGACCAACAATCAATTTACTTCTTCACACAGTTGCAATAAATCTATGTGTGTGTGCAGTGTCACGGATAGTCTATGGGGCACGGGCTGCCCCGTGACATGCACCATTGATTTAACTGTGAGACTTTAAAGAGTTAAATTGACACAGAGGATTTGTTTGTGCGTGCCTCGTCTTTTTACTGTTACCCTTATCTGCCTCTTCATCCTTCCCACAACATTCTGGGTCTTTATTTATCTTTCCATCTCTGTCTAACCTCGCGTCACCAGGCTTTTCCACATCGCTGTCTTATCTCTCACCCCCACTTTTGTTTTTCTCACTCTGGTCCATGATAAAGTCTCTCTCTCTCTCTCTCTCTCTCTCTCTCTCTCTCTCTCTCTCTCTCTCTCTCTCTCTCTCTCTCAAATGTCCCACGTGTTCTCTATCCATTCTAATACATTTACTCAAGTACTGCACTTAAGTAAAATGTTTAGGTATTGTTACTTTACTGGAGTATTTCCAATTTTCTGTACTTTTACTTCTACTCCACTACATCTCAGAGGCAAATATTGTACTTTTACTCCACTACAATTATACACATGTTGACTTAATATCCATCGCATGAGTTGTTTCCTTTCAAGGAATAACAAAGCTTATCTTATTATAAACCCTCAATTGCACTGATTGCCATTATCTATGTAAGCCAATAATGAGGTCTGATTAATCAAATGGAACCACATCCTATTCAAAACAGAGTAAATTGGACAACAACCATCAATCCATGTTGTAAACTAATGTTATTGCTGTCCATTGGCCTGGGATCAGTTCCTACCAGGGCTTCTCCTATTTGTGTGTGTGTGTGTGTGTGTGTGTGTGTGTGTGTGTGTGTGTGTGTGTGTGTGTGTGTGTGTGTGTGTGTGTGTGTGTGTGTGTGTGTGTGTGTGTGTGTGTGTGTGTGTGTGTGTGTGTGTGCCGTAACTGTAGGGAGAAGACCATTAGTCAGCCAGGCTTAGCCATGAATTTACTGCAGCTTAGAGTTAAGCAATATTACACGAGAGGGTGTGCTTTACCATGATTATCACTCAGGAACGAGGCGGAGCACAGTTCCGCAAACATCACCGGAGAGAATCAATTAAGCTGCTCGACTTCCTGTTTAGCTCTAGACGACTGGTCAGTGACATGAACCTATGTAAATTCCTGGTGATTCCATTGATTGACATACTACGTAGACACAAACACAAAGCTATCCCTGACGGCATAAATCTCAACCTGGCTTGTGTTTAATTCCTTGTCATTGCATTCCTTCTTAACTGTGCATACAGTTGGTTAGTTTAATGCATGTTTTTCATTGTGTGAAATATTTGTCTTCAATTTTATTGGCACATCACGTTTTCAGGGGTAAAAGAGTGGGTCAAATTGTTTGTTCTATATGTTTTCCGTGTGTGAAACAATATAAATATTTTAACAGAAAAACCTACTTATGGTATTGGCACAGAAACTGGAGCTGTTCACCTCCACTCCTTTCTAAATATGCCCTATTGTTGATGGAGAGAAAATAGTCTGTCTCTATTCTGAGCTCCACTGTCTTTCACTGTCTGGCACTTCTCTGTTGAATGATCATTGTAGAGTTACAGGATTCTCTCTCACACAGTTTTGCATAGTGGTTCTGATGCCTGTATTACTAACGGTCATTCCATTATTTCGCATTCTAGCCTACATTTTTGACTAAATCATTCAAGCTAAGAGAATTACCAGTCAGGAATTGCCATACCGTAACCAGTGGGTATAGCAAGTACAGAGTACCATTTTTATAGCAAATTATTTAACACTTTAATACTTTAAAGGATCTACACCATGAATTAAAAAAATAATAATAATATTTAATATCATATTGTTTATATCCCTCAAACGTTTTTCAAAAGGTTTGAGGCTAAATCAAGCCTCAGATATACTGATTCCAACTAACTTCTCTCTGGCTTATAAAGCACTTCCACCTGCAATACCATATTGTCCTGTTTGGCACGGGGCGCTATTGAGCCAGTTTGTATGCATGTTATCTCCTGGTTCTGTGAGGAAAAAGTAAAAAAATAAAAATAAGAAGAGAGTGGTGCCTTTCATGAGTTCATTTCATTAGTTACTTTTTACAGACTTTGATGACTTCAATGTATTTTTACTCATTTTAAGTACTGTAAAATGTTTGTACAGATTTGTACATGTTTTTACTCATTTTAACATCTTTTAAGTATTTTTACGCATTTTAAGTATTTTTACTCATTTTAAGTATTTTTACTCAGTTTAGGAACTTTAAAGTATCTTTACTAATATTTAAGTATTTTTACTCATTTTAAGTATTTTTACTCATTTTAAGTATTTTACTCAAAAGTGTGTGTGTGTGTGTGTGTACTGTACTGTACTGTACTGTACTGTACTGTACGGTCTGTACTGTACTGTACCTGTACTGTACTGTACCTCTAACTGTACTGTACTGTACTATACTGTACTGTACTGTACTGTACTGTACTGTACGTACTGTACTGTACAGTACTGTACTGTACTGTACGGTCTGTACTGTACTGTACTGTACTGTACGGTCTGTACTGTACTGTGCGGTCTGTACTGTACTGTACTGTACTGTACCTCTACCTGTACCTGTACTGTACTGTACTGTACTGTTCGTACTGTACTGTACGTACTGTACTGTACTGTACTGTACTGTACTGTACTGTACGGTCTGTACTGTACTGTACTGTACGTACTGTACTGTACTGTACTGTACTGTACTGTACTGTACATACTGTACCTGTACTGTACCTGTACTGTACTGTACTGTACTGTACTGTACGGTCTGTACTGTACTGTACCTGTACCGTACTGTACGGTACTGTACTGTACTGTACTGTACTGTACTGTACGGTCTGTACTGTACTGTACTGTACGGTCTGTACTGTACTGTACCTGTACCTGTGTGGTTGCATCTTTGTGTTGCAATCAGCCGCAGCTGTTGAGGCTGTGCTCAAACATACTGGCCCTCATTTATCAACGCGGTGCAGCCCAAATAATGGGCGTAGAGCGAGATCACCGCACCTTTCGGCATTTATCAATATATCCTGACGTGGGCTTCATCCTACCGTACACTGAGATCTCACGTCTGGTCGAGACCAGTTGTTGACGTTGGCTGCGCCCGTTTATTCCATTCTAGACCTGCGGAGCAGCATTGTCTGACTGTCTGACAGGCATCTGGACACATAATCCACTCCTAAATGTATATCTACACACTAATAATTAATCCCTGTGAAAATATAACATTTTATAAAGTAATTTAAACAAACTGCTTTAACAGTCATTCAGTTGCATTGGCTATTTTAAAATAGCAGATCTGCAAGCTCAAAAACGGGTCGCATCGCGACGCGTTGTGAGCTTGTAGATCTGCTATTTTCAAAATATACGAGCGCTTTTGCGTCGGGACTCGGGAGTCCCGCGGTCGGGACTGCCGACGATCTTTTCATGGACAGTGAGGTGTACAAACTTACAGTAACTTGTCCTATGTTATGGAGTTATGTCATAGAGAGTTACGAAGTCTACAACCTGGCTGGGTTAAGGATATAAACCCGACGCTCCAATCTCTTATTAACGTGGCGGAATCACTGCCGCGGAATGACTGCCGCCCGTCCGAGTCTCACGGGGAATATCCTACATGACTGCTTGTGCACTGCTCGGTATGGGTTAAATAAATTAATATACAAACGTATTCCATTCATGGCGATGTGATTGGTATCATAATATGTCATTCATGTAGGCTACAAGCCTAAGTGACAAAGATTGTACCGCTACGGATTACATGAAAGACACAGTTGGGCGTGTGTGTGTGTGTGTGTGTGTGTGTGTGAGTGAGAGAGAGAGAGAGAGAGAGAGAGAGAGAGGTGAGGCGTGTGCGTGTGCGTGTGTGTGTGTGTGTGTGTGACTTGACAGGCAGCGAGGCGAGGCGATCGGGGGAAACTCTTTCTTATTGGCTTTTGATGTCTTTGGTCGTATTCTGATTCTTCTTCATGTCGTAAAATCGGGGCGTTTTGAGAATATTTAAGGGCGTGTTATTTAAATGACGCTCGTTTTCAGACGTGAGATTTATCAAAGCTCCGACCTGATGTACGCCAGGATTGGCTGTGTAGGATCCGTTGATAAATGTGACTTTGACGTTGGTGTACGCCGAATATATGGAAAAATATAAGCCGGTTTATACGCTGCGTTGATAAATGAGGGCCACTGAGAGGCCGTGCTCATACGGACACACAGACGGACGGACACACAGACGGACACACAGACACGGTCAAATGTAGGAGTGGTTGGCACCACTCAAAAACGGGAGGGATTGTACCCTGACGTGACGTCACGTCAGGGTGCAAATCAGTTTGGCCTGTTTTGAGACCAATTTACAGAAAACCCCAGATTTGCTGTGAAAGCCTGAGTGTTCAAACTGGGGTATTTTTGGGGATAGAAGAGAGGTAGGGGAGACCCAAAATACACAAAAAAGAAGAAAAAGTAAAGATTCATGGTGTAGTCCCTTTACTACACATTTAATACTTATTTCAGAAGTATTGTTTAATTATGTCAGAGGTCATGCCATCCTAAAACGTAACATGATGTTGTTTTAACAGGGTAGTACCAGGGAAGTATCTACTCATCTACTCAATTAATTTCTTACATTTCACCCAAATTAGTCCTATACTGTACGTCCACGTCACCTCATATATAATCTTATGTGCTACGGTATGATGAGGAACCCCCTACAGCTATGCTAATAAGGATTCAACAGCTATCATGTAATGTCATGTGACATGATGTGCGCTGAATGTAATAGGGCAGAGGCATGGAAGCTAATCTGTCGCATCAGATTTTGAATTTTAAAAGTACTGTCAGTTGGGTATGTATAGTTGTAATAGCCTACTATACGTTGGTATGATGGTGGTTCAGTGTTGGAATTCCACTGCTAACACTGCCAACCAATACAAATATTGAACCAACGTACTGTATGCTTGCTATCTGGGTACTGTGTACTGTACACCCGTGCACAATACAGTAGCTATTCACACTACAGTATACACCTAGTATTCACTCTGAGTCTACAGTATACACCTAGTATTCACTCTACAGTATACACCTAGTATTCACACTACAGTATACACCTAGTATTCACACTACAGTATACACCTAGTATTCACTCTGAGTCTACAGTATACACCTAGTATTCACTCTACAGTATACACCTAGTATTCACACTACAGTATACACCTAGTATTCACTCTGAGTCTACAGTATACACCTAGTATTCACTCTACAGTATACACCTAGTATTCACACTACAGTATACACCTAGTATTCACACTACAGTATACACCTAGTATTCACTCTGAGTCTACAGTATACACCTAGTATTCACTCTACAGTATACACCTAGTATTCACTCTACAGTATACACCTAGTATTCACTCTACAGTATACACCTAGTATTCACTCTACAGTATACACCTAGTATTCACACTACAGTATACACCTAGTATTCACACTACAGTATACACCTAGTATTCACACTACAGTATACACCTAGTATTCACACTACAGTATACACCTAGTATTCACTCTGAGTCTACAGTATACACCTAGTATTCACACTACAGTATACACCTAGTATTCACTCTGAGTCTACAGTATACACCTAGTATTCACTCTACAGTATACACCTAGTATTCACACTACAGTATACACCTAGTATTCACTCTACAGTATAAACATAGTATTCACTCTACAGTATACACCTAGTATTCACTCTACAGTATACACCTAGTATTCACTCTACAGTATACACCTAGTATTCACTCTACAGTATAAACATAGTATTCACTCTACAGTATACACCTAGTATTCACTCTACAGTATAAACATAGTATTCACTCTACAGGATACACCTAGTATTCACACTACAGTATATACCTAGTATTCCCTCTACAGTATACACCTAGGGCCCCATTCTCAGGCCAAAAATTCCCCGTTAAATCGGGATAATGGACCTGCGCCGCCCCAATAGGTTATTCTAGCACCTGCTCTACCCGTCACCATTATGCCGACGCCGTTATTTGCCCATGGAGGTGTGCCTGTGGGCGTGTTGTTGCTATATCCCCCACATTGAAATTCTCAACCCACACATGGGTACGGCTTGGGGAGGGGGGATAGTGGATTCTAAAAGCACCCGCTGGTTCATAAAATCACCCGTCAAGTGCACACAGACACTACAATGGCTTTGTGCGTTGGACCATGAGCCGTGTTGCCAGCCTTGGCGAGAAATAAGCAACCGCAGTCCGCTGCTGCGTCATGACAAGACAGCTGAGTGATTTGACCTATATTGCATTGCGCTGCCCTGTTGATTAATTATTTGGCATCAGCTGTGCAAGAATATATAACTATTTAAAATGGCTTTCATATACTCTTGGGGATCTGACTAATATGACAAGTTGCTTATTGTGAACACAATAGCCTACGCTACAAATTAATTAATATGTGAATTTATTTGGATGAAAAAAAAACGTAGACCCGGTGCCGCCGGTGCCGACGGGCCGGGTCGGGTCCCGTTGGGTTTGGGCTAAAATCTTAAGCACTTACATTTTTTATAAGATGATAAGATCATCTAGTGTGATTTTCATTTTGGCTACTGTCTCATTAAACCCATGCTGCGGTGAATATTATATTATAGCCTATATTATATATATTAGCCTATATTATTATTATATTCCCCGCGTAAACGCTACGTTCATGACCCCCCAAAATAACCATATTTGAACTGGGGACCCCCCCATTTTGTTTGACTCGGTTCCACAGATAAATATTGTGAAAATAGCAGATCTACAAGCTCGCCAGGCGTTGGGTGCTCCATTGTGGTCTCGACCCACAGGTTGAGAACCACTGCTTTAAAAGCTCCAAGCAAGTTACATGTCTAGTATGTTGTTGACCACGTAATGTAATATTTTTGGTTTAGTGTTAGGCTTCTCCGTGGCGCGCGCGCCTCATTGCATGCTGTCCAAAATAACAGATCTGTAAACTGTCGACAGACATGACGCAGCGCCGTTGATAGCTTGTATGTCTGTTATTTTGGGTAGGTAGGCGACGCACATACGCATCGCAGCAATGTGTCTGGGTTTGAGAGGCTTTGATTGATGTAAACTTAAAGTTTAGCTCTGTTCGGGATTACTGAACAAAGGTGGATGATGAAAGATAACGGGGACAATATGGATGTAAGTTAACTTTAACTACGTCACTTCAGAGGAAACTATGGAGCTACTACAGAGATGTTTACACACCCCTGGAATCCATTAGAACGGTGGAAATAGAACAATACAGCCAACGTGAGTATAGGCTATAGACCTTTCCTAAAACTGTCCAATTTATTATACCCATGTGCTACTGTTTGTCTGTGTACCAAGTAGGAGCGTTGTCGCAACATGATGTAATTAATTATTTGGGAGCAGCTGGTGTGTACCAATAGTATACATATTTTAAATGGCTTTCATATACTATTCCGGATCTGACTAATATGACAAGCTTATTGTGAACACAATAGGCTACAAATTAATATAAAAATGTATTTGGATAAAAAAAAAAAAGAAGGAAAACAAGCCCAATGTGGCTTACAATAATCAGACCAGGCAACAGTGCAGACAGGTAGATAGGCTAGAGCATATATTGGATCGGGATGACGGCTAGCGCAGTCTTCTCTTAAAGGCAATGGCTTCTGGCACGGTGATTGGTTTTATCATTGTAACGCCCAAACCACACCTATGCATAATGTAACGGGTAGCTCAGGTGTTTGGCGGGTGAGGGGGGTGCCATAGAATACCGAATTTTGCGGGGAAACGCCTCTTGCCTAGTCCGAAATCCGAAATTAGTGGTTTGTTCAAATCTGGCTCTGAATAGAGCCCCTAGTATTCTCAATACAGTTATAAAAGACAGCTATCCAGATAGATGAATGGACATTATAGGCAATAACAGCAGTGCTGGAAAAACAGAGGGGAATAAGGGCTGATAGAGTGACAGAGATGGATGAAAAAGAGACGATGAAAAGGAACCATGATGGAGAGTTGCCATTGCCAACTCTTGAGATCATTTCTCTCTAACAACATTAAAGACTGGACTGCATTCAGCGTTTCCCTGGAAACACTGTGATGATGTAACAGGACATGTGATTGCAGAGTTCTGATCACACTTTGTGGTGTTGCTGTTTTTTTCATCCATGAGATGAAATGAAATTCAAATTGAGACTTGTATCCTTTATTTCATACATAGATCCCCCATTCTTTAACAGATTCTATGCTGCAGTGAAACATTAAAACGTTACAAAATTAATTAATTCTACACTCTACTGTACATAGAAAGGCACGCTTTTACAAACTCGTCACACAAATGCAGACAAGTGCAATTGACCAGCACTTTTTTACCTTTCGATTATTCTGGCATTTTATTGATCGCTGCGATGAGGAATATCTGAATGTAGATAGAACCGATTTTGAATGGAACCCAGATGTCTGCTCATACACCTACCTGAAATATCTGAGCCACCAGGATGCTGCCAACACTACATGTATTTGTGGTGGTATCTTTGTGGATGTGATATGTGGTATCTGTGGATGTCTTTTATGGATGTATTTGTGGATGTGTTGTCTTTTTTGTATTTGTAAAGAAAATAAAAGAAAACTCCTGTAGACACTGGAGTTGTAAATTAATGTTTTGCTACAAACACAGTGCCTGATTTCATCCTAGTACATACAGTGATGTTACAAATCTTATGCTGCTGCGATGTCCATATCGAATAAAATAAACATAAAATCGCTCGTATCTGAAAATGGTAGAAAACAGAAAGCCATAAATTGTCTCCCTGTATCATCCTTTTTCAGTTCATAGTCATTGATAATGACTGTAGGTAACCTGCACGAATTATGATATATAAATCATTTATTTTAGACAAGATTATTGAACTTGGCTAAACCTTCCTTCCTTCGTTCTTTCCTCCCTCTTTCTCTCTGTCTGTCCTGTCCATTTCTGCAGGAGACAGTAGAATATGCCTTTCTGATCATTTTCACCATAGAGACATTTATGAAGATCATTGCCTATGGCCTGGTGATGCACCAAAACTCCTACGTCAGAAATGGTTGGAACATGCTCGACTTTGTTATCGTCGTAGTGGGGTAAGTGTGCAGGTTACACATATGCGCACGCACGCACGCACGCACGCACACACACACACACACACACACACACACGCACACACGCACGCACACACACACACACACACACACACACACACACACACACACACACACACACACACGCTTCATCATGCATGCACATACACTTGTTAGCTTGTACTGTTGTGCAGTGGAATTCCCCATAAAGAGAAAAGAAAGCTGAATGAAAGCATGACAGAAAAGATCTTCCTTATTGAACTTTTTGATTCACGATGGAAAACCACTGAGGTGAAGTTGCCTAGCTGTGGTGCTCTAGTACTTATGGTGAGCAGGAGTCGTAGTACAAAATATAAAATGTATTATACGGTATAAATATATATATATTTTTTTATCTTATTGTATATCACAGACAATTTGAGAAGAATAGGTTGTCTCCCCTTTTCTAGCATTCTTTCATATCAGTGATCTCCACCTCTCCCTTGCTCTTTCTCTCTCTCCACCTCTCTTGTTTGCTCGTTCTCTTTCTCTCTCCCTGTCTTCAGATTGTTCAGTGTGGTGCTGGAGGTGGTAACCAAACCCGCTGACTCGGGCCAGTTGGGAGGTAAACCAGGAGGTTTTGACGTCAAAGCCCTGCGAGCCTTCCGTGTGCTGCGACCACTTCGCCTTGTGTCAGGAGTGCCCAGTGAGTGCTACAAAATCATAATAATAATAATAATTGCCACAAGAAATCACTCTTTTTGGTAATCACCTGATTTTCAAATTAGTCATTTTTCTACAGTAGTATCTAGGTACGTATATAAGAGTCTGTCTGTCTGTGTTCGGAGCTAATCCGAACACAACAATCCGCTCGACCGGCCAACCAAATTTCTTGTGCACACTGCCAGTAGGCCACAGAAGTGCCTCCCCAGTTTTTTCTTCACATAATGTGTCCAAATTTGGAGTCATACGTCATAGCAGCTGACATGACAGGCCGCCCACATGAAGTCTGAGATCCACATTGGAGGCATGCTGTTCCCATGTGGATCCTGAGATCCACATCATTAGATTTTTAAGTGGCAGTACACAATCGAGTGACACATCGAGTGGTATTCAGAATATGCTTTTGAAAACACAGGCATCAGTTTGTGTTTGTACAGATGTATAAATAAACCAAGTGGCTGAACCTCAGTTCTTTTGACAAGGATAGAAACGATTATACTACCTACTGCAGTGCAGAGTGGTCTCGGCTGAAAGACATAGTTCCCATCCTTGAGACTTCCACAATTACTATAACAACCTGAAAAATGTCCAGACCTAAACATTTTTAGCCACCTTGAATCTTTCATTATGCCAATTGCCTCAAAAGTGGCAAATGGAAACCTTGTTAGTGTTTTCAAACAATAAAGTACCAAGGACTCATCTCACAATTTTGCTTTTATTTATTTGTGTGTTACCTTTTATTTTTATCCTAGCTCTGTGTATGTAATAATCGGCAACAGAACCTCTGGATGGCAGTGTGTACAATGTGTATGCACATTTTGTGTGCTATACACATACTGTGCATGCAGCCATGCATGTTGGTCTGTGTGTGCACTCATAGTGTATTTCTAGTTTTATAGCTGGTGTGAAACTTTTCATGGAACTACACGTGTGCATATACTGTACAGTATGTAGTGAGTACACTACATGTATGTGTGTGTCTAACCCCTCAACCCATGCGTGCGTGCGTGCGTGCGTGCGTGCGTGCGTGCGTGCGGGCGTGCGTGCGGGCGTGCGTGCATGTGTGTGTGCGTGCGTGCGTGCGTGTCTCTCTCTCTTTGATTGATTGATTGAATATTTTTTAGGCAAAAAAATGTAAACATCACAATTACATTTATAATACTTTGTCTAAAAGGTCCGTCCAAAAAAGTCCTTGCGGTCTTGTTTCCATTGAGGTCCTTGGCATTCAGTTCAGTTCTCTCTCTCCAGGTCTCCAGGTGGTCCTAAACTCCATCATCAAAGCCATGGTTCCTCTGCTGCACATCGCCTTGCTGGTTCTCTTCGTCATCATCATCTATGCCATCATCGGCCTGGAGCTCTTCATCGGCAAGATGCACGCCACCTGTTACATCTTTGCCACAGGTAGGATCCTGCTGAAGGGAGTGCTGGAGGATGTACAGGAGGAAGGCATTGGTGGGATTTGATCATATGCCAGCTGGGGGTCCCTGTGGGTCTTAGCTTTTAGTTTAGTTTAGTAACAATTGCAGTGTGTAGTTAACCACATGAACCCTAGTGTACCTACAGTATTCTGGGGTGAACATATAATATGATTAGCACATCAGTGGTGGCTGTCCCTTCTCTTACATTGAAACATTTTAACCCTCCCTGGTGTCAGGTAGGACACATACTGGTTTACAAGTAGTACTGCCTGAAGCTCATAATCGCACTATCCCTGGTCAAATGGGGATTGCCTTTGCATAAAAGGTAGAAATTTGGTCTCATGCAGGATGAACTCTATGAAAATGAATGGGGTGACATGGATGATGAATGTGAATGGAGGCAGTGAGCAGAGAGCAGAGCAGGACAGAGCAGCAGATGGTGGCATTAAGTCTGTGATTGAATGACTAATATCTAGATATTATGTAAACATGCCTGACCTTTACGCCACTGTCGTATATGTAACATGAACCCTCAAGAAGGATGGAGGGAGGGAGGAAGGATGGATAACCTTCTTATAATTAAGCAACATGGTGCCAGTCCCCTGGAATAAGGATGGATGTACATAAATGGATGCATGCACAAACACAATGAATGGATTAACGACTTCAAATGTCAACCATTACTACCATGCATGCGCGCATGCAAGTGCACATATGTGCGTGCTAGTGCATACACACACACACACACACAAAATAATTCTCATGTATAATAATCTCTTGTTTGACTGATGGGCGAAACTGTGTGGCTTGATTAGAGAGGATAGCAGTGTTCATGTATTCATACATTTGTCTCCTCTCTCTCTCTCTCTCTCTCTCTCTCTCTCTCTCTCTCTCTCTCTCTCTCTCTCTCTCTCTCTCTCATATACTTCTGTCTTTCTCTCCACTCTCTTGCTCCCTGCCTGTCTATCTCTTGGGTGCGTTCAGAAATGCGCACCGGGAGCTCACTCACGTATTGGTTTGTATTGGCCAGTGCGCTCAGTGCTATATATCCGAACGCACCCTCTGTCTTTTACTCTCTCTCTCTCTCTGTGTATGCTGTTCTGTTTGTGTATGTACTGTATATGTTGAGGGCAAGTGTTGAATGCAGAGGTCATGATACAGTCAGTGTAATCCCTCGCTCGCTTTAGCTCTGTTTGTCCTGAGAATGGAACTTAGCATTTGTGTGTGTGTGTGTGTGTGTGTGTGTGTGTGTGTGTGTGTGTGTGTGTGTGTGTGTGTGTGTGTGTGTGTGTGTGTGTGTGTGTGTGTGTGTGTGTGTGTGTGTGTGTGTGTGTGTGTGTGTGTGTGTGTGTGTGTGTGTGTGTGTGTGTGTGTGTGTGTGTGTGTGCGTGCGCGCGCGTGTGTGTTTGTATTTAACAGGAGTGGGTTTCATGCCAGCATCATGCAGTAGCAAGAGTTGAAGGATTACATGAGGCTTTTGTGGTCCCTTTGTGTGTGTGTTTAGTGTGTGTGTGTATGTATGCGTGTGTGTGTGTGTGTGTGTGTGTGTGTGTGTGTGTGTGTGTGTGTGTGTGTCTGTGTGTGGGGTTGATGTGCAAGCTTTAAATGAAGGTTTACATTAAGTCGTTTAAAGGCTGATATCAAGAGGATTTTATAAATGTAAACATATGCATGTTGGTTTATGAATGTGATGTGTATTGTGTTCTCTGGGCTTTACAGAAAAGGTGTGTGTGAGGCTGTGTGAGGCTGTTTTTTCTGTGTTATGTATGTGTGAGTGTGTTCTTTCCTTATAGTGGAGAGAGTGTGTGTGTGTGTGTGTGTGTGTGTGTGTGTGTGTGTGTGTGTGTGTGTGTGTGTGTGTGTGTGTGTGTGTGTGTGTGTGTGTGTGTGTGTGTGTGTGTGTGTGTGTGTGTGTGTGTGTGTGTGTGTGTGTGTGTGTGTGTGTGTCTGTTTTTACATACTTGCATGTTTAGTTAGTCTATTATTGGTGAGAGCCGTCTGTTATTTTCTATTTGCGAGTTGCTTAGCAACACATATAAACAGAGCAGAATTAACTCTTCATCAAACCGTAATATATCAATGTTTAATTCACAATATGAAATCAGATATCTCTAAAAACATTTTCAAACCAGGCCCCCATCAAACCGATATCTATTAGTCCGCAGACCCCCATTTCAAAATATGTTGTGCCAGGGACCAAATATAAGAAAAGATTTTTGTTGTTACACGTATATTAGATTTAGGACATAATGGACCCTTCGCTAAACCCCAGCCCAAAAGCGATTGTCCAATGCTAGCTTAGCAACCGTTGCTAAGCTGGCATATGGTCTGGCAAGCTTCCGTCACCTGTCAATGTTATTTCTTCCGCACACACACAATCATTTGCAACATAATAGCAAGAATAGCAATACCACAATAACGCAATGGTGACTATGAACCAGCAACAGATTCCACATACCCAAGCTGAAATATTCGCTTAAACTGCAAGGCTGCAGGGCTGTGTTGTTCAACACATACACAGCTTAACGTCAGGAAAGTTACACGACTCACCCGCCCAGGTGGTGTCAATAATACTAATCACCGTTATCGTAACAAAATTCAGAATCACAGCGCTGCCTGTTTCGGATTCCGCACGTTAAAGTATAATAATAATCCGATTGGTGGCCCTTTTCTCATAGAGTTATAATGTATCGGAGTGCAATACGCCTCCCAACCAATAGGGTTGCGCAGTTGAAAGCATGGAGAAAATGCGGAGAAAATGGCCACCGATCGGATTCAAATGCTTTTTATTGAACAATACAGATGATACGGGTACTTCTGAGAGTCCGTACATAAATGAAACATCCATGGCCATGGGGTAAGTGCTTTATGTTTGAAATATGAACATTTATATAAATGTGCGGGCCGTAAATGGAGAAAGTGCAAACACCAGGTTGAAGTTCATCCATGCCGGTCGTGACAGTCGACCGTCGTGTATCCATGGCTATTACTCCCTCTAACATTTCCCGTGTTTTTAGTTTATTGAAATAATGTCATGCACATTTTTCGAGTGCATAGCCTACTGCAGGCCTTGTTGACTAGATTTAGAAGAGATTTTGAAGCTCTTGCTCCTGAAATGATCGATTATTTATAAGGGGAGTCATTTAACATGCAAGTCAATGGGTGAGAAACAGAGCTTGCCAGGCCTGGGTGTGACTAACTTCGCACCACCAGTCACAGAGTGGAGTGGGTGGGGCTTAGCGAAGGGTCCATTCTACAACTGTCTTTTCTGTACTGTAGAGGTAACAGTGGAGAGAGTGACACCTATGATAATAATAATAATTAATTGATAATAATAATTGTATCAAATGGCGGTCCGTGGCCTAATATCAAGCTGGGGTCATTTAATTACGATCTTGTGGCCAGGAGATTGGGATCTACTGTATGTCATACCATATGACATACTGTAACTAACTGAACCCTGCAATGTGACCTCTTTTGTACTTCCCCCAAGGAGAAAGATCAACATGCTTTATTGGCATGAATGTTTCCAAATGGTCAAAGCATCAATGTTTATTAATTATTGTCATTTATATTATTAATTTACCGCTTAAACCCTATTGTATGTCAAATAGCAATAGCATCTGAATGTTCACAACACCTCACTATGCGACGGGTTGTGAGCTTGAAGATTGGCTATATTCACCAGATGTGCGCCTATTGTTGCCAAAATGCCTAATATTTGCCTATTTTCACCGAATGTTCGGCTATTATCAGTATCAGTACACAGTATATCTTATTGTGAGGAAAGAAAGGACAGCATCACCAAACATGTATTTAAAAAGGGAAACCGTGATTACAGTACATCAAGTGGAAGAATCATAAACAGTACACTGTACACTCTCTCATTCTCTCCCTCCCTCTTTCTCTGCCTCCCTTTTTCTCTCCCTCCCTCTCTCCATCTCCAGGTGTCCTGGCGGATGAGGAGCCCATACCGTGCGCCGTGTCTGGTCACGGTCGCCAATGTCTGACCAACGGCACCATGTGCCGGGAGGGCTGGCACGGCCCCAACAATGGCATCACCAATTTTGACAACTTCATGTTCGCCATGCTCACCGTGTTTCAGTGCATCACCATGGAGGGCTGGACTGATGTTCTCTACTGGGTAATGTTGTTTGTTTGTCACTCACTCATACAGGTACAAGCAGCGGAATGTTGGTGTGCCAACAGTAACAATTACAATATGCCAAAGACGTGATCGTTTATGTGTCATTGACAGTAACGCTTGTATTAATATCCACATTGGTTCCAAAGTTGGGGGCTTTTAGAGATTGTAGCAACTTGTTCATTGCAATAAATTGAAGAATAATGTCATAATGTGACATGTACAACTTTGAGTGCCGATATAAGTATATCTGAAGATGACTGCTTGGATTCATCCTTCAACGTACTGCTGCGATGTGATCAATGCATTGACTGATCATTTATTGCTCCCCGTTTCATGTTTGTCGCATACTTTTTAAATACATTCCCTTCGCAAAATGTGGCAAAGGATGTCTGTTTGGTCAGGCCTTTGTGTTTCCTGTGTGTGTGTGTGTGTGTGTGTGTGTGTGTGTGTGTGTGTGTGTGTGTGTGTGTGTGTGTGTGTGTGTGTGTGTGTGTGTGTGTGTGTGTGTGTGTGTGTGTGTTTCTGTTTATTGTGAGGTGCAAGAGGGCAGTACTAGTACTGTTGGCAGCAGGTTCTCTGGAAACAACACTGATGATTCGCCAATCAATATATGCCTGTACATTCTTTTTTAAATATATGATTTTAATGGTTGTAAATCTACATATTGTAATCTGCTCTCTACCTAAAACCTATAAACCTCACCTTCACCTCATCAAAATGTGGTGCTATATGGACCTACTCTCTCTGTATTGTGTGGCATTGCTATATTCTGTGTGTGTGTTTTTTATTTTATTTTATGAGGCAAGAAAAACGTCCCTGCCCTCACTCCCAACAACACATGGAAAAACATATTCTGGGAGTTCTTTTAAATAGGCTAGTTTATTTTATGTGTGAGGGAGGGATTGCTTTATGTGTTTACATACATACTATGCTTTTTGTGTTTAATGTGCTAAATGAAATCTAAAATATTTTTTTTTTACCTTTTACAAAAGTATCCAATTCGGCAAATTATTTGTTGAATGTCTGGAAAATGTTACAGTTTTCTGTCTCACCCCTTGGTGTCACTGCAGGGCAAAATGTGGCATCAGCCTTATTCTCCCTCTGTTATCTCTGTCCTTTGTCTCCTTTTTTCCCCTCTATCTTCTAATATTCTTCCTCATTATCTATCCCTCATTCCCTCACGGTCTCATAATATCTATCTGACTCTCAATCTCTGTCTCCACCTCTTTCTCCCTCTCTCTTTCTCCATCGCTCTCTCCCTCTCTCTATCTTTCTTCTACTCTCATTCATGTGTGTTGCCATGGTGATTCTATGCTAATAATGTTATTAAAGTGGTAAAGGTGATGGAAGGAGGCACTCCACAAGTAGTGAAAAAAGAAATAAGAGAAATCCTCTCCTTTCATTTTAACACAGTCTTCCTTAAATCTGAAATCTGAAAAATATGTTGATCACATGACCCCAGAGATTAATGTGTGCCGATGTCTGTGAGTTTTGGACAAAATCTGTAGGAAAAGTATTAAAAGGTGTGTTTCCACAAAAACGCGCTATGGCAGAAAATGTAATCTGGCCTAAACAGGGCCTATAAATTGCGTCATGATCCAAGGAATCCAGGGGGAAAAGATGTTGATTGTACGACCTACGGTTCAAGAGTTATAGGCCAAAGCGTTAATCTGCCTGTTATAGCGCCACCATGAAGGCGATTTAAAAAATGTAGGGTGGCATTTCTTCCTTGGCCTAGTGGGAATGTGCTTGCAAAGTTTCACGGCAAAACACACACTGAAACATGGACGGACAGGGGCGGAAACATAGTCTTCGGCCTGGCCGAGACTATGAGTCCTTTCTCCTGTAGAAATATATGAAGAAAATAAATGTACAATGAATTAAAATGAAGATATAATATAAGATTCTCCCTCTTTCTCGTCTTTTTTTGTTTAGATGAACGATGCCATGGGCTTTGAGCTGCCCTGGGTGTACTTTGTCAGTCTGGTCATCTTTGGATCCTTCTTCGTTCTCAACCTGGTTTTGGGTGTCCTGAGCGGGTAAGCTGTGTGTGTGTGTGTGTGTGTGTGTGTGTGTGTGTGTGTGTGTGTGTGTGTGTGTGTGTGTGTGTGTGTGTGTGTGTGTGTGTGTGTGTGTGTGTGTGTGTGTGCGCGTGTGCGTGTGTGTGCGTACGTGCGTGCGTGCGTTGAATTTCTAAAGTGTGCTATTATTTCTCATGCCTTATGACTGTTTGCACTCTTAGCTTATTTTAAATGTTTCTGTTTTATGTAAATGTTTGTTTATGTTGTGTAAGTTGCAACTTTTTGTACTGCTGCTGTACAGCTACCCTAAACAGGGTTCCCTCGTAAAAGAGATATCGTATCTCAATAGGATTTCACCTGTATAAATAAAATAAATGAACACAGATAAACAGATTTTACTGTGTAGGTTTAGCACGACACAATCTCTGGGCATACCTTTAGTTGGCCCGTTATCCGCTCCTCCATGTTGTACATTCCAGAGAATTCTCCAAAGAGCGAGAGAAGGCCAAGGCCCGTGGGGACTTCCAGAAACTACGTGAGAAACAGCAGCTGGAGGAGGACCTGAAAGGATACCTGGACTGGATCACCCAGGCCGAAGACATCGACCCTGAGAATGAAGAGGAGGGAGACGAGGAAGGCAAACGGAGCCGTGAGTTCTGTTCTGTTCTGTTCTGTTCTGTTCTGTTCTGTTCTGTTCTGTTCTGTTCTGTTCTGTTCTGTTCTGTTCTGTTCTGTTCTGTTCTGTTCTGTTCTGTGCTGTGCTGCTCTTCTGTTCCCTTCATAAGTCTATTGACTTCACAGTAAATTAAAGGAACTTCACAGTAAATTGCTGAGTGTTTATTTAACTCTAAGAGTGTACAACTGGAAACAAATGGACCTGTAACCATCCATTTACTTAAATTTGTACAATCGTAGAGATACAAATCGATAAATGAAAACTTAAGACTTTACTGTGTACTCTTATTATTTAAGAGACAAGACAAATGTATAATCTCTGTTCTGTCCTGTCTTACTTGATGATTATGTTTAGTTTTTTATCCAAAACCCGGTAACCTTCTGATTACTAGACTGCCTCTCTACCCACTCAGCTATGGGCACCCAATGTTGGTGCTGCCTAGTTGCCAAGTCACATCGTGGTGGTTACTGGGTTGGTTCTGCTGTGCTTTCTCTCATATGTTTGTTGATATGCTACTCCTCTTCAGATATGAGTCTTGTGTATGCAAGGCTACGGGTTCTTGAGGATGAAGATGTGTGGTAGTGAGTGGAGGGCTGTAACAGTTGCTTGGTTTTAGCAAAAGGATTATCTATTATTTACGGTATATCTCAGTTGTATTGTGTGTACTGTAGGGTCTAAGATGAATACTTGAGCCTGACTAGCATTCTTATTATGTAAAAGACGTTTTCTAAACGATGTACTGTAGCCTTGGCTGTGTCACCATGACAACATAGAGGTAAACACCAGCCTGTGTGTGTGTGTGTGTGTGTGTGTGTGTGTGTGTGTGTGTGTGTGTGTGTGTGTGTGTGTGTGTGTGTGTGTGTGTGTGTGTGTGTGTGTGTGTGTGTGTGTGTGTGTGTGTGTGTGTGTGTGTGTGTGTGTGTGTGCACACGTGACAATGAATATTAATGCTGTGTGCATGAGCGGGGGTGGGTGCACCCAGCGCAGGTGTATGCATGTGTCTAGTGTATGTACTTCATGTATGTGTGATCTCTGGTCCTGACGTCACTGTGGATTTCCAACAAAATGTTTACTAACCCATGGAACTGAAATGAATAGAACAGTCACTATATGACATAAAATGAAGAGAAATGAAGCTCTTCTGTCTTCCAGAAGAGCTGTCTTCCAGACCTGAAATCCAACCCCCCCCCCTCCCATTTTCTTTCCCAATTTAGTTGGGGCACCTGTTTAGCAGGGAGCGGAACTAGGAAGGATAGCATGTTCCTCCACATGTGTTACACTCTCCCAGTGAAATTCCTCAATGTCAGGTGTAAAGAAGCGGCTGGTGAGTCTGGGGAGCGTCTAGACACGTGGATGTCTAGATGCTCCCCAAGACCAACCAGTAGGGGTCAGCACTCAGCAGTGACACAGACTACACAGTGGGAGAATTGGCATTGTGACTAACCTGTAGGAGTCGGTAGTGCAGCCACAGAGTTCGTCCTCCTCAGCTGGCTCCCCAAAAATGTGAACACAACCAATTGTGTGTATTGGAGCACCCGGTCAAGCCAGAGACACAGTGTGAAAGCTAACTAGCTTTAAAAGCTTCAAAACTAGATTTCTCACCTGAACTGGGCAATGACATTTACAAATCACTGTCAAAAACTGTGGTAATGATCTTGAAGTGCTGTTCAATGATAGGGAAAGTAATATAAGAATAAAAACACATCAGAAGTCCATGGTGGTGGTTGTCAGTCTGGAAGAGAAACTAGGCACTCCGATTACAAAGAAAATATGCTTTATTAATTCATGGATAAACGCAATGCATTTCGAGTTAAAGTGTGATTACATTTGATCACTTGAACAGGACATTACAAGTCATCACGGACACTTAGAGGTACCACATACAGAGTCCTAGGAAATAAACACAGTGCAATCAATATAAATCATACAGAAAAGTCCAAAGTAGTAAAGTACTAAGAAAACAGATTACAGGTAGGTGGAGAAGACTTTTATAACTATTTTATTGCTAGCTGACAAATACTAGAATGACTAAATCAGTCAATTAGCTGGTGATTCACTTGATGTGATGACAAGGTTACTGTTCTAATAATGTAGTGTGGGAGACTCAGAGGTGTGTATGTCAGATGGAAGTACCTGCACCCCACACACACACACACACATAGAGAACATATAAACATGTACTAACACACACGCACATGTACACACCGTTACACACAGGCTTCCCGTCTGCCCAGACTTGTCCAGAATGAAGCACCATGAGTCATATGACTAATATGGAATTACGGGGCAGTAATCCAAATCCTCTTTATGTAAGCACTGTCTGTTTCTACCTCCGTCTGAACTTCACTCTCTCTCCCCATCTCTCCCTTCACCTCCTCCCCGTCTCTCACTTCACCTGTCCTGTCTCTCCCTTCTGCTCTCCTAACATTATTTGTTATTGATTGCAGCACAAGGTTATAAATTCCCGAATATTAGTAGTAGTAAAACAGTAATAATAAGGACATTTCCTACTAATAGAAAATAATTAGTATAAAGAGGCAATGGCAAAATAGTCAGTCAGAATAATTTACTTTTAAGAGATTCAGCTGATGCTGATGTCCAGACATGAGGCTGATTATGAACACACTTGCTATTGCGGGGATGGAACCGGTGACCTTTCTGTTACTGGACAGACTCCTTTGACCTTTGGATCCCCCCTCATTAAAGTTCCATCTTTGTTAGAACAGGCTTTCTCTCCCTTTTCTTCTTCTCCCTCTTCTTCTTGTCGTCTTTGTGGAAGATCTTCCCATCAGACTGCTTCACCCACCTCAGTTTGATGTCGGATGTTTCCCCCTTGTCCTTCAGGCTCTGTTTGAACTGAGAGACATAAATCAGAAGTAATCTCCTGAGCAGAATCTGGTCGTCATTTCCGTGTTATTTAACTTCATTCATTGAGGGAAGATAATGTAAAATATTTAACATAACAATGAGTGGCAAAGGAGGCACTGGTATACAATACATGAATTTGGTTTGATTTTAGTTTGCCTTGTGTTTCAGTAGATTTGTATTATACTTATACCTGCTCCAAAATGGCCTCCTGTACTGCAGGGTTGTTCAGATCCAGGGAGGAGTTTGTTTTGGTCAGTTTTATTCTCACCACTTGTTTCTTCACTTGAACTTTGAAAACAGATATTCAGTGTCAGTTTCTTAACATTGCACCTCCCACCGCAGTTGTTAGTTAGATTATATTAACAAACTCTACCATACAGATTGGTTTAAATAAAAATATATTCTCTAAAAAAGTATGGATTCCAGTTTTAAAACTAAAAAGGTGTACTCTGCAGGTCGAAAATCCCCTTAATAAATATTTATACCAATTATTATAATTATTATACTCTCTCTACTTTATATTTTATTTGCATGTCATACTGTACTTTTTCTGGTGTGTAGCCTACTGTAGCTTCCTGCCTGCGGTGTCTTAAGCATCTAGTGGCTTTCTGCAGTCTTGTACAACAACACCTATGCATTCTATGACAGAGCAAGTGATATAATGTGATATCTCAACATCACAATCAGGAACAAGTTTCAGGGCAATCCAGCCAGTAATCTCTCATCGGTAGGCTACCTGTAGTCAGTGTGGTCGCTGCAGTTGGTTTTGGAGTATATATTTTTTTATAGGGAGTTAAGTGAGTTTATCAGGTTGGACCTTTTCCACTCCTGACTTCACCAAACTACTCAACAGAATTTTGGGGGTGGGGCAAATTTAGCTGTTCAAACCCCTTTTCCCAACATTTATAAAATAGATTTATTGTTTATGAGAATGCCAAATTACAGTATTTTACAGTACAGTTTTTTCTACAAATATTGGAAATGCCAGCATTTAAAATTATCTGTTGCACTGCCTTTAACGGATGTAATTTATGTTTGTTTGTTTATTTATGTTTATTTAACTAATTTATTTATTAAGTTTAAATGATTTTCTTTAAAGCACATAACAATGCTTATTTTGAGATGTTATTTATGTCATAGAACAAACTGAAACTCTCATAGGCTTATGTTTGGCAAGGGAACCCAGGTTTTAAGACTACTACTGTAAACGCAGCACTTTATAACCAATGGTGGGTTATCTCTTACCATTGCTGTAGCAGATGAAAGCACATATCCGTTCACAATTCCAGTCTGCCCATTTGGATCCTGAGCCAAACTCCAGGGAAACACATTTTTCCTTTGGACCGTTTGGTTCCCCTGTATTCCAGTCCCTGAATGAGTAGCCGCTCCCATCGGACCACTTCCAGGAGTCTCGAAACAGGCCTATCCAGCTCCAACGTTGGCCTTTAATATTCTGTATCTCCTCATGCTCAGTCTGGTTCCTCACACTGGCCAGGTCTGTGTAGTTTTCCCTGCAGTACCGCTGAGCCTCTTCCCATGTTAGCAACTTCTCAATGAGGGTATATTTCCCTGTTGGCTCAGAAAATAATATTACAGTCAGTTCCTGTACACAGAATGAATAGAACATGGGATGCTTAGGTGGCTTAATCAGCAAACCTTTCTAAAAAAAGAAATTATCTATCTAGCATTTAGCTTTTATGGGCCAATAATGGAGGGTCCCATCGAACACAAATTTTAATCACAAATTGATGGGCCTCTAAACAACACAGAGCTACAAGCGATTTCAATTAAACCCATATCGGGTGCCACAAGTTCTACAAATGTCACTGTTTGTTGCAGAAACAGGATTTCTTTCTCCATATTAGGCACAAATGGTCTTGTGAGTCATGTGAAGGTCAAACAGGGTTTTGATATTCCATACTGTTTGCCTGTAATTGGCTTCAAAAATGTGTTGGTGGGCCTGACACACAGCCCTCCGAGGGAGGTCCTTTTCTAGTTCTTAATTATTAATTTTTGCTACCTTTACCATGTATTTTTGCTTGCGTTTGTTTACCCATTATCCTAAATAAATGGTAAATGGTAAGTGGTGCATTCATATACCATTATCCAAAGCGCTTTACAATGTGCATTACATTCACACTTTCACACACATATTCACACACCGACGGCAGAGGAATATACATGCAAGGCAGTGAGGCACAAGCCTGCTCATCAGGAGCAGTTAGGGGTTCAGTGTCTTGCTCAAGGACACTTCGACAGTAACACAGGGATCGACCCAGGAACCCTCCGTTTCCCAAGTGGCCACTCTACCTCCTGAGCCATTTCCGCAAAATAAACTAAACTAAACCTTTAGTGTATGACTGTATGTAAATCGAACATCTGGTAATCTGTCTTTTTTTCATTTTTTCATTTTTTTCTTTATTCATGTATTATTTGTGTCTGATACCTTAGTTAGTGTAGGGATTGTTCTTTGTGTATGTCTATGTCTTAATAATATTAAGACTATAAAAAGGGTTGAGAAAAAAAGAAAAACGTACCAGGTCGGCCTGGGAAGTGTGTAGAATTACATATGGTATTAACCACCTTCTGCTTGATGTTGGCCAAGGAGCTGAAATTCTGCACTGTGAATAACCGCTCAGAGCTGCCAGTGATATTCAGGAGCGCCAGGTCATCCGGGTCTCCGACACCGATGGCTAACACCTCTATTCCCTGAGCTCGGAGGTTTGCGGCCGCATCCTCCACATCATCCTGTGAACGGCCGTCCGTTATCAGCACCAGGGTCTGGGAAATGCTTTGTGAATTGCGACTGCCTCGTGATGCTTGAAAGTAGTCCTGAATGAATGCTAGAGCGCGTCCGACGTTTCTGCCTTCTCCGAGTTGGCTCATGGCAAGGATCTGGTTGTTCAATGCCATTGCGTTGTAGAACTCGTTGAGATAAAACTCCTTCCGAGGAGAGCTGCTGAACTGTGCAACTCCTACCCGGACAAACTCCTCACTGACGTTGAAGTTGTCTACCAGGTCTGTCATGAATTTCTTCATGACTGTGTAATCGTTGGGGTCAATACTGCTGGACTGATCAATTAACATGACTAGGTCGGCCTGTTTCTCACAGGTTGCCAATGCAGAAACAGAGGCACACACAGTCGACAGCAGAACTTCAGTCATTTTCTGTAGAGCCTGGAAGCTATCAATTTTGAAAAGAAACTGTTCATGGGGCTGGTTGGCGATGGACTTGAGTTGATCCTCATTAAAGGACCCCACTCCGATGGCAAACACAATGGCTCCCTGCTTCCTCAGGAGCTGGGACGGCCCCACAACGTCATCTGATGATTCACCATCTGTGATCACCACAGCGATCTGAGGTACCCGCTCGTCAGTGCGGCTTCCGGCCTCCTTTGTGAAGTAATGAGTCAGGAGGAAAGTGATGCCTTTACCTGTGGCGGTGTTTCCCCCTCGGTAGGGGAGTCCGTCCACTTGCTGGAGTAGAGATCTTTTGTCTGTGTGATCCTTCAGTAGGAACTCCTGATATGTCACATCACTGTATTGTGCCAGGCCAACACGTACTTTGTCTGAACCAATATCCAGGCCGTCAGTGAAGCTGTGGATGAACTGCCGGACCTTCTGGAAGTTATCTGCGCCGATGCTCCCAGAGCCATCCACTAAGAAGACGATGTCAGCCTTGGTGTCTGTGGTACATACTAAAGAACAGGGACAATTAATTTGTATTTTGCATCACAGTTCAACAAGGACAAGTGTGTGTTCAGGCAATGCAAACTGCATTTCCTGGGACATGCGAGTGTAGTCAGACCAGACCCAGAAAAGGTACGGGTGACCTGACCCCACAAACGTACATGAAATGAAGTGCATCCTCATAATGATAAACTACATGGGAAAGTTCATTCAAAATTTGCCCTGGGGCGCACAGTGGGGGCCAACCACAGATGAGAGCTGTGCAACCCGTTGCTTTACGACCTCAGATCAGACGAGACGACCTGCTGAATTGCATATTACTATATATTTTATAGAAAGGCCTTTTTAACCTCCTAACAGCAGAATTCCGGTGCATCTCCTTTATACTCACTGATACTGTTGTGTTCTTGTTGCTGTAAATTGTTTTATTGTTCACTGTTTGATTTTAAGTTGTTAAGCACTTTGTAACATTGTTTATAAATAAAGTTTATTATTATTATTACTAAGCGGAGGAAAAGAAACTAACAAGGATCCTTCGGGAACCTGAAGGAAGCACTAACGTCATCTCCTGTCCTCATATACTGTACTGCCACCCAGACATACAGTATGGTAGACATAGGATCTCCATGTTTGATATTACCTGTCTTCTGTGTTTCTAGTGAACTGGGAAGTTGGCCCACAGTACCAGGCTGCTGATCAGCACTGCCCAAATTGGTGGGACAGGCCAGCAAATCGCTGTTGTTAATAATACTTAATTGGCATGTACAGTATTTGTTGGGTTGACCAGCGGGACGGAAGGGTTGGGCTAAGATTCTCCCTGTTCTGTCTCCCTCCCTACCTCCCTCTCTCCTCCTCTCCTGTCACTCTCCTTCTGGAATCATCTGAGCTTGTGTTCAATGTGTTGCTTATTTGATCAATTATGCACAGCTGCATCTAATCCCCTCACTATACTTATGTCAAATAAAAAAAATTATTTGCCTTGTAATGTTGTAGGCCACTGTATCTATCTAATTAATCGTAACATTTTCTCTCATGTACACAATTACAAAGGATAAGAAAAAGTTGAATTGTCTAATTTGTTACTTGCTGAGCTAAACCGAACCTCAAGCCTTATTACCTGTCCGTTCGCTCGTGTCTAAGCGCTAGTAGTCTAAACTCTTTCCCTTTCCCTTTCTTTCTCTCTCTCTCTCTCTCTCTCTCTCTCTCTCTCTCTCTCTCTCTCTCTCTCTCTCTCTCTCTCTCTCTCTCTCTCTCTCTCTCTCTCTCTGTGTTAGTCTCTGAAATATGATGGATGCAACTTGGATGTCTGCGATTATTTGTTAACAAAGAGAGACGTGAGTGTGAAACAATAGAACAGTGTCTGTAGTTATCGATTGTTGGATTATCCACAACATTAGTCTAAGACTAAAGGATGTGGTGTGGATCAATAAATACCGTATTGTAGGCTAGCCCTATATGGGCTAGCCTACAATAGCCTACGGCTTGGAAGCAGCAATCACATTGATCTTGAACTTGGTTTTGGACCTGGACGCTACTTCCTATAGGCCATGAGTAGTAAGCAACGGAAAATTATGAATGCAATGTTGGAAAAAACACAACTCTCTCTCTCGCTCGCTCCCTCTCTGTGGTGAAAAGCTGGCACTATAATATCTTTATATATGTATATATATATATATATATATATATATATATTTTTTTAAATATATACTTTATATCTGAGATAGTGACACATTCACAACAACAAAAATAAATTACAATAAAAAAAAACATCTCACCTATGTCCTTGAAGCAGACTGCAAAAGAACGCTCTGCACAGTCGTAATCATGCCATTCACCATTAGAATCCATGACTGTACAAAGCCCTGCTCCATTGTTTGGTTGTCCAGAACCCCATTTCCTGAACTTCTGTTCCACTGCGTCTCTGTAAAACCGTTCACCTGCCAGTGACCATCTCCAACTGACGTCACCATACAGGCCTATCCAGGCTCCCTTAAAATAAATTGCACATAAATAATCTAATAAAGGTAGTTGGTATGGCATAACAGTTTACCACAGAAGTTACTGTGATAAAGACTATAGACTCATTTTGTTTTAGGTTAACAAAAACAAAACTGTCTATTGTATCATGTTTTGTTTGGGATGTAAAATGTAGTCTTTGGAGGGATACAGATTATGGATACAGAGTAGGGGAAGAAAAAACTAAAATAGGCTACTGATGGTTTCTGCCAAACAGCTTTTTTGTCAGGGCAGAGTGAAACTGCAAAGTGGGATGTCTGATCTGCCTTCCCTCTCTTACTTGACTCAATTCAATTCAATTTAAAGGAGCTTTATTGGCATGAGAAAACATATATTGCCAAAGCAAGTGTCAAAAACATAATGTGTTTAGAGGTAGTAGCTCTCTTGACTTACTACATACAGAATAACTCCTAAAAAAGAATTACGAAAGGGTCCAGGTCCAGGCGCATACCACATATAGGCTCTAATGCAGCCTGACAGCGTGTCGGGTTCGAATCCCGAACCCGTCGACCTTTGCTGCGTGTCTTTCCCCGTCTCTCTCCTTGTTTCCTGTCTATCTACTGTATACTATCAATAAAGGCAGAAAAAAAGCCCCCCACCCCCCCCAAAAAAAAGATATATATATATAATGAAAACAAATCAGGAAATAGCATATCATCTAAAAGAAGGCAGAAAAGGGAAGACATTTTTAGACATATTTACATAGTTGGCATCAGGATTGGCCAAGCTTTGGAAGTCCACCATATCATTTAGTGTCTTTGCGTCCTCCACGCTGTCTATAGTAGCCAGGTCTGTGAACTTCTCCCTGCAGTATTGCTGAGCATCAGTCCAGTTCCTTTTTTCATATACAAAGTGGTACTGACGAGTGTGACATAATGAGAGGGTACACAGCCCTAGGATAAAAAAAGATATAGAATATATACTTAATTGTCTGCATATCTGAAAATGTGCATTAGACTTCATGGAGGTGAAAGTAAAAGCAGCCGAGAATAGAAACACCATAAGTCACAAGGATGCAGTATTGTTTGATTGTGCATGGTTTGGTTAATATTTACCATAGAATAATCCAAAATGTTAGCAATTTGACCCAGGTTATCTGATAGTCATCATGACTCATATTGACAGTAATACAGCAGACTATTAACAGCACTTACCTGTTATAGTCACAATGCACAATAGAGCTTTTGCCTTCATCATAGTTTCTCTACTGCTGTCTCTCTGTTGGTGACTGTACACCGTGCACAGTGTTATAATAACTGTAGTTGGTTGAGGAACATTTTACTTGCATTATCTGTCTGATGCCATGCAATTTGACTAAATGAACAGAGTGGCTTCTGAACACACAACAGTAGGTCTACCTATTTTGGTAACATTTTCCCTACTAAGCATTTGCATGAATTCAGCTTGTTTTTAATTAATTAATGTACAGTATTTGCTATTATCAGAGGTGTTTGTGGCAGCCACACCTTGGCTTTGTAGGAATTAAGAATAAGTTTAGGCATGGGATTAATTACTTAACTTTAGATGAGGTTAGGCACTACTGATATTGGTTTGACAAAAATGTATTATTGACAGCCATGTAATGACCTTCCACTTCCCCTTCATTTGGAGAACAAAGTCGACTGGATAGAGCACACATACTGTACCGATTATAAAATAAAATGCAGTAAAAGATTTATTGTGGATTGTCCCTTTACGTTAGGCCCATCCTTTTAATCTGTATCTGCTGCTGTGTGTCCAAACGTGTGCCTTTGATAAACAGTACCACCCTCACATAATTTTGTTATACTCAATGTCGGTATATGGCATCTCTGTATTGTAGTTGTCTCTTTACTCTTCCTCTCTCTTTATGTCTCTGCTGTATACTAACACGCTGCTAACTCTGCTGTCTGGCTGTGTAAACTGCATGTTTCTAATACCCAGGGGTCACGCTAGCTAACCTCACTGAGAAGAAGAAATTTGGCTGGTTCTCCCAGTCTACTGAAACACAGGGTAAATGTGTGTATGTGTGCCTTCTTCTGCGTATGTGTTTTTATGCATGCTTGGATACGTCAGCACTCATGTACATGCTTATGTGTATTTTGTTGGAGTATCTGCGACGCATGTGTATTTGTGTGTGTACATGGCATGCACATACTGTATGTGTGCATGAGAAAATACATGAGTGGATAGACGGTTCATCTTTTGAGTGCTAGCATGTTTCCCTGCCTCTGCTTGCTTGTGCTCGTCATATTTGCATTTACAGTATCATAGGTCATTGCATCATCATCTTCATCACCAGGAAGAAATGTATTGTTTACTTTAGTTACGCCCAGTCAAGTGTTTCTGATATATGAAACTGCAGGCATTCCCTGACAAACAACAAAGAAAGAACCACTGCATAACTGAATCAACAAGCATTTGCGACACCTGTAGTGTATTGTAGGTTACTCAATTATTCACTTCTCATACAGTAACTTTTTAGAAACCTACTGTTGTTCAGGCTGTTTGTCGTTTTCTCTTTAATGAGACAGATAACATAGTTGAAGGAGAGAGGGAAACACAGGTGAGAAGACATTGTGAAATTCAGTCCTTAGCAGTACAGTATGGATCCAAAGGAAGGGGGTTATTTACAGTACCACTAAGCTGCTAAATAACACAGTTTAGACAGGGTGAAGTGATTAAAGGACCCATGTGTGAGATCTTTCCTTGGCATCATCACTCATTTGTGAGCAATGTTGTATTGAATCCCTTCTCTCCGTTGCAGTATAATAAAGAATATTTTGATGCATGTTGCAGTATACTATAAAGGATATTTTGATGCATGTTTGTGATATGCAGCTTGTTTGATTGTGTGATTATTTATAGTAGCATGTAATTCTATAGCATGCAAACCTTTAATAAATAATGGCCATATTTTTTTTTAAAGTAAATAACGAAATAAATAATTTTGTCCGGTCTTTTTTATCACAATATGTTATACACATTGAAACATGTAATCTTATGGCTTAGCCGGTTGCTATGTGTTCTTATGAATTAGAAGGGGCCAGAAGATTTAGACAGACAAATGTGCTATACTTCGTTCTGAACGTCCCAACCATCTGGTATTTCAAAGGGGACATACATATGATTTACCACCCCACTGGAAGATGTATACAATTACTTGCAAATCTATAGACTTCCCATTTTCTAAACTATAAAATTCTTCATTTACAGGTATTTGCCAAACAATATATTTGGGAATACATTCTGGGCCCCGTAAATAGTAACTAATAGTAACAGTATATATATAATGAAATACATGATGTCTCATGTTTCATTTCAGTATGGGATAAGGTGCAGGTAAACAGTGACCAGCAGTACCATCATCACGTCTGACTCTGCTTCCTGTGTTTTTGTGTGATGTCACAGCGAGCATGCCCACTAGTGATACTGAGTCGGTGAACACGGAAAACCAGAATGGAAAGAATGACAAAGTCCCCTGCTGCGGCCCTCTCTGGTGAGTCCGGCATTTGACACACTGCATTTTAGAATTTTAGCCTCAGCAACATGTAGAGAAACTTACAATGACTTGAAAGTGCCTTGCTCAGGGACCACTTTGACAAGAGACATAGCTAAATAGTTAAATGTTACTCTAACCATTAGTGAGGTGCAGGTCAGGTTTCTTTTTACCGACCCACCTGACCAGAAAAAATATGTTAACTAGAAAAGTGTGTTCCTCGTAGCACAGGTCTCCACCAGGGCAGGTAGCTGTGGGCCAGCAATGTTTCACGGCAATCGGACGCTGCGTTCTTGATTTGAGGCATTTTATCCAAAACTTTGGAAGCCAATCTTAGCCAATCAGCATGGAATATGCTAAATCTGACAGATCCGTCTCGAGATGATGTGTACCAATTGCGATCGGCGTGACAAAATCTGTAGAAGTAATATATTATTTTATTTATTTTTGCAAAAACAGCCACCAGGGGCCATCAATAACAAATAGCGAATAAGCATCTTTGTTTTGTGCATATTTACACTATATGGGTTCCCACCTTGTCTATTTTATGTGCTCTGATCTACCGGGAACTCTTTATTTGTAATTTTTCCTAGGATTCCTTATTTTACTACCACTACCACTTAAATTCTTTCACATTTCTTTTACTTACTTTACTGCTGTACTATATGTCGCTCTTTTTCAAAATGGTATTCATATTACAGTAAGCAAATTCACACCTTTCTGCCCCACCTCCTCTCTCAGCACCATTTTCCTTTTCTCTTCTTGCTTTCTCTTGCTGTACCACAAGTACTTTCTCTCTCTCTCTCTCTCTCTCTCTCTCTCTCTCTCTCTCTCTCTCTCTCTCTCTCTCTCTCTCTCTCTCTCTCCCCCCCTCCTTCTCCCCCCCCCACTCTCTTCTCACTAATGCTTGAACCGTATGTTAAACTTGTAATAAACTCTATAAAATGATTGCCTTTAACATAATGACCCTCTTGTTCCTCCCCCAGTCAAAAAATAACTAAATCCAAGTACAGGTTAGTATGGTGGTGGATCATTATGCACAATGCTGCATGGTGGACCCATTCCCTATCTGTCATTAATTGACTGAAATCCATTATCCATCTTGCATGGTTGATTTTTTTCATGTTTTTTTTTTACCTTGTATTAGCAGTGCTCTGTTTCTCCAGCAGTGTGTGGACATTTTTAATCCCCCTTTAACCCTCCCAAACAACCTTTTGTGTGTTATGTTATATTTATGCCTAAAATTAACATGTTTAATTTTCCTGGGCATGTTTGACTAGGACCTCAGAGTAAGACATGACGTAGTTATGAAGCATCCTACAACCACTTTCAGTGAGGAATGAATGGCAACAAAATGGAAATGATAAACATTTCTTGTACACATTTTATGATGGTTGCACTACGCTTCCAAGAGTATAGGCTTATATTTACGTAGTTTAAAGAAGGAATAATTGCATAAATGACATGCACGACTACACTACAGTATGTGAATCAAACTAAAAACATGATCACATGCTGATAAACTGATAAATATCTCATGTATGCCATGCCATGATGCTACCAATTCCAGGGAAACCAGCGATTTGCATGAATACAGCCTGTTTTGCATTAGTTCACATCACGCTGAGTCTTGGGGAATATTATATTTCTTCTGTTATGAAAAGTGTATGGGAGCCACACCTTGGCTTTGTTCTGTTCACAGTCTTGTGAGTGCTATAATGTTACAATAAGTGTGTAACATTGATGTGTGTGATAGCATAAACTCCTGCAATAACAGCAGTGGGAAACAGATGCCACTTGTCTGCCACTTCGAATATTGCAGAGAGTTGTGATTGTGTTATGTATAAACAATATGGACATTATCGTTATGCTTCGTATGCCAATTATCGTTGCAGTGGATAGGCAACAAAGGCAGACGATTTGTTATCACAAAATCATATGTACCAGTTCAGATACAAGAGATATTATATTTCTGACTGAACAAGATTTTTGGCTTGGTGTTGTCACGTTTTCCCATCCCATGCAACAAATCTGTCCTTTAGCATGAGCAAGAGAATCACACAGCTTTCCCTTCAATTTTTATATTGTTTTCACTTCTCACAAACCTGTTTTGGCTTTGTGATTTTATCCTGTTTTGTCTCACAATTTCTCCAGTATTGCTGTTGATCTCCATTCTCACCCAAACTCCCTCTGAGGTTCTGCTTTTTAATCCACACTCCTATTGACAATGATCTGTATACTGTATCAAATATGTGAACTTGTGCATGTAACATTTGTAACATTATTGTGCCTGTGTCGTTGCTGTCCGGCAGAAACCAGCTAACTAAATTTTTCCGCTTTTGCATTTTTTTTCCATAAATCAGTACTATTGAACACACTTTACGTCTGTGTGTTGATAAAAAAGTGCTTCTGACAAAACCAGCTGACACCATTGGATCCTCAAACTTTCTGCTAAACCAGCTAAGTCGACCAAAGGGGGGTGGAGTTAGCTGGTTTTGTTGACTCCAGGCTTCACCCCCTTTTGACCTCCAACCTCATTGTGAGCTTGGAGGTCCATTTAGCTGTACTTATCAATGATGAACAAAACCTCCTAACTCCACTTTTTGTTTTGTTTTTGTAATTTCCTGAAAAATTTACACTTTACACTTATAATGTCACAATACAAACACTTTCTGCTTGTAGATAACGCGTATAGAATAAAATAAAATGACCCGCACACCATCTACACTTGCACAATAGGAACAACTTTATTTAAGCAACGTTTCGGTCAATAGACCTTCTTCAGGCATCTGTAGCTCTGAGCCGATCAGGTTTGCATAAGACTTTGTTGTTTCCTGCTTAGATAACAAAATAATCACAGTAAGCCAATATGGAAAGTTTGTGCTACATGATAAGCTACCTCCTTGTTTCTGATAGTTTATGTCATTTCCCAGGGCATAAACATGATGTTCACAAAGGTTGGAATATTCAGGGCAGCTACTGTTGAAAATGTCTTCACATGTAAGTGTCCTGTACTCACTTCCTCTTCCCCCTCTACCTCTGTCTGTCTGTCTGTCTGTCTGTCTGTCTGTCTGTCTGTCTGTCTGTCTGTCTGTCTGTCTGTCTGTCTGTCTGTCTGTCTGTCTGTCTGTCTGTCTGTCTGTAAGTCGCCATTGGAGAAGGTGGAACCGTTTCTGTCGCAGGAAGTGTCGTGTAGCGGTGAAGTCTGTGTCGTTCTATTGGCTGGTGATCATCCTTGTGTTCCTCAACACTCTGACCATCTCCTCTGAGCACTACAATCAACCTGCATGGCTCACTGAAGTACAGGGTATGTGAACATGTGTACAATTTAGGCATTTTGCAGATGCTCTTATCCAGAGCGACTTACAGTGAGCAAAGAAAACACAAGGTAATACATCAAATGCATCTAAACAGTATAATATCAACAAAAAAAATCTGTACATTGAAACTATACACACTATAGGATGCCAGGTCTGTGTGTTTAACTTATGATCATTCGCATGGCTATGTCATGCTGCTGCAACACATTGTGTGCTTGTAAATCGACTATTTTCACCAGTGTTGCGTGCCGAAAATAGCACATAAAATAGCTGATCTAAGCTCACTTCACGTTGTACCATGACACATTGTGAGCTTGTAGATAGGGCATTTCTGGTGCACAACACTGGCGCATGACAAAGCTCTCTACTCTTTATACTTGTTCTTTATACTGTTCTCTCGGCCCTGCTCACCTTGCAAATCAACACACACACACACACACACACACACACACACACACACACACACACACACACACACACACACACACACAGACACACACTCAATTAACATAAACAAATCGATGTGACATGACGTCACTGTCTCCTGTTTTGACTACAGATACTCTCTGTATCTAGTCGAAGCCCTTATCACCTCCTCACTGCTGCAGCGTTATACTTTAGACACTTTACATTTTGTGCATAAACAAAACGGGATGACACCATCATCACCCTCCACATAGCCTTCTTCCACCTGAACTGAGCAACACTGTTGAGAATGCTTTTCAACTTCGTCATCAAACGCAGTGATCCAGGATCAAACACTGCCCAGTGCTGCTGGACTGAACTTCCTGACATACAGTATACACCCCATGTGGTGTGGCCTGGTACCAACACCACCGCCACACTGACTCTTAACACTTGAGCACCCCAGGGCTTTGTGCTCAGCCCTCTCTTGTAATGAATGTTCACTCACGTCTGTGTACCACACAGCTCAAAGCTGAGGAAAGCTCAGAGTACAATAACTTCTCTGCCTACAATGTTGCTACCAGCTGTATTGTATGTACTGTACATTGAACAGTGCGCTCCTCAGAGAGGAGCAGATCCCCGCCATGCCGGGTTGCCTACCCAGGACTGTGTGAATTGGGGGGTGCAGCCGCCTGGACATGAGGGAGCTGCGGGGGAAATAGAATTTGTACGACAGACGGTGCAACTGTTCTTGCTCGTCGCGGCCCGTATGGGCAGAACTGAGTGAGGTTTGGAGGTTAATATGCAAATTAGAATGTGGGTATGATTGGGTGTGCATTCACAATATATGCCTATTTTTTTAATAAATAGGCTCCATGTGAAGGCAATTGCAGGTAAAGGGTATGGAGTATCAAAACCCTGTTTTGATGGTCATTGACACATGACTCACGGCATCATCTGTTCCTAACTTGTTGGGTAAATAAATGCCATTTCGGCAACAAACAGTGACATTTGTAGCCTGTGTGGCATCCCCTATGGGTGTAAGTGCAATCGTTTTGGCTCTGTGTTGTTTAGAGACCCCTAAATGTGTGACTTAGAATTGGAGGAGATGGGTTGATGATTTGTGACATTTTTTGCAAAAGGGGCCCCTTACACAAACTTTGGAAGCTAGTCATAACCAATTGGAATGGAATCTGAAAAGTCTGACAGATCACATGACTACAGAGATCATTTGTACCGATTTGCATGAATTTTGGACAAAATCTGTAGGAGTAGTAACAAAAAGTGTGTTTTGCAAAATGGCAGAAAATATTGTCAGCCGGAAATGGGCGGGCCTACAGTATATATATGTATAGATATCCTGTAATCCAGGGCACTGGCGTAGCGTGAATTCTAACGTTGACCGGGCCAGAATCTGTAACAGTACGGCTATAGTTAAATCTTTCTGCTATAAATATGCATCCATGCGTTCTGCACGCCTGTCGGCGGCCAAACCGGTTTTGAAATGGCCACCCATTTACAATTCAGCCGATTGCAAATGAGCCTCATTTGAAAACAAAGGCGACTTGCTATGGTTGGCTACAACAGAAGAGGGTGAGGGGCTGCTTATGTTGTTATGTTGATTTTTTGTTTTTTTTCCCCTGGTGGATCTTGTCCTGCAGTTTGAGCAGACGGGGCAGGCAGGGTTTTACTGACCGGGCCATGGCCTCGTTGGCCCTCATGACACTTCGCCTCTGATCCAGGGATTTATTGTACGTCATACGGTTCAAAGTGGGGCCAGGCAGACCCGCAGCATGCGAGTGAGGGGAGCTTGAGCAGACTGCCGACCACATAGTCAACATCTGTCCCCTATATAGACCACCTTCAGAGGAGGGCCTCTCCTAGTGGGACCAGAGACGAGGACACAGAGTTGGACATTTGATGCCGATACACAAAAGAAGAAGATACATTTCAAGAGTTACAGGGCAACCCTGCTGTCTCGCCTAATGCTCCATCCACAGGTCTCCCCATCAAGTGGCACCTGTAAACTCTCGTAACAGTCAAGGAAAGGGGTCCAAATCTCCATGAAATTTTGAAGACCCTTAAGAATGTATTAGATTTTCTCTAGTTTTAAGAAATACATAATCCCCTTAATCCACCTGGTAAAGCTGGGTGGAGAGTGTTGCTTCCATGAAAGGAGGATAAGTCTCCTCGCGAGCATGTAAAAGCTATGATTACATGTGAGGTGAACTCTGTAACTGTAGGTGAACTCTGACCTTTTGTGTAAAGTGAGTTGAATCTATGTGATATGAATGCTCTTTGGAAGGCTCATAGCCGAAACGCGTAAGCGTTCATTTATTGGTGTGTCCAATAAAGAAAGTAGTGAGTACTTTGTCCTCCATTTAATTGAAATTTTGGATGCGATACCTTTTTGGGATTTTTTTAATTCCTTATTTTGATATGATTACATGTGCTTTGCCTCGTATAGAACGGGTCTCTGGTGTAAAGCCTTTGAGTAAGCGTTAAATATATCAGACCAGAACTAGGTGAGACTAGGGCAGGACCAGAACATATGTATATGATCTGCTGGTTGTGCTTTACAGCATGGACAAGAAGGGTTTATTAGAAGGTATGGATAATGACCACAGGCTGCTTGGCGCACCTGTAAAGCATCCTTTTATGCATCCTTTTGTGTGTGTATCGGTGTGCACTTAGAGAAAATGAAATGAATTAAATAATAGCGTCCGGGGAGGAAACGGCCGTGGGGGGCCGTGTCACGATGTCTTTCAGCATAGAATCAACACGTCTGACCAATAGTTCCATTTATTGTCCTTGCAAATGCTTCTGGGCCCGCAAAATTCTTTAAAGAAAATAACCAGCTCACTCAACCCAATAGATAGAGAGGGGTAATAAAATAACCCGATTTGAAGAATTTTGGGTGGAGGTTCTTCCTTGGCCTGCTGAGAGTATACACACACACACACACACACCCCACACACACACACACACACACACACACACACACACACACACACACACACACACACACACACACACACACACACACACACACACACACACACACACACACACACACACACACACACACACACACAGTGTTATGCTGTGTGTATGCTCATGCATAATACTCACATGTGCACACACATGCTTGCTTTCTGTCTTTCCAGATGTGGCCAACAAGGTGCTTCTGGCGATGTTCACTATGGAAATGCTGGTGAAGATGTACAGTTTGGGGCTGCAGGCTTACTTTATGTCACTGTTCAACCGCTTTGACTGCTTCGTGGTGTGTGGCGGCATCGTAGAGACCATCCTGGTGGAGCTCGCCATCATGTCCCCACTGGGCATCTCTGTGTTCCGCTGTGTACGACTCCTCAGGATTTTCAAAGTCACTCGGTGAGTGGGAAAAGTGCATGTTCGCCTAGCTCAGAATAAGGAAAGTGAAAGTGGTTAAACGTATTGACAAAGTACAACGTATTGATATAGTAAATAAAATAATAACTCATAACCTAGTATAGTATAAAGTATACATTGTATATTGCAATATTATGTTGTTAACTTGTCACACCTGGAGTGTTTGGGAACCACTGACATACAGTACTGTATATATGTGTGTATACTGTATGTGTGTGCATGTGCAGGATGGCTCATGGCTGTGTATTTTCTCGTGTTGATCCGTTTTCCTTCTCTCCAGTCACTGGGCATCTCTCAGTAACCTGGTTGCCTCTTTGCTGAACTCCATGAAGTCCATTGCCTCGCTGCTGCTGCTCCTCTTCCTCTTCATCATCATCTTCTCCCTGCTCGGCATGCAGCTCTTTGGGGGAAAGTTTAACTTCGACGAGACTGTCACTAAAAGGAGCACCTTTGACAACTTCCCCCAATCCCTGCTCACCGTGTTCCAGGTGAGAAAGACCACTTCTCTTCTCTTCTCTTCTCTTCTCTTCTCTTCTCTTCTCTTCTCTTCTCTTCTCTTCTCTTCTCTTCTCTTCTCTTCTCTTCTCTTCTCTTCTCTTCTCTTCTCTATTGTGTTTCCTCATTTGAGACTAATAATGTTTATAATAACTCTGTTCCCCAGATCTTAACAGGTGAGGATTGGAACATGGTGATGTATGACGGCATCATGGCGTATGGTGGTCCAGCCTCCTCTGGAATGGTGGTCTGCATTTACTTTATCATCCTCTTCATCTGTGGAAACTGTATCCTCTTCATCGCGTGTGCATGCACACACACACACACACACACACACACACACACACACACACACACACACACACACACACACACACACACACACACACACACACACACACACACACACACACACACAGTTAGTCACTACAGTATATGTTGTCTAGTTTAAGGTTTTATGGGTTCTTTCCCTGAGTCACACGACCAGACATCCTCCTGAACGTTTTCTTGGCCATCGCCGTTGACAACCTGGCAGATGCAGAGAGCCTCAACTCAGCACAGAAGGAGGAAGAGGAAGCCAAGAAGTGGAAGAACAGCACAAAGTACTGTCCACTTCTGACACATTGTCCTAAATGCATTCGTGTTGGTGTCACAGCTCACCACAGCTCATTCTGTTGTTGGACGTTCCAAAGGTTTGAATAGTTGAACTGATTCCATTTTTGCTTAATTTTTTCTTCTCTCATGATTACTCTGCAGTGTTGAGAGCATAGACCAGAAAAAAGAAGATGAAAAATCTGAGGACAAAGGTGGAGAGACCAAGGTGAGAGAGAAAGAGAGAGAGAGAGTGAGAGAGAGAGAGGATGGAGCCTTGTGCAAGGCTTAGGTTTGTACTTAATGCATGGCTATCAACTGTATTGGTAAGTAAACATACACATACTGTAGGTCATTATCATAACACTACTACTCATGTTCTATATACTGTAGAATAGTTGTGGAGGTCTGACTTTCACAGCAGTGATACGGGATGTAACAAATTAACCCTTAGTGCTCAATTTCTTTACACTTTTGTATGTTTTTACATTGTAAAACGTTATTTCCATTAAACCCCTGTTGGTTTGTAGGTTCCTCCGGAGGATCTAGAAGACAAAGAGCCGTATCCTACTATGGACAACCCAGGTAAATGTGAATGTCTCTGGTTGTTGAAGGAATAAATATATATATATACCAGTGAAAGATTATATCAAAAGTACCTTTGTTTAATTGTTGTTACACAGCATGACTTTAAGCCCTATTTTATACTTTGTTGTACAACGGTGTGGCACAAAAATAACAGATCCACAAGCTCAAACATGTGTCCACAATGCGACACGTTGTGAGCTTGAACCTGTGACACTTCCTGTTGGTGCCAGGGGCGACACCTGACGCGCTGTTGTGCTGTGATGGCAGCACTTGTGTTGACTTGAGACGGACTGTGTTTCCTCGCCAGGGTGTGCTGCTGATGACGAGGAAGATCTGCCAGAGGTTCCTCCTGGGCCCCGCCCCCAGAGGCTGGTTGACCTCAGCATCAAGGAGAAGACTCCGCCCATTCCCAAGGGAAGCTCCTTCTTCATCTTTAGCAACACCAACCCGTGAGACACACACCCAATACACACATGAAAACATCCACACTTTCACACTTTCACACTTTCACACACACACACACACACACACACACACACACACACACACACACACACTTTCACACTTTCACACACACACACACACACACACACACACACACACACACACACACACACACACACACGCGCGCACACACACACACACACACACACACACACACACACACACACACACACACACACACACACACACACACACACACACCTAAAGACAAGTGTAAACAAACGTGTGCTGACTAGGTCTCATGTTATTCACCCTGATTTCGCCCTTGTACGTCACGCTGTATAAGAGTGTCTGATAAATGTCTAAATTGTAAATTGTATTTATTATTATTTTTCAAGTTTTTATGGTTATACATTTGTGTAATGGTACTCTATTTGAATTTATTTTAAGTGGACACATATCCTGTAGTGTACCCTATATGAAAGCACTGACTGCTTGTCTAATTGTCTGCATTTTCTCTGTGAAGAAGGAGGCAAATTCATTGCAGGCCTGGTGGATAGAAGTTCAGAGGCCACTGACACAGGCTTTGTATGCCTGTCAACAGTAGCAAACAAGGCACATGCGTTATTATTGTTTTTGGTTATTGCATTTCTCAGTTCCAAATTATAAATGCAAAGTTTCTCTTTATAGATAATGAACATGGCAATTTCTTTTTCACTACCTGCATTTCAGCTTATCGAAACTTTCTTTGTACCAGTGTAGCATTTCTCTATGGAGATCTTTTTGTAGAAGAGATCAATATCAATATTTCACGAATGTTTTCACTGATAAACCATTTTGCGATTACCTCTGAGACAGTACTATCAAAGAAAACACAGGAAAGATCAAAGTTGTCACTACAACAAGGTGAAGAGAGACAAACACACTAGACTTTATTGTGTATTTAATTACTTTATCTCAGCCCATCACTCTCTCGCTTTTGCCTCATTCTTTTCCTCTCTCCTTTGATCCCACTCTCTCTCTTTAGGATCCGTGTGTTCTGTCATAAGCTAATTAACCACCAGATCTTCACCAACCTCATCCTTGTCTTCATTATGCTCAGCTCTGTCTCTCTGGCTGCTGAGGACCCCATACGCAACTTCTCTGCTCGCAACATTGTATGTACCTTTTCACAGGCGGTATAAAGGATATGGGATTTTAGAGAACAGTTACTTTTTTAATGTGAAATTCATGTTGTTCTTGTGATCTGAGAGAAGCCTAAGAGCCTTTTGAAAGCTTCAGTGTTTGACATATTAATGGACACATGGAAGCATGTAGCCCAGCTGAAAGGCAGTAGAATCATGGTGACCTATTTTCTTTTCATAATACCTTTGTTTTTTTGCTTTGTTTAGTTTTTTAAGCTGCATACTGAAGTTGCTTTTCCAGATTTCAATTTCAGTTCAAATCCTAAATCTGTAGTCTTACTCTCAGGTCACAGGACTGTATACATAATTAATACAATTAAATAGTACAATTTAGATGCTTGTGATTTTCTTGATACAGTTCTATAAGTGGGATGGTAGTTCTGGTCATGGGTTCATCAGTGTTTTATTAACTACTATTATCAAAAGCAAAACAAATTGATATGACAAACAAAATGTTGTTGTGATTGTCTGATGACTTGAACTTGTGCATTGCCTCTTGCAGATTCTTGGTTATTTTGACTATGCATTCACCGCAATCTTTACTGTTGAGATCCTGTTGAAGGTAAATGACCACTGTGTGCTATGTCTTGCTATGTAGTTCTTTAGTAACCCTTTGTACACTTGTTTCATTCTGATTACCTCCCCAGATCCTAGGCTATGCAGACTATGTCTTCACTAGTATGTTTACATTTGAGATCCTCGTTAAGGTAAACAAATAAGTGAAACTGTCACGTTTTACAACGGCAACGACCCACCACTTCCAAGCTTGCTGCACTCGGCCTCCCTCCCATCGTTTTTGCTGTTTTTGTCAGGGTTTTTTGTCATTATTGCTTTTTGTTGAAACAGCCGCCTGTCTGTCTTGTTATCACGATGCCTGCTCACCAACTTGGGGACGTACATTGTTTTCTTTGTCTGTCTCCTCCATCCTATATTCCACTGGTTTTGTGTGGCTCTTCAGAACACATAAAACTGTTTGGTGTAAACGTTGTGTTGGCAGGTGATTCTGCTGGGCCACTGGAAATTTCTGCCTTCCTGTAGTTTATTTAGTAAAATATTAATAATAATATTAAAGTTGTACAATGCAAATTCACAACTAACGATTTTTAGCAACCTCTGCTGGTCACTACCGTCACTGCATACAATTTCCGTGGTCCTCGATTACCCAGAATTCCATTCGTTTTCACCGGAAGCCGGAAGCGTTTCAAAAAGCGATCCTTTAATTGTTTTATACTATCTACGGATCGTTTCTCTTAGCCAGTGGAGCATTAGTTACCATGAGGTGTGCTTTCTTTTTCTGTTCTTTTTCGATCTTCTAATCCTACATTCTCTTAAAATCAGCGTGAGGTTCATTTTTGTTATTAGCGCGATAGTTCCTGGCCAAACAGGAAACCGTTGCGGTAGTTCCTGGCCAAACAGGAAACCAGTGCATTTCCACCTCCGTTTTCCGGCCAGATGACGTCATTTCCCCGGGAAAGTCCCCCCAGTCCACGTTCAATATAAAATATATAAATAAAAGGCTTCCGGGGGTGAAATTCATGGAGTGGGTGTTGTGAAACTTTTGCCACTCACAAAAGATAGACAATTTAACTTTAGTTTTGTTGAAAACGTTACCTAGTATGCCTTAATAATAATAATAATAATAATAATAATAATAATAATAATAATAATAATAATAATAATAATAATAGTAATAAAAGTATTCATAATGAATGTATTATTATGAATAATAATAACAGTAGCACAATAGCAACAGTAAAATACTTCCACTAACATGGACACATTCCATGCAATGGGTGAAAGCCTCTTTTTTTCTTTTCTTGAAAGTTCATATTTCTTGGACTATGGAAAGAAGACCTCACTCTTCTTTGTATTTCTACCCCCTGTGTGAGCTGTAAGGTCACGCCCTGAATGCACAACTTCGTGTTTGATATCACTTCCTTTAGCCTTTTGCATCTGGAATCTACTCACTGAAACTGGAACCAACACCTTCAAAAAGCAAGAAACTGTTTTATTTCTCTCCTGTATATCCAACCCCCTTCTCTCTGTCCTTCACTCACTGCACTCACTGCACGGTCATATACTGACCTACCCATCTGAACAAACGGATCGCATGTTTTAAGGCTTATGCCTAAGCTTTGATCAGCTGGAGATTATAGACCTGGATTCATGGAAAGTGTTCATTATAGGGTTTCCCAGCTTAATCAGTGAAAGAAAAAGAAAACAGTGGAATAGCTCCGGGGTGTTTTCCCTTCATCTGACTGCACTGGCAGTGTTTATGTCCTTTGTACATCCTGTACTTCTTATTATGTGGACATAAATAAATATTTCAAATGTGTGTGTGTGTGTGCGCGCGTGTGTGTGCGCGCGTGCATGTGCGCTACTGTTGTATACTGCATGTGTCTGGACTGTGCAGCAGTACTGCATTATTCTGCTGGAGTTTGTCAGGGAGTCTATGATAGCTTATATATCTGATATGTCTGGTATTCATTGCATTCTTGTCAAGTATTATTTTCTGTAGAAAATGATACGTATGCAATGTTTGAAATCGAATCTAATCTGATGTCCGATGGATTTGAGATGGAATTTGTGGTGTTCCCCAGTAGCATTCTTCATGCATACTCATAGTAAAGACTACGTATGAGTTTGGCATCACTTTCAAAATCTAATACTGATAACATTTTATTTACTTGCCAATGTACTTTTTTCCTGTGTCCTTGATGTCCTTTGTCCTCTGTCCTCTGCTCAGGTGACAGCGTTTGGGGCATTCCTCCATAAAGGGGCGTTCTGCAGAAACTATTTCAACCTCTTAGATCTACTGGTTGTTGGAGTGTCTCTAGTCTCCTTTGGCATTCAGTATGTATCTGTCAATTAATCAGTGAGTCAGTCAATCTCTGCACATCGTCACTGTCGAGCAGAAACCTTGTGGGCCTATGTCCAAAATCATAACTTTTCAGGAAATCCAATTACAATTACAATTTAGGCGTTAGCAGACACTCTTATCCACAGTGACAAAGACGTGCAAGATCAGAGTAAGAAGTGTAAGCATGAACCTGTTCAGGGACGCATTAACCTTCCAATGGATCCAATGTACAGTAGTTATTATTTAGTTACAAGCTCTTGTTAATACTCATTGGTAAAATATTAATAAAACCCACGGACAGACCTAATCACTTTCAACCTGTTGTCCCTATTATGGACATAATCATTAAAGCGGCATGACACTGTCATACAACGTGATGACCAATAGAATTAATTTATGAAAAACATAAAAAGATGGAATATGGAGATGCAAGGTTTCTTCTGCCTGGCAGCGACGATATGAGAAAGATTTTCAGTTATGTAGTAGTAGAATTATAAAGTGTAGTAGCATTAACAGTAATTTAATAACGTCATCATCATCATCATCATCACTGTGAAGTGCATGGGAATCAGAAGAAACATTTTGTTTGACCACTGACCTCTCTGTAGATCATCTGCTATCTCTGTGGTGAAGATCCTGCGTGTTCTGCGAGTGCTGCGTCCGCTCAGGGCCATCAATAGAGCCAAGGGACTCAAGGTAAGTGCAGGATGAAACCTGAGGGTTTGACATGCACTGCACTGGTGTTGAGTGAAATGCCTTAAAGGGGAAATCCACCCATTTTCAATATTTAACTATGTCATTAATATAGCATAAAGGAGTTGTGTGGAAATAAGAAAAAAATTAAAAAAAAATTAACATTGCAAAAAAATGTAACATTGCAAAAAAATTAACATTGCAAATTACACCATGATGAGTCATCACAGTGTAATTTGCAATGTTAATTTTTTTGCAATGTTACATTTTTTTCCAATGTTATTTTTTTTTTTAATTTTTTCTTATTTCCACACAACTCCTTTATGCTATATTAATGACATAGTTAAATATTGAAAATGGGTGGATTTCCCCTTTAAGACATTGAAATTCTTACATGATCTTTTTTATGTGCCAAGAAAATAAGAAAGGCAACTAATAATTTAGTCACGTGTGTGTGCATGTGTTGTGTTGCGTATCATCATTTGTGTGCATTATCACATCCTCTCCTGTGTAACTGTATAATTGTTAACTGCAACGTCGAGTGAATTGCACCCACTCTTTTACTTACACACTAACTGTGTGACGTGACAATAAGGTTTGATTGATTGATTGATTGATTGATTGATTGATTGATTGTATTTTTCAGCACGTGGTCCAGTGTGTGTTTGTGGCCATCAGAACTATTGGCAACATTATGATTGTCACCACGCTGCTACAGTTCATGTTCGCCTGCATCGGAGTGCAGCTCTTTAAGGTACAGATGGGGGTGGAGGGGTGAGGGCTTGCTGGAAGAGTATAATGTGGGACAGTATTTGTTATGAGTACAGGTGTGCCTTGAGATTTTGACTTGCCCATTGATGTTCCTTGGGCACATAAAGTTTGAAAATCCTCAAGGCAGACTAAAGACTAAGAGAGAGGGTGATACCAAAGAAGGGAAAGATTAGAGAGATACACTTCAACAACTATTAGCTCAACATCATAATATGGTTTTATAATTATATCTTTTATATTTACATTTGAGTGTAGCTCTTTCTTTCACTCTTCTTTCACAGGGGAAATTTTATCGCTGCACAGATGAGGCCAAATCTAGCCCTATGGAGTGCAAGTGAGTACTTAAAGGACCATGCCTGGGTCGATCACAGTTATTAAAATAGCTGGATGAGGTATCAGAAAATGGCTGCTTATTCTTTTAAATCAAACGTGCTCACCCAGCGCATACGCCTTAAGTAATTCCCCAACTTCCGGGTGCTTGACCCATAGAGCGTGCACATTATGCTGGGTTCACAACACTAGCGACAAAGCTACAAAACGACCAAACGTGGTCATTACATGGAAAGGTACATGCTTTGGAAAATATTTAATTTCAAGTAGGCCTATACTGCGATTTGTGGTTACCAGTTATATGGTTCTTTTTATGATAGCACTGTCACATATTATTTACATGTACACATTAGAGATGCGCGGATGGGGTTTATCGTCACGTCACCCTAAATCCGCGTATAGATATTCATTATCCACCCGCCATCCAACCGCATTAATTATACCGTCCTATTTCTAGATCTGCACCAACCGCGTAAAATTATTATTATTTTCCTGACGTTAGTTTTCTTATAAACAATGTTACTCACTCACCGCTGTCTGTCGCGACGTAGTGACTGTATACAATCCATATCTATGGTAACAACAAGCGCACGTCTTCATTCAGTTATACTTTTGCTTTCAACCACTTTGTTGTTGCCATGTCTGTCACAACTTTTGGGCTAATTTGGTGCTTGTTTTGGGCTTGTTTTCATAGACTGGCTGCTTATTTCTCTCGCAAGATCTGGCAACACCGGCTGCATGCTGTACACTGTGCCTGCCTGATGTAAAATTACGTAATATTAAAATACTACAAACACAAGCACGGCGAGATTTCGTGCTTTTTAAAAGCTATAATAGGCCTATAAGATTGATATTAATTTAATTCCCGCATTATTTCACCCGCGGTGTATCCAATATTAATTAATAATTATATTTGAGTGACCCAAATCCACCCAAACTGCGGTTAACTGCGGCAACCGCCGCTAAAACCGCGATCCGCGCATCTCTAGTACACATGCATGTGTCTGTAATGACTCCATCCCTTTCCTTGCAGAGGCACGTACATCCTGTACAGCAATGGGGACACAGCTATGCCCATGGTCAAAGAAAGGCTCTGGTTCAACAGTGACTTTAACTTTGACAATGTCCTCAAGGCCATGATGGCTCTGTTCACTGTGTCCACCTTTGAAGGATGGCCTTCGTAAGTACCTCTGTGTGTGTGTGTGTGTGTGTGTGTGTGTGTGTGGGGGGGGAGGGTTCCCCACCACTCAGGTCCCTCATTGCCTGCCCTGCACCACAGAACAGATCACTGAAAAGAGTCTTGAATGGCTGTTATGCATACAAAGGGATGTACACAGCACGCCATGATAGAATAGTGGAACTCATAGCAAAGAACATATCAAAATAGCCTGCATCCTCAGTGAGAATGTACAAACATTCCTGTGTCATTCCATCCATGTTTCATCTCTGTGATAACCCAGACATCTATACAGAGGGTTTCAACAACTTGGGATGCCCAAAATGGAGGCAAAAAGGCTGTCTCTGCTATAATTGGCAGCCGCCCATAGATAAATGGTTAGTGTGTGTGTGTGTGTGTGTGTGTGTGTGTGTGTGTGTGTGTGTGTGTGTGTGTGTGTGTGTGTGTGTGTGTGTGTGTGTGTGTGTGTGTGTGTGTGTTACACACAGACCTTGAACCTTGAACTCTACCACTTGAGTAAACAAAAGGGAGATCTCCATAGATAGAGGATTATCTCCATTGTGATGTGTAGGGCTGTCACGATTATGACATTTAATAATTGCGATTAATTGCGAATTACATTTCTGTTAAGCCTTTAGGCTTCGTAAACAAAAGATGCACAGGGCAGATATGCAAGAATAACGCACATAATTTTATAACTTCATACTTTTTATGAATAGTGTAAATAGCCGATCTACAAGCCCAAAACGCGTCTTGAGCTTGTAGATCGTCTATTTCCACTATTTTAGAAAATGTTTGGAAATATATGAGCATTTTTCGACATGGAAATGATAATGACGATTATGACAGTTATGCAAAATAAATGCGATTATCTCAAATAATTGCGATTATGTAATAATTGCAACGGGCCTGATGTGTTTGTGTGTGTGTGTGCGTGTGTGTATGTCTGTATCCCTCTACAGTCTGCTGTACAAGGCCATCGACTCCAATGGGGAGAACATCGGTCCCATCTACAACTACCGCGTGGAGATCTCCATTTTCTTCATCATCTACATCATCATCATCGCCTTCTTCATGATGAACATCTTCGTGGGTTTCGTCATCGTCACCTTTCAGGAGCAAGGCGAGAAGGAGTACAAGAACTGTGAGCTGGACAAGAACCAGGTAGAAAGGGCTGGGAAGGACTGTGTGTGTGTGTGTGTGTGTGTGTGTGTGTGTGTGTGTGTGTGTGTGTGTGTGTGTGTGTGTGTGTGTGTGTGTGTGTGTGTGTGTGTGTGTGTGTGTGTGTGTGTGTGTGTACATTATGTGGACACAACTAGACGGGTCGCAATTCTGGGAAATTGCAAAGTGTGGTTGCGCCGACGCGATTCGCGGGTCGGTGCCGCCGGGACCCGAGTAATACGCTGGGAGGAATACCGTCGGAGGCTGCGGCAATTACATTGTCACGTCACTGCTGAGATCACTTGCTTTTCATTTTGAGAGGATTGATCCCCCAAAAATCATGTTTTTGCATAAAACGGTTACGTTTTGGGCATTTGTGGCGCCCTCTATGGGTCAAAGTGGAAATTATTTTGGGGATTCGTTGAGTAAACCACCCTCGACATGTGATTCAAATTTGGGATTGACCGGACGTTTCGTTCGTGATTTGTAGCATTTTTGGTAAAACGGGCCCCTCCCACTAACTTTGGAAGCCATTTACGGACGAACGGTAAGGACTATCAAAATGCCGTTTGGATATGTTTATCGCATGGGCCCAGAGATCATGTGTACCGATTTTTGTTAAATTTGGACAAAATATATGGGAGGAGGAGCTAAAAGTGTGTTTTGAAGAAAATTCAAAATGGCGGAAAATCTATCCTGACGCAAATGGGCGTGGCCTATATGGGGAGATGCGTCGTGACCCAAGGAATCCAGGGGAAAATAAATTTTGATTTTACGACCTACGGTTCAAGAGTTATAGGCCAAAACGTAAAGGGGGCTGTTATAGCGCCACCATGTGGCCGATTAGTGTAATTATTATATCAATAATTTCGGACTAAATTAGGAACCTCCCCTCCAAATCTGGTAACTCTAGCTCTTACGGTTTCTGAGAAAAAAATACTTGAATTTGAGTTTTTGCACTTTTCCATTAAAGTGGATGGGGAAATTTAATGCACTAATAAATCAATATCAATAAAACTATGCAACCAATCTCTTAGCCTTATACAAGCACACGATTCCCGGTGAGGCCGGTCATTTTGACATATGGCACTAAATTGGGAAAAATAAACTGTGGGAGGAGAGACGATCTAAACTATTGTTTATCTCCATTAATAATAAAAAGAATAATAACTAGACGCGTCGCAATTCAGGGCAATTGCAAAGTGTGGTTGCGCCGTCGCCGGTCGCAGGTTGCCGCCGCCCGGACTTGAGGAATATGCTTGGAGGAATACCATCGGAGGTCGCGTGACGTGCCATTCGAATTTGGTGCTGATTGGATCCTGTGTTCGTGATACATGGCGTTTTGATTTGAAGAAATAGGCCACTCCCACTAAAATAAATAAGCCCCTCCCACAAATGTAGCGGGCCAATGACATCGTCATGTCACTCCTGAGATCACCTGCTTTTCAATTTGAGAGGAGTGATCCCCCCAAAAATCATGTTTTTGCATCAAACGGTTACGTTTTGCAGAGTTGTGGCGCCCCCTATGGCTCAAAGTGGAAATGCTTTAGGGGATTTGTTGAGTAAACCACACTTGACATGTGATTCAAATTTGGGATTGACTGGACGTTTCGTTCGTGATTTGTGTTTTTTTTTGTCAAACGGGCCCCTCCCGCTAACTTTGGAGGCCATTTACGGACGAACGGTAAGGACTATCAAAATGCCGTTTGGATATCTTTATCGCATGGGTCCATAGATCACGTGTACCGATTTGTGTGAGATTTGGACAAAATTTGAAGGAAAAGGAGCAATAAGTGTGTTTTGAAGAAAATTCAAAATGGCGGAAAATATATACTGACGCAAATGGGCGTGGCCTATATGGGGAGCTGCGTCATGACCCAAGGAATCTAGGGAAAAAGAAATTTTGATTTTACGACCTACGGTTCAAGAGTTATAGGCCAAAAGGTAAAGTGGGCTGTTATAGCGCCACCATGTGGCCGACTGGTGTGATTTTTTTTTAAATAATTTTGCAATAAACTATTAACCTCCCCTCCAAGTCATGTAACTCTAGCCCTTATGGTTTCCGAGAAAAAAATACTTGAATGGGAGTTTTTGCAATTCCCATTAAAGTGGATGGGGAAATTTAATGCACTAATAAATCAATATAAAAAAATCTATCCAGACGCAAATGGGCGTGGCCTATATGGGGAGATGCGTCGTGACCCAAGGAATCCAGGTGAAAAGAAATTTTGATTTTACGACCTACGGTTCAAGAGTTATAGGCCAAAACGTAAAGGGGGCTGTTATAGCGCCACCATGTGGCCGATTGGTGTGATTTTTTTTAAAATAATTTTGGACTAAATTATGAACCTCCCCTCCAAATGTGGTAACTCTAGCTCTTACGGTTTCTGAGAAAAAAATACTTGAATTTGAGTTTTTTCACTTTTACATTAAAGCGGATGGGGAAATTTAATGCACTAATAAATCAATATCAATAAAACTATGCAACCAATCTCTTAGCAAAATACAAGCACACGATTCCCGGTGAGGCCGGTCATTTTGACATATGGCACTAAATTGGGGAAAATAAACTGTGGGAGGAGTAGCGTGCCAAAGTATTGCGTGCTTCAGTTAACCAAGAACAATAGTCTGGTTGCCCTGTTAGGGCAACCACACTAACTAGACGCGTCGCAATTCTGGGAAATTGCAAAGTGTGGTTGCGCCGACGCTGGTCGCGGGTCGCGGCCGCCTTGACTCGAGGAATACGCCTGGAGGAATACCGTCGGAGACCGCGCAACGTGCCATTCAAATTCGGCGCCGATCGGATCCCGCGTTTGTGTTAAGTAGCGTTTTGATTTTAAGAAATAGGCCCCTCCCACTAAATAAATAGACCCCTCCCACACATTTAACGGGCCCATCATGTTGTCACTTCACTCCTGAGATCACTTGCTTTTCTTTTTGAGAGAACTGATAACTCCAAAAATCACGTTTTTGTGTCAAACGGTTACATTTTGCGCATTTGTGGCACCCCCTATGGGTCAAAGTGGAAATGCTTTTGGGGATTTGTTGAGTAAACCACCCTTGACATGTGATTCACATTTGGGATTGACTGGACGTTTTGTTCGTGATTTGTGGGCTTTTTTGTAAAACGGGCCCCTCCCTCTAACTTTGGAAGCCATTTACGGACGAACGGTATGGACTATCAAAATTCTGTTTCACTCCAGATTATCGCATGGGTCCCGAGATCACGTGTACCGATTTTTGTGAAATTTGGAGAAAATATGTGGGAGGAGGAGCTAAAAGTGTGTTTTGAAGAAAATTCAAAATGGCGGAAAATCTATCCTGACGCAAATGGGCGTGGCCTATATGGGGAGTTGCGTCATGACCCACGGAATCTAGGGGAAAAAGATTTTGATTTTACGACCTACGGTTCAAGAGTTATAGGCCAAAACGTAAAGGGCACTTTTATAGCGCCACCATGTGGCCGATTAGTGTAATTATTTTTTCAATAATTTCGGACTAAATTATGAACCTCCCCTCCAAATGTGGTAACTCTAGCTCTTACGGTTTCTGAGAAATAAATACTTTAATTTGAGTTTTTTCACTTTTACATTAAAGCGGATGGGGAAATTTAATGCACTAATAAATCAATATCAATTAAACTATTTAACCAATCTCTTAGCAAAATACAAGCGCACGATTCCCGGTCAAGACGGTCATTTTGACATATGGCACGAAATTGGGGAATAAAAACTGTGGGAGGAGATGCAGTTTGAAATATTGTTTATTAACATTGTTCAAGAACAATGTTAATACTAGACGGGTCGCAATTCTGGGAAATTGCAAAGTGTGGTTGCGCCGACGCCGGTCGGGACTAGAGGAATACGCTGGGAGGAATATCGTCGGAGGCTGCGCCAATTACATTGTCACGTCACTCCTGAGATCACTTGCGTTTCATTTTGAGAGGATTGATCCCCCCAAAATAAGTTTGTGGCATCAAACGGTTACGTTTTGCGCATTTGTGCTGCCCCCTACGGATTAAAGTGGAAATGCTTTTGGGGATTCGTTAAGTAAACCACCCTCGACATGTGATTCAAATTTGGGATCGATTGGACGTTTCGTTCGTGATTTTTGGCATTTTTGGTAAAACGGGCCCCTCCCACTAACTTTGGAAGCCAATTGCGGACGAACGGTAAAGACTATCAAAATGCCGTTTGGATAGGTTTATCGCATGGGTCCATAGATCACGTTTACCGATTTTTGTGAGATTTGGGAAAAATCTGTAGGAAAAGGTGCAGAAAGTGTGTTTTGAAGAAAATTCAAAATGGCGGAAAATCTATCATGACGCAAATGGGCGTGGCCTATATGGGGAGATGCGTCGTAACCCAAGGAATCCAGGGGAAAAGAGATTTTTATTCTACGACCTACGGTTCAAGAGTTAAAGGCCAAAACGTAAAGGCGGCTGTTATAGCGCCACCATGAGGCCGAATGGTGTAATTATTTGTATAATAATTTGACAAAATTATGAACCTCCCCTCCAAATCTGGTAACTCTAGCTCTTACGATTTCTGAGAAAAAAATACTTGAATTTGAGTTTTTTCACTTTTCCATTAAAGCGGATGGGGAAATTTAATGCACTAATAAATCAATATCAATTAAACTATTTAACCAATCTCTTAGCAAAATACAAGCGCACGATTCCCGGTCAAGACGGTCATTTTGACATATGGCACGAAATTGGGGAATAAAAACTGTGGGAGGAGATGCAGTTTGAAATATTGTTTATTAACATTGTTCAAGAACAATGTTAATACTAGACGCGTCGCAATTCAGGGCAATTGCAAAGTGTGGTTGCGCCAACGCAGAGTTCTGGGTTGCGGCCATGGGGGTCCAAGGAATCCATCGTCACATAGTAGTTCACAGTTCAGTCCCCAGTGGAAGAAGAAGATGGTGTTATAGGTCTCAAAATAAATTATTAAAGCAGACTTGCCATTTTTTTTACCTTATTGTTCTGATCTGAGACATTGTGAGGAGAAAATACCCTGTGTATATAGAGTAAATGGCATATCTGTGATTTGCAAACAAGTTGTAAATACTCAGAAGACATTTCACGTTTTCCCCACACTTATATTGTCATGTTTTTAGTATAAGATTCAGCACCTTTTTTTCCCCAGCCTGATAATAGATATTAAATACCTTGTAATGTACTTGTGAATGTCTCACCATATAATACATGTGGAACCATTACGATACTTGTCGACCTGGCTAGTAGCCATTCCATTTTGTATATTGTAAGATAGATACTCCCCAGCATATCAGGCACATCAGTGTTACTTAATGGTGTCAATACCACAATGAAAAACTATTGTTTAGCCTACATTGTGACAGACTTGTCATCACCAGGCAGGAGTTTTGGATAAGCTCTAATGTCCATGTAGATTGCTTCACAATTGTACACACAGTAGAGGGATTGAAGTCCATTTTGTCCAGCAGGCAGAGATTATAGTCTGACACTTTCAATTACAAGCTTAAAACACCAAATTATAGAAGGCAAGAATTATTGTCAGTTAAACGAACAACTTGTGTATATTATGTTCATATGTGTATGGGTTTAGGCATTAATGAGATGTTACATTCCAAAGTTTCACTTTTTGTTCAGCTTTAGTAGTGAAGAACCCTTCTGATTGAGAATAGTAATACAAATTTAAAAAAACACATCTGTATTCATTGTAAATGTTAAATACATGTGACTAAATACATTACCAAACATATAGATTCACTTTTCAAACACATGGCAAAAAGAAAAATAAGTAGAGACAAAGCAGAGCAGATATAGTTTAAAGTATTTATTAACACAATTGTATTATTGGTACCTTTACTGTAAGCAACACCATTAATATATTTGGTATAATGTCCTATCAATTATTTTTACTATAGTTATTATGATTATATATGTAATTATGGTCATATTTTATGATTCTATATATAGGTTAATATGAGTTATTAGTGACAATTAAACAATTATATTTTATGATAACTATTACAATGCCTGTAAACAGTTTATTATTGACAGATATATTATTGATGCTCTAATGGTTATTATTATTACTACTATTACTGTTATTGTCCAAAATTATATTCTAACCTTTAAGTAATTTCAATATTTTCCAGGGTGAAGCAAAAAACCCGCCTCCTATTTCAGCCAATTTAGGAGTGCACGGGGAAAAAATTCTTGCACCGACCCCTTTGTTAAAAAAGGCGATCAAGCAAGCTCCTGGTAAATATATTAAACAAACTAATAAATGTAACATTCTGAAAAATAAGTAAAACTTTTAGGGCTGCAACTATATTGATTAAGTGAATTATCTCAAAGTGTATTTTGTAGATATCTAATTTTGTATTTATCAATGAATCAATGTGTAACATTTTCCATAATTATTTTGGGATTACATTTATTAGTTTAATTAAGAAACTAAGTCCTATTTTAATGCTTGTATATTGGCTGTTTGAATAAAATTAAATTTTTTGACAACATTTATTAAAAAATAATTTAGTCCTAATAAGTGTTACAGTCTTACAGCCCTAAAAACAAATGGTGAGTTAAAACATTTACAACATGCACATGTAAATATAAGGTAGTGGGTCATGAAAAGGCAGTATACAATCCAAAATAGTTTGTTATGCATTTTTTAGAATTGATTATTTTATGTGTGAGTTTGTTATTAAATTCAGGGATGGCCAATATTGTGTTTATAGAAATTGGGTACTACCGGTTCACGACCCACAACATAAATGACAATTAGAAATATGACAATTATTCACAAAGAACATTCCTGAAATGTAGAAAATGGTTAAAGGCAAAAACAATATCAGTGCTGGACGGCTTCTGAAAAACAGGGAAACAAGTGTTAGTGTTCTTTTCAAACAAATGCTTCACAATCAGTAATTATGAAAAAAGACAAAACAATGCTACAATATGAATAATACTAGCGACAAGAGAAAAAAGGTGAGATTTGGCTGCTGCGTAATGGGAGATTCCAAAGTATAGGTGCGGCTACGATGAGGCCCGGTCACTACTTGGGCAGCTGATTCACATGTTCCAGTGATATATCCAATGACAGGGTTGGTGATCAAGAGGTTCCATTGTTCGCAATCCGTTTGTTATTTAGTGTGGCAGATGAGACTTTGCGCTGGAGTGGCACCAGAGAATGATGTAGCGTTGGCTATGAATAGTTCATACCGTCAAACGATCATCTCTGGTGACCACTATTTGGGCAGCTCATTCACATGTTCCAGTGATATATCCAATGACAGGGTTGGTGATCAAGAGGTTCCATTGTTCGCAATCCTTTTGTTATTGAGTGCGGCAGATGTGATTTATAAGAGCAGGTCAGAATGCGTTTGGTGGGAAAGAGCACGATGTCCTTGAAACTAAGGTCTACATGGTTCCAGTGTTTGCAAGCTTGTCTTGCAGGCTATGCACTAGTCCTGATCGGAGGATAATACGCAATACACAGGATCATGGTAGCTGTAGTACGTACGTAGTACTCCAGACTGTAGACATTGCTCTGGTCTTGAGATGTAAATGTGATCCAACAGCGTGTTTTTGTCAGTAGTCTTCTCCTTGATCAGTTGTGTGTATCCTCTGGACTCGAGCAGCATCGCTATCGGAGTACCTACACTGGCCAGTAGATTTTCGTTGAAATCACCACAGACTACGATGGGATGGTGGTCCATCACTTCTAAGGAGTCCAGAAGCGCCTTCAGATTTTCCATGAACGGGTCATCGTAACGTGGTGGTCTGTACACTGCAGCGATCAGAAGCTTGACAGGGGACTCTATCTTGACGACCACAAACTCGAGGTTTGTCACATTGTGTAGGTAACGCTTTTCACATGCCTGGAAATGGTCCTTCACATACACAGCGACGCCACCGCCATTCTGTTCTGCACGTTCAGAACGGCTGGTGTACGAGATGTGCTTGTTGCGGCTGAACATGGTGTATCCATCCAATTGGAGACTGTCAGCCACAAAGGAGCCGGTGAGATGCGTCTCGGTCAAGCACAGGACATCTGCATGGGTCAGTTCGTGATGTTTTTTGATGTCCTGAATGTGTGCCGGTAAACTTTGCGTGTTGTGATGGACAATCGCGAGTGTTTGCGCCTGGCCTGTCGTCTCTCGATACTTCAACAGTGGCATAACACTGTCCAGTGAGGCGGTCTTCATGGATTCCAGGGCAGCTGTGATTGCAGGATCAGCATAGATTTTCTTCGCATCGAAGTCAATGATGTGCAATCCTTGCAATGACGTTGTCCTACTGAGGGCAACGTAGGCCATGCCTGGTTGGAAGATCCGTTTCAAGGAAACCACAGCAGATTGTGTAGTCATGCCTTGGACTTTGTGAGCTGTGCAAGCATATGCCAACTTGATGGGAAATTGCCTACGAAGCGTGTTATTGCTCAGGTGTTCCTCATATCTCTCGACGTACACTTGTGTACTGCCAGGTGTAGTTTTCCGGTATTTCTGTCCTGCTTCAGGCTTGTCTACTACAAGCCAAAGCTTGGCTACTCTACTCCCGTCCTCGTTTACGTGCATCTCTACACTAGCCATCTTGCCAAATGTCCCGTTCACAAGGCCATCCTCCACATCTATGTTCCTGATGATCACGATTGGGGCGCCTTCTGCAACCTGCAAGTTGTCAAGAAGATCGTTCTGCTCTCCTGTACAGGGACTGGCAAGGCGAGTCTTGTGGTTATGGACTTGCTTGTAGTCTTCCGCGGGTATGTTGACGATGTGGCTGTGGAGCGCAGACAAAGATTTGGCGTTGTGTTCGGACACCTCTTTGTTGGTTGCGAAGATGTGCACAACATCCTTAGGACAACGGTCACGCACAGTCACTCTCTGAGCAAGGAGTGCTTTGTCTCCGTCACTCAGCGGATCCTTCTTCGCTTTGACTCTCAACCTATTCAGAAGCTCTGCGTAGGGCAGATCATCTTTCTGTCGCATGATCTCGGTCAACGTGATCATCTGAAAGTGTTCGAGCAGAAGGTCCGGTTTGCCTTCCTCGAGCACACAGAGCGGTTTCCCACTTGACGTTGGAGGGAGCTGGTAAAAGTCGCCTACTACAAGTACCGACATGCCGCCGAATGGCCTCTTACTGCCTTTAATCTCTTGCAGTCTCCAGTGGATGTAGATAAACATAGCCTTTGAAATCATCGACACCTCATCTATGACGATGATCTCCGCATTTCCCAGCTTTGCCCTCACGTCATCCAATTTGTTTCCCAGTCCTATGTAGGGTGGTTTCAATTTTCTTGGCAACTTCAACAGGGAATGCAGTGTGTTTCCCGCGATGTTGTATGCCGCAGTTCCTGTAAACGCAGACAGCAGCACTGTGGGCATGGATGCATCCGTCTCCTCAAACAGTCTGGGGAGTCGACGGAGAATCCGTGTTGCCTCACCGTAGATGCACTTGATCAGGTGTGATTTGCCAGTTCCAGCACCCCCAGTGACAAAGAAGAAGAAGGGTTCGGGTTTCTGGTCGAGTACGCTCTTGAAGCACCATTCACGTACAGAGTGAAAGATGGAGGCTTGAGTCCGGTTGAGGTTTCGACACATTGAACGCAGATAATCGAGGCTCATTTGCGGAGCCGATACCCTGTGACCAACAATTGTACCCACCTCTTGACAACTGAACTCTGGGACGTCGTCTTGTTCGTCGTCTGCCTGTGGATCTTGATCTTGTTCGGCAAGACATTCCATCCGCTCGAGCTCATTTTCTGGGGCAATGTTGGCCCACGCATCTTCCGCAGGGCCATGCTTCATGAATTCCTCTAATGCTTCTTCCATCGATTTGCTGTGTTTTTCATACCTCATTTTGTTCTCATCAACAATGGCATTTGCGCGGCATGTCCATTTTTGTCCAGGTATTTTCACAGACGCAGAGTCGTAGAACTCCTTGTAGGTGGGGAAGATTGCGGTTTTCAGTGTGGTCTGATAGCGATGCGGAAGGTAAGCCTTCAGCAAGTTGCCGAAGTATTTCTCGGGGTCCTTCTGTTCCGAGAACTTCGCGTATCTGATAACCGCGGGTCGGCCATCCGTCGAGCGCTTCTTAATGGTTCCCATGTTGTCAGACAGCTTCAGGCAATCTGGCTTTTTTGCTTCGCTACCGTACACAATCCTGTACTCGGATGCAAATTCTGCTAGACACATGTTGTCAAACACCAGTGTTTTGGGTCTGGCGTTGTATTTGTCAAGAAGCCCTGACATCCACACTTGGTTCGAATCGGCTGGTCTTTTCTGCAGCAAGCTGAGCGGGAGGCTCATTTTCATTGCATTGTCATCCGTCGGGAGGAAGACAACTTCGCGGGAGCATTCCTTCAATTGCAAGCTGCAAGTTCGGGCCACTGCCTCCTGAGAGCTAACCTGTCTGTTTTTCACATATGCGTGAACAAGTTCGTTCATTGCACCCCTTTCGGTCACTTTTGTGGGGTCTATGCCTTCGACTACTTGTTTCAGAAGCTCACCCATCTCATGTTCGGCCTTGGATATGTAGGACAGCATGTATGAGATGCAAACAAAGTGGTCCAGGACAAACTGGATATCCATGTTGGCATTCCAGGCCTCCAGCAAAACTGGGTTGTAGTTGTTCACATAGCAGTCCTTGACTCCACGCTTCATCAAGAGGACCTGGACATTCCTCAAGTCTTCAAGATAGCTGTCGTACTCTTCGTGAGTCAAATTGCACTTTGCCAGCAACTCTGAGAGATCGGTCAGTTCTGATGGCAAGTCCAGAAGTAGATCATACAGAGGTTTGAGTTTGGCCAAAGCAGCTTGTGCTCTTGCCCTCTGTTGTTTGCCTATGCCTTCGGTACTCCTCTTTGCACTTTCGTTTGCTCCTTCATTTCCTCCTGTTGCGCCCCTTTCGTTTTCATCCGTGACTTCCTCCATTGGATCAACTGGCGTTGGGTTAGTTAACCAGGTTGTGTCCACTGGTGCCTTGGGGAATCCAAACCTGCATGTCTTGTTACCTTTCTTACAGGACTTTGTGTGGTTTTTGCTGTGCATCTGAACTTCTTGGACAATTCGGTGAAGCACAGGATTTTCGTTTGGATCAGGCAGCTGGCACGAAATGTAGCGGTCCGCAAATTCGCATATCTTCTCGTCCGAGTCTTCTCCAAGTTTGGGGGCGTCGGCTACCCACATTAAGGCGTGAACATGCGGCGAACCCCGGTTTTGATACTCGATTCTATGGAACCAGTCTATGACGTGTCCGATTGGGCGAGCATCAGACCGCAGCAGTTTTGAATACGCAGAATGAACTCGCTTGTCAAACATTCGCATGGTAGTCACTGCATTGCTTCTGAGGATGTCACATTTCTCATTCCAGTCCAGCTTGTCAAAATCCACTATTTGGCCTTGCTGTGCTTTTATTGCCGTTATGACCTCTGGCCATCTGAATTCTGCAGCACTTAAGGTCAAAAAGAAGGTAGGTGGGCCTAACTGACGGACCATGGCAAACAAATCATACATGGTCTTCTGCCAGTAGGCTGGCGTCCCCCTAAGGGGTTGCATGAACCTTGTTGCATCCCGGTTTCTGACCAGTCTCTCAACTTCATGCTTGTCCTGCAACATCTTGTTGGAGATCCTGCGACCATCCTTGGTAAAGGGTTTGCCCTTCCTCAATTGAATTGAGATGGTGTTTTTTGCCAAGTGGGTCTCTGTAACAAACTGGGCAAAAAAGAGATAGCTTTGGTCTCTTGCAAAACGATCATCAACATTGAAAAGCCTTGCGTTGAAGTACCTGCTTGGTGTCAGTTTGAGCTTTCTCTTCCGATCCAACGTGTTCTCTCCAGTTGGAAACAATGTAGGGAAGGCCCTTGCTTCGAGGTTAGGGGCTGTGCTATAGCTGACAGGCCTGTTTCCTTCAGCTGGGGCGATGCAGAATATGCCATCTCCGTATGTCATTGTCTCTTGTCCAATGTCATCCGGTTCCAAGCAACTGTCCAGGCCATGTCCAGGTCTCAGCGCATCTTGCTCATCTTGGGCAGTGGGTGGATGTTGATCCACTCTCTGTGATGGGTCGAGGGTTTCAGTCGCATCGGCTACTTCCATCATTTCGGCGTCGTCACAACTGTCCATGACTTCGTCTGTGCCCGTCTGTTCAACAGTGGGTAGGTCTTCAAGTTCAACAGTGGGTAGGTCTTCAAGATGGCCCTCCACATTTTCATCGTTGATGCTCTCATCATCTCGGATTGTGATGTTTTTGTAGTCGGGGTGTGTCTCGATGAGTTTCCTCAAGCCCAGTAAGACATTGGTCATATTGACAGTGTGAAACAAATGATAACCTTTGTACCGCAGACGTCTCTTCAGTTTCACCCTGTACAAACGGGATGAGTCGAGCCTTCTGGGTAGGGTGTTTACTGTGGTTTCCACGTCTGCTGGCACGCACACCACAGCACCATATATAGCACTCTGTTTGCCTTTAGGAAGTGTGAGAATCTTGGCAAATGGTATGTCTATTGCCGATATTTGTCTTTCCAGCACATTGAGTTGGCGGAGCTCTGGAGGAATGGGTGCAAGTTCCAGGTTGTTTGCGACAGCCAAGCGTGGCATTCTTCCTGCTACTACACTATTGTGACAGCTTTGACAAATCCACTCTTTTCGCCTTTCTTCGGGTACAGTGCAATCTTCCGGCCCTCCACATTGATCATCACACGAATGAAGGTATTTGCCTGTCAAGCAGGCAGCAACCACGCGGGGTTTGATCGTGTAATTTGACCGATGACAAACATACACTTGATCAGAGAAAAGAGTCCGATGGCACGTTGTGCAAACAAAAGTTGGTCCATGTTTTATGACTTTCTGGAAACTCGCTATAGCGCCTTGTAGTAGCTCATTCTGTTGGGGTGCGGTAGGTAAATCTATCCTCGCAGTATCTAAATCTTTCATCGCTTTTACAGCAATGCCCCGTTTGCGCAGGACATCACATAAGTCCTTGTATCTATTTCTTATTCTCATTGAACGTCGGATGTCACGGCGCATCTTGAAGAATGGGTCCGTTTTGCATCTGCGGGCCATGTAGGACTTCATGTGTTCCCTGACCTTTCTCCTGAACTCCTCATCTTCTCTGAACCTCTTGTTTACATAAGCATTGTGCTTCTTTCTAAACTCATCTTTATTTAACCTCCTTTTGCCATAAGCCCTTTTCTTCTCTCTAAACTCCTCATCTTCATTGAACCTCCTTTTGCCATATGCCTTCTGCTGGACCCGACGCTGCCCTCTGAACTCTTCATCTTCACTGAATCTCCTGTTGAAATATGCCTTCTTGAATTTGTTTTGCTGTTCCTTGAATTTTTTATCCGTTATACATCTCATGGCAATGTATTTGTTCATGTATTCCTTCCTTGGAGTCCTCGGTTTTTCCTTGGTATCAGATTGCAGTTGATCCTCTCTTAGTCTCCTCATTATTTTCCGTTTCCGTTGTTGACTCATTTTGTTGGCTCTTTCATTTGTAGTGTCTGACATCACTTGTGTTGATGGTGAATGGCCTGCCTGCAGAGAATGCTTGGTGATTGGAGGTCCAGTGTTTGTTTCATCCTGGCTAGTTTGATCGACAGGCTCTTTGTGATGCAGGTTGTCAGGATGAACTTGCACTGTTGACAGATGGGGTGACCGAGCATTTGTCTGTTCAAATGTCACTGGCATGAAGTCAAACTGCATTTGGTCAATCCTGTTCGATGAATGTGAGAAGTCAATTAGCTGGTCAATTTTAGCGAACAGATCATCCAACTGAGTGAAGGTCATCATTACAGCTTTTCCTCCAGGCAAAGGTAGGCCATCAGCACTTCTCTGGTGAGAGTCAAACAGTCCATATCTTCCAGACCTGTCTCTAAAAACGGCAATAGTGTGTGGTGATACTGTTAGGAGTGCATATTTGACATTCTCAGACAGACACTTAAGTCTTTCCTGAAGCTTCAGCCACCAATGCCGTCGGTAGGGCTCTCCCTCAGCTCTCATAAATCCCATGTCCACGTTAGATTTTTTCACGGAGTACGTATTGTGCTCCGTTTCCACCTTGAGAGGTACTTCCTCCATTGTCAGCTGGCATGACTTAAACTGCTTTTGTCTTTTTAGTTGTTCTATTGTTCTTTTATACAGACTGTCTCCCTTGTCCAGTATCTTGTCAAGATCATCCATCTTCAAGTCAAGACCTTCATGTTGGTGAGCCAAAAATGTCAGAGCCATGCATGTACACTGCCGATTCTTTGACATTTTGGAAAACTTATGATGATTTTGGCTTTTGGATGCCTGCACAGATTTCACAGAGGGATGCATGGTGCATGCTTGTTGTACAGGGTCATTGTTGGAAAGGTCCATGGCCTCGCCAATGTTGTCTTGTTCTTCAACATCAGACTGTGCATGTTGCTGAGCTGTTTCTAACACAGGCTCCATGGCTGGACTAAATGTCTTTTGTGTCCCTTCATCGACCTCTGTGCAACTGTTTGGTGAATCTGTATGGGCCAACTTAGCATCCCAGCATTTCTTTTTAGCGATAGATTTCTTCCCACGACGGGGCATGATGTCACCAAGTTTTAGATCTGAACTTGTATTAAAATGTACACTCTTTACCAAAAAACAACCTTCAACCTTCAATACTAGAGTAGCATTAGTCACAAATCACTCTAGGCATCAAGAATCAACTTAACTTACCGTTAAAAAGTCACCAGAGGAGCTGTTTTGATCTGATGAACACTAGAATAAAAAAATAGAACAATTTCAGACTAGCGCTATAGTTTTACAATATAATTACTTGTTAGATTTTTTTTTTTCTACCGTTATATTCTTGTGTAAAAAAACGTGTGCCATTTTATGACAGTAGATTTTCAGGCCGCTGCGCAGCCTTCAAACCTAGTCCTATGTTGCGCTGCTAAGAGCGTTGGTCACTGAAGCATGGCCATTTAAAGTGTTTTACACTGCTATAGCAACTACCAAGTTTGGGGCGTTAAACATGCTCGGAACTGTAGTTATGGCTGTTTAAAGGGCACATTTTTTATGAAAATCTTTGTCTATGATCAAGTATCGGTATATATGAAGTCATTTCTCTGACTGCGTTGAGTTCTTTCATCTTTCCATAATGTGCATTATTGGTGTGTTAGCAATCTAACAGCTGCATTTGTATGTATGGTGCTTATTTTATTTATATACATCTACCATTCATGCAATTATGGCTATGATAGACATAGCTGACATTCCCTTGTTGAACTTTAACTATTCAAGATTTTATACAATATTAACCAAAATATTTGGAAAAGTAGAACTAAAGAGAGAAAGTATTACATAAGCATATATGTCTACCAAAGATTATGTATATGATGAGTACACCATAGAATTGAAGTACGCATATCATCTGCATAGTTTATATTAGGTATAGCAGTGTGGGAAAATAATGCATTAATTCATAAGTTTACTGTTGCAAACACTAATGTTACCATTTATCTGTAGAGTAATGGTGTAACCATTTTGTTTTATTCCATTTGAATTATTTGATTAAGAATGGCTGACAGCTTTGACTAAATTGGATCCTATTACCTTTTAAAAATGTGTGGAAACAGAATGTAATTAGAGAAAGTGCTCCAAGAGGTCTCTACCAGGTTAGGTCGGTTATTGTGGGCCAGTAATGTTTGGAATACGTCAATCAGGATGAATATGAAAAACTGGACAGATTTGTTTTTGATCACTTGACTATGAAGATAATGTGTACCGATTAGCGTCATGTTTGGACAACATGTGTAGGAGCACGGTCAAAAGTGTGTTTTGCAAAAAAGCAATTACTAGCCCATGTGACCAATTTGGGACAGAATTCTGCTCTTGCATCCAGACAGCGTGTGTGCACAGTTTCACTGCCATCAAGCCAACGGTACCAGAGATTGACTGTCCACAGACAGAATGACACACAAAAAGACAGACAGGGTGCAAAACAGTCTCAGCCATGCCTTCCGGCCTGACGGAGACAATAAAGAGTGCAAAATAAGCAAACATAATAGGAGTTGGCATTTTAAAAATAAAGAAAATGTGTTTCAATTAAGCTAATCATCTGGGGACCAACAAAATAATTTGGGGACCCCTCTTGGAATCTTGATAACCCCATGCATGTAATGCGCCGATCTCTGTGAGAACGGCGGTCACAGAGATTATTCCATGATTTTTCAAAGGTACAGTAAAATCACCGTTTTTGCTGGCAGCACTGGCACACTATTGATATGGCAGTCAAAGAGTTAAACTAAATAGAGTATATATATTGGCAATGTCTCCTTAAAAACTGACAATGGATTGACCCCAAGACAATTTCCATATGCCAACATTAGATAGATCTAAAACGCTTTGATTTGCACATGTGTCATGTTATGTTAAACAAACCTTGCAGTAGTGCAGTCTGGGATGGTCCCCTCAGTCCACTGCTGTGTTGGCCAAGATATCAGGTCCGGTGTACAGCCACGCCACAGCTGAAATTTTCAATCAAAAATACTGTATTTAGAAAAAAATATAAAAGTAAATGCATGTAGTGACAAGCTGTCAAGTGAATTTGTATATTGGCTATTTAAAATAAGGCAAGAAGTTTACAGTGAGTTTGTAGATCTGCTATTTTCAAATATGTATAATGCCTTGTTATCACATGGCTACAGATGTCTGCCAATTTGGTGATAATGGAGATAATTGTAAAATAGCAGATTTAGAAGCTCACAACGCGTCGCATTGTGAGATTGTAGATCAGCTATTTTCAAATGTACAAGCTGAAGCTCACAACGCGTCGCATTTTGAGCTAGTAGATCTGCCATTTTCAAATAGCCAAAGTTTAAATAGGGCTGAAGTGGTTAGTGTAGCCTATGTTTTTTAAACAACAATCTAAATCTACAAAGTAACTCAAGTTTTCAAAACATTGTAGTGGATTACAAGTACAATATTTGTCTATCACTGCCAACAGATAGATAGATCTTGAAAATTGAACCAGACAAGTCAGTGTGCTGAAAAATTGGCCACATATGGATAAGACAGACACAGATGAGACGCAGGGCCTGTTAAATGGCATCAACAATGGGTCATTTATTCAACCCCTAACCACACCTCCAATCACCCCCCTATTATCACCTTTCAGTCAGCTGACAACTCTATAGAAACTTGAAGCAACACATACTTGTCACCTGTACATGCATAATAGACAATAGCAGATCTACAAGCTCAGAAGTGATCTACAAGTGAGCTATGTAGATCAGCCAATTAAAATTAAGCAACAAGCTTACAGTGAGCTTGTAGATCTGCTATTTTCCAAACATTACAAACTCACAGTGAGTTTGTAGATCTGCTATTTTCAAATATGTATAATGCCTTGTTATCACATGGCTACAGATGTCTGCCAATTTGGTGATAATGGAGATAATTGTAAAATAGCAGATTTAGAAGCTCACAACGCGTCGCATTGTGAGATTGTAGATCAGCTATTTTCAAATGTACAAGCTCAAGCTCACAACGCGTCGCATTGTGAGCTAGTAGATCTGCCATTTTCAAATAGCCAAAGTTTAAATAGGGCTGAAGTGGTTAGTGTAGCCTATGTTTTTTAAACAACAATCTAAATCTACAAAGTAACTCAAGTTTTCAAAACATTGTAGTGGATTACAAGTACAATATTTGTCTATCACTGCCAACAGATAGATAGATCTTGAAATTGAACCAGACAAGTCAGTGTGCTGAAAAATTGGCCACATATGGATAAGACAGACACAGATGAGACGCAGGGCCTGTTAAATGGCATCAACAATGGGTCATTTATTCAACCCCTAACCACACCTCTAATCACCCCCCTATTATCACCTTTCAGTCAGCTGACAACTCTATAGAAACTTGAAGCAACACATACTTGTCACCTGTACATGGAAAATCAATAGACAATAGCAGATCTACAAGCTCAGAAGTGATCTACAAGTGAGCTATGTAGATTGGCCATTTAAAATGAAGCAACAAGCTTACAGTGAGCTTGTAGATCTGCTATTTTCCAAACATTACAAACTCACAGCGAGCTTGTAGATCTGCTATTTTCGAATATGTATAATGCCATGTTATCACATGGCTACAGATGTCTGCCAATTTGGGATATAATAGGAAAATAGCAGATCTACAAGCTCAGAAAATCAGCTTGTAGATATGCTATTTTAAATAAAGGTTAAGTGGTGTGACCATGTGTGACCCCACACACACACACACACACACACACACACACACACACACACACACACACGAGATAGATCTTGAAAATTGAACCAGACAAGTCAGTGTGCTGAAAAATGTGCCACATATGGATAAAACAGACACAGATAAGACACAGGGCCTGTTAAATGGCATCAACAATGGGTCATTTATTCAACCCCTAACCACACCTCCAATCACCCCCCTATTATCACCTTTCAGTCAGCTGACAACTCTATAGAAACTTGAAGCAACACATACTTGTCACCTGTACATGCATAATAGACAATAGCAGATCTACAAGCTCAGAAGTGATCTACAAGTGAGCTATGTAGATCAGCCAATTAAAATTAAGCAACAAGCTTACAGTGAGCTTGTAGATCTGCTATTTTAAATAAAGGTTAAGTGGTGTGACCACGTGTGACCACACACACACAATTTATTCAACCCCTAACAACACCTCTAATCACCTTTCAGTCAGCTGACAACTCTATAGAAACTAGAAGCAACACGCACTTGTCACCTGGATACCAGTGGTTCTCAAACTATTGTAATGTCAAAGAGCAGACCCCCATAACCTAGTATTTGACCCCAAGTCAATGTCAATAAGCCAACATTAGATAGTTACACATCTAAAATAGGATCAGGATGTTACACACCTTGCAGTAGGTCTGGGATGGTCTGTCTGTCACCTGGGTCCACAGCCAGAGCTGTAAAAAAAGAAATACAAAATTTTAGACACAGAGTTATGAAAGTACATGCATATCAATAGACAATAGCAGATCTACAAGCTCACAAGTGATCTACAAGTGAGCTTGTAGATAAGCTATTTAAAAAAGGCTACAAGTTTAAAGTGAGCTTGTAGATCTCCTATTTTCAAATATGTATAATGCCTTGTTATCACATGGCTACAGAGTCTGCCAATTTTAGAGATAATTCTTAAATAGCAGATCTACAAGCTCACAATGTATAGCATTGTGAGCTTGTAGATCTGCCATTTTCAAATAGAAAAGTTTGAGTAGGGCTTAAGTGGTTAATGTAGCCAATGTTTTTTAAATAATAATCAAAATCAACTAAAGTAGTTTTCAAATAATTGTAGTGGATCAAAAGTTCAATATTTGCCTCTGAGATGAAGTACAATACAAGTACAATAGTGGATAGAAGTACAAGCAGAATATTTATCTATCTATGCCTGCCAACTGTCTGTGTCGAGACAGACACAAACAAAGCTCCAAGGAGCTGTGTGTGACGTCACTGCCATGCGGAAGTTGTAAGCATACATTTATAGCCGTTAGCATCGGTTAGCCTAGCTGACGAATCCTTGTTGTTTTTAACCTAGTTTCAGAGCAACTTTCGCTGCTTAAAGTTAGTTCTAGCAGATCTACAAGCTCAATTTTAGCAGACAAGATATAACAAATGCAATGTTGATTAAAAGCTGCATTCTGCGTTATATAATGAATTGTTATGACAGGTCGATGACTCGATGGTGACATGATTGTATGAAAACAAAGTCACCAACAAACTTAACCTGGCGATTGCACTTAATTCATTTAAAGCCCGTACATGTACATACACGTTCAAATTTCAAATATAAAGTGCTTACCTCATGGCCACGGATGTAACAATTCCGTTCGGGCCTTCAGAAGTACCCGTATCTTCAGTATTGTTAAATAAAAAGCATTTTAATCCGATCGGTGGACATTTTCTCAGCATGTCCTCCATATGCTTTCAACTACGCGACCCCATCGGTTGGTAGGTGTACTGCACTCTGATAGAGTGTGCTAACTATGAGAAAATGGCCACCGATCGGATTAAAATGTTTTTTTATTGAACAATACGATAGATACGGCTACTTCTGAGGGCCCATACATAATTATAACATCCGTGGCCATGGGGTAAAAACTTTGTTTGAAATCTGAACGTTGAAGTAGATTAGAGGGTCCAAAAAGGGAGAAAGTGCAAACACCAGGTTGCAGTTCATCCATGACCGTCGTGTGATCCAAGGCTACAGAGTCAGACATACATCAGAGTTATGGAAGCGATATAAAGTAATATTACTCACCTCAGACAAAAGACGGCGAAATGAAAGTCTTCCGAAGAAAACAAAGTAGATCGATGATATAATATGAAGCTAAATCAAGTAGATCCTTTTCCAATAGTAAATGACCGAGGCTATCGCAGGATTTTGATTTGTGAGAAGGAAGCGTGTGTGCTGTGAGTCTAAGGGGAGGGACAAATCAGCAAGAGCTGTGATTGGTCTGCTCAGGCAAAAGGGTCAAAACAAGCCCGGGCAAGCCCTCTCGCACCCCCCCCCCCCCCCCCCCCCACGAACCTCGCGTCACCAGTGTTTCCAACTCGGAGGAACCCCCCCCCCCCACACACACACACACACACACACACACACACACACACACACACACACACACGCACACACGCACACACACACACACACACACACACACAAGAACACGCATGCGTGCACGTACGCACACACACACTTAGGTAAACCATTTCCGTATCCTTTCTAAAGCGGATGCAGCCGTTGGCTCTGAAATGCATGTAAAATGATGCTGCTTTCATAGAACAAACAAAAAGACATTGAAGTATTAACCAAAAATAGATACATTTTGCAAATGCAAATGCAAACGTCATTTTATTAATTTAAAAGTTAAAAAGAAGAAGTTAGCGAAATATATAACAGCAATAATAATAATAATAATAATAATAATAATAATAATAATAATAATAATAATAATAATTTTAAAAAAAACACAGAAGCCAGTTACATTCCTAATTTCTCCCAGAAAATATACTTAAAGTACCAGAAGTAAAAGTAGCAATTATGCAGAATGTCCCATTTCAAGTTTTCAAATGCATACAGTGTATACAAATCTTTAGAAAATAGCAGATCTACAAGCTCACAACGCATCGGGCACTAGGGATAACTGGGCACCAAAACCTAGGGAAATGTGGGCACCTGGTCAACTGGGCACTAGGGACAACTGGGCACTAGGGACAACTGGGCACCAAAACCATCTGGGCAGTAGGGACATGTGGGCACCTGGACAACTGGGAACTGGGCATTTGGGACATGTGGGCATCTGGACAACTGGGCACCTGGAGGAATGGGCACCTGAATTAGGATTTGTGTTTTTTGTACTTTACACAGCATGATAAGCTCACAACGCATCGGGCAATAGGGATAACTGGGCACCAAAACCTAGGGAAATGTGGGCACCTAGTCAACTGGGCACTAGGGACAACTGGGCACCAAAACCATCTGGGCACTGGGCACTTGGGACATGTGGGCATCTGGACAACTGGGCACCTGGAGGAGTGGGCACCTGAATTAGGATTTGTGTTTTTTGTACTTTACACATTATGATGCTTTGTTGCTGTCTCCGCCAGGCCAAAAGGCATGGCCGAGACTATGTTTTGCACCTTGTCCGTTCGTTTGTCCGTCCGTCCATGTGTGTGTCCTTCGCCCCCCTCCGTCCGGCATGCATTATAGCGCCACGAGGAGGCCGCTTTTTGCAAAACCATTTTTTATGAAAGTACTCCTAGAGATTTGATCCAAACATTACACAAATTGGTACACAGTAGTGATGCGCGGACCTGCACGGGAGCCCAACCCGCCCGCGAAAATGAATATAAATCATCAACTCAGCCCACGCTGCAAACCGCCAAAAAAAAAAAAAGACGCACACAAGCAAGTCCATTAAATTGCTTTCCAGAGAGAGAGGGGGACAGAGGGGGACAGAGAGAAAGAGAGCTCGCGCGCGAGAGAGAGAAGGTAAGTTTTGGTGGGGTCTTTTGTCCGTGGGTTGAAAAAACATGTTTTTGCATCAAACGGTTACATTTTGCGCATTTGTGGCGCCCCCTATGGATCAAAGTGGAAATGCTTTTGGGGATTCGTTGAGTAAACCACCCTCGACATGTGATTCAAATTTGGGATCGATTGGACGTTTCGTTCGTGATTTTTGGCATTTTTGGTAAAATGGGCCCCTCCCACTAACTTTGGAAGCCAATTACGGACGAACGGTAAGGACTATCAAAATGCAATTTGGAAAGGTTTATCTAATGGGTCCATAGATCACGTGTACAGATTTTTGTGAAATTTGGACAAAATCTGTAGGAAAAGGTGCAAAAAGTGTGTTTTGAAGAAAATTCAAAATGGCGGAAAATCTATCCAGACGCAAATGGGCGTGGCCTATATGGGGAGATGCGTCGTGACCCAAGGAATCCAGGTGAAAAGAAATTTTGATTTTGCAACCTACGGTTCAAGAGTTAAAGGCCAAAACGTAAAGGGGGCTGTTATAGCGCCACCATGTGGCCGAATGGTGTGATATTTTTTTTAAATAATTTCGGACTAAATTATGAACCTCCCCTCCAAATCTGGTAACTCTAGCTCTTACGGTTTCTGAGAAAAAAATACTTGAATTTGAGTTTTTTCACTTTTCCATTAAAGCGGATGGGGAAATTTAATGCACTTATAAATCAATATCAATTAAACTATTTAACCAATCTCTTAGCAAAATACAAGCGCACGATTCCCGCTCAAGACGGTCATTTTGACATATGGCACGACATTGGGGGATAAAAACTGTGGGAGGAGTAGCAGCCCGAAGTATTGTTTATCTAGCTGGAATAATAAAGTGTATAGAGTACTATAGTCTGGTTGCCCTGTTAGGGCAACCACACTAACTAGACGCGTCGCAATTCAGGGCAATTGCAAAGTGTGGTTGCGCCGACGCCGGTCGGGACTCGAGGAATACGCTGGGAGGAATACCGTCGGAGTCTGTGCCAATTACATTGTCACGCAACTCTTGAGATCACTTGTGTTTCATTTTGAGAGGATTGATCCCCCAACATAAGGTTTTTGCATCAAACGGTTACATTTTAAGCATTTGTGTGCGCCCCCTATGGATCAAAGTGGAAATTCTTTTGGGGATTTGTTGAGTAAACCACACTTGACATGTGATTCAAATTTGGGATTGACTGGACGTTTTGTTCGTGATTTGTGGGCTTTTTTGTAAAACGGGCCCCTCCCGCTAACTTTGGAAGCCATTTACGGACGAACGGTATGGACTATCAAAATTCTGTTTCGGTCCAGATTATCGCATGGGTCCATAGATCACGTGTACCGATTTTTGTGAGATTTGGAAAAAAACTGTAGGAAAAGGTGCAAAAAGTGTGTTTTGAAGAAAATTCAAAATGGCGGAAAATGTATCCTGACGCAAATGGGCGTGGCCTATATGGGGAGATGCATCGTGACCCAAGGAATCCAGGGAAAAAGACATTTTGATTTTACGACATAAGGTTCAAGAGTTATAGGCCAAAACGTAAAGAGGACTGTTATAGCGCCACCATGAGGCCAAATGGTGTGATAATTTTTTCAATAATTTCGGACTAAATCATGAACCTCCCCTCCAAATGTGGTAACTCTAGCTCTTACGGTTTCTGAGAAAAAAATACTTGAATGTGAGTCTTTGCATTTTCCCATTATAAGTCAATGGGGATTAATTAATTCACTAATAAATTAATATCAATTACACTATACAACCTATCTCTTAGCAAAATACAAGCGCACGATTCCCAGTGAAGCCGGTCATTTTGGCATATGGCACGAGTGTGTGCTGCCAAAACTGTGGGAGGAGTTAAGGTCTGAAGTTTAACATTGTCAGGAACAATGTTAATACTAGACGCGTCGCAATTCAGGGCAATTGCAAAGTGTGGTTGCGCCGACGCCGGTCGGGACTCGAGGAATACGCTGGGAGGAATACCGTCGGAGGCTGCGCAAATTACATTGTCACGTCACTCCTGAGATCACTTGCGTTTCATTTTGAGAGGATTGATCATAAGGTTTTTGCATCAAACGGTTACATTTTGAGCATTTGTGTGCGCCCCCTATGGATCAAAGTGGAAATTCTTTTGGGGATTTGTTGAGTAAACCACACTTGACATGTGATTCAAATTTGGGATTGACTGGACGTTTTGTTCGTGATTTGTGGGCTTTTTTGTAAAACGGGCCCCTCCCGCTAACTTTGGAAGCCATTTACGGACGAACGGTATGGACTATCAAAATTATGTTTCGGTCCAGATTATCGCATGGGTCCAGAGATCATGTGTACCGATTTTTGTGAGATTTGGGAAAAATCTGTAGGAAAAGGTGCAAAAAGTGTGTTTTGAAGAAAATTCTAAATGGCGGAAAATCTTTCCTGACGCAAATGGGCGTGGCCTATTTGGGGAGATGAGTCGTGACCCAAGGAATCCAGGTGAAAAGAATTTTTGATTTTACGACCTACGGTTCAAGAGTTATAGGCCAAAACGTAAAGGGGGCTGTTATAGCGCCACCATGTGGCCGAATGGTGTGATAATTTTATTAATAATTTCGGACTAAATTATGAACCTCCCCTCCAAATCTGGTAACTCTAGCTCTTACAGTTTCTGAGAAAAAAATACTTGAATTTGAGTTTTTTCACTTTTCCATTAAAGCGTATGGGGAAATTTAATGCACTAATAAATCAATATCAATTAAACTATTTAACCAATCTCTTAGCAAAATACAAGCGCACGATTCCCGGTCAAGACGGTCATTTTGAGATATGGCACAACATTGGGGAATAAAAACTGTGGGAGGAGATGCAGTTTGAAATATTGTTTATTAACATTGTTCAAGAACAATGTTAATACTAGACGCGTCGCAATTCAGGGCAATTGCAAAGTGTGGTTGCGCCGACGCCGGTCGTGGGCTGCGGCCGCCGGGACTCGAGGAATACGCTGGGAGGAATACTGTCGGAGGCTGCGCCAATTACATTGTCATGTCTCTCATGAGATCACTTGCGTTTCATTTTGAGAGGATCGATCCACCCCGAAATAATGTTTTTGCATTAAACGGTTACATTTTGCGCATTTGTGGCGCCCCCCTATGGATCAAAGTGGAAATGCTTTTGGGGATCCGTTGAGTAAACCACCCTTGACATGTGATTCAAATTTGGGATTGACTGGAGGTTTCGTTTGTGATTTTTGGCCTTTTTTGTAAAACGGGCCCCTCCCGCTAACTTTGGAAGCCATTTAAGGACGAACCGTAAGGACTATCAAAATTCAGCTTGGAGACGTTTATCGCATGGGTCCAGAGATCATGTGTACCGGTTTTTGTGAAATTTGGACAAAATATGTGGGAGGAGGAGCTAAAAGTGTGTTTTGAAGAAAATTCAAAATGGCGGAAAATTTATCCAGACGGAAATGGGCGTGGCGTACATGGGGAGTTGCGTCATGACCCAAGGAATCTAGGGAAAAAGAAATTTTGATTTTACGACCTACGGTTCAAGAGTTATAGGCCAAAAGGTAAAGTGGGCTGTTATAGCGCCACCATGTGGCCGACTGGTGTGATTTTTTTTTAAATAATTTTGCAATAAACTATTAACCTCCCCTCCAAGTCATGTAACTGTAGCCCTTATGGTTTCCGAGAAAAAAATACTTGAATGGGAGTTTTTGCAATTCCCATTAAAGTGGATGGGGAAATTTAATGCACTAATAAATCAATATCAAAAAATCTATCCAGACGCAAATGGGCGTGGCCTATATAAGGAGTTGCGTCATGACCCAAGGAATCTAGGGAAAAAGACATTTTGATTTTACGACCTACGGTTCAAGAGTTATAGGCCAAAAGGTAAAGTGGGCTGTTATAGCGCCACCATGTGGCCAACTGGTGTGATTTTTTTTTAAATAATTTTGCAATAAACTATTAACCTCCCCTCCAAGTCATGTAACTGTAGCCCTTATGGTTTCCGAGAAAAAAATACTTGAATGGGAGTTTTTGCAATTCCCATTAAAGTGGATGGGGAAATTTAATGCACTAATAAATCAATATCAAAAAATCTATCCAGACGCAAATGGGCGTGGCCTATATGGGGAGATGCGTCGTGACCCAAGGAATCCAGGTGAAAATAAATTTTGATTTTACGACCTACGGTTCAAGAGTTATAGGCCAAAACGTAAAGGGGGCTGTTATAGCGCCACCATGTGGCCGATTGGTGTAATTATTTTTTCAATAATTTTGGACTAAATTATGAACCTCCCCTCCAAATGTGGTAACTCTAGCTCTTACGGTTTCTGAGAAAAAAATACTTGAATTTGAGTTTTTTCACTTTTACATTAAAGCGGATGGGGAAATTTAATGCACTAATAAATCAATATCAATTAAACTATTTAACCAATCTCTTAGCAAAATACAAGCGCACGATTCCAGGTCAAGACGGTCATTTTGAGATATGGCACAACATTGGGGGATAAAAACTGTGGGAGAAATAGCAGTTTGAAGTATTGTTTATCCGGATTAATAAAGACCATCCAGTACTATAGTCTGGTTGCCCTGTTAGGGCAACCACACTAACTAGACGCGCCGCAATTATGGGAAATTGCAAAGTGTGGTTGCGCCGTCACCGGTCGCAGGTTGCCGCCGCCCGGACTTGAGGAATATGCTTGGAGGAATACCGTCGGAGGTCGCGTGACGTACCATTCGAATTTGGTGCTGATTGGATCCTGTGTTCGTGATACATGGCGTTTTGATTTGAAGAAATAGGCCCCTCCCACTAAAATAAATAAGCCCCTCCCACAAATGTAGCGGGCCAATGACATCGTCATGTCACTCCTGAGATCACCTGCTTTTCAATTTGAGAGGAGTGATCCCCCCAAAAATCATGTTTTTGCATCAAACGGTTACGTTTTGCAGAGTTGTGGCGCCCCCTATGGGTCAAAGTGGAAATGCTTTTGGGGATTCGTTGAGTAAACCACCCTCGACATGTGATTCAAATTTGGGATCGATTGGACGTTTCGTTCGTGATTTTTGGCATTTTTGGTAAAACGGGCTCCTCCCGCTAACTTTGGAAGCCAATTACGGACGAACGGTAAGGACTATCAAAATGCCGTTTGGATAGGTATATCGCATGAGTCCATAGATGACCTGTACCGATTTGTGTGAGATTTGGACAAAATTTGTAGGAAAAGGAGCAAAAAGTGTGTTTTGAAGAAAATTCAAAATGGCGGAAAATCTATCCAGACGCAAATGGGCGTGGCCTATATGGGGAGATGCGTAGTGACCCAAGGAATCCAGGGGAAAAGACATTTTGATTTTACGACCTACGGTTCAAGAGTTATAGGCCAAAACGTAAAGGGCACTGTTATAGCGCCACCAAGTGGCCGATTAGTGTAATTATTTTTTCAATAATTTCGGACTAAATTATGAACCTCCCCTCAAAATGTGGTAACTCTAGCTCTTACGGTTTCTGAGAAAAAAATACTTGAATTTGAGTTTTCACTTTTACATTAAAGCGGATGGGGAAATTTAATGCACTAATAAATCAATATCAATTAAACTATTTAACCAATCTCTTAGCAAAATACAAGCGCACAATTCCAGGTCAAGACGGTCATTTTGAGATATGGCACAACATTGGGGGATAAAAACTGTGGGAGAAATAGCAGTTCGAAGTATTGTTTATCCGGAAGATTAATAAAGACCATCCAGTACTATAGTCTGGTTGCCCTGTTAGGGCAACCACACTAACTAGACGGGTCGCAATTATGGGAAATTGCAAAGTGTGGTTGCGCCGTCGCCGGTCGCAGGTTGCCGCCGCCCGGACTTGAGGAATATGCTTGGAGGAATAGCGTCGGAGGTCGCGTGACGTACCATTCGAATTTGGTGCTGATTGGATCCTGTGTTCGTGATACATGGCGTTTTGATTTGAAGAAATAGGCCCCTCCCACTAAAATAAATAAGCCCCTCCCACAAATGTAGCGGGCCAATGACATCGTCATGTCACTCCTAAGATCACCTGCTTTTCAATTTGAGAGGAGTGATCCCCCCAAAAATCATGTTTTTGCATCAAACGGTTACGTTTTGCAGAGTTGTGGCGCCCCCTATGGGTCAAAGTGGAAATGCTTTTGGGGATTCGTTGAGTAAACCACCCTCGACATGTGATTCAAATTTGGGATCGATTGGACGTTTCGTTCGTGATTTTTGGCATTTTTGGTAAAACGGGCTCCTCCCGCTAACTTTGGAAGCCAATTACGGACGAACGGTAAGGACTATCAAAATGCCGTTTGGATAGATTTATCGCATGGGTCCATAGATGACCTGTACCGATTTGTGTGAGATTTGGACAAAATTTGTAGGAAAAGGAGCAAAAAGTGTGTTTTGAAGAAAATTCAAAATGGCGGAAAATCTATCTAGACGCAAATGGGCGTGGCCTATATGGGGAGATGCGTAGTGACCCAAGGAATCCAGGGAAAAAGACATTTTGATTTTACGACCTACGGTTCAAGAGTTAAAGGCCAAAACGTAAAAGGGGCTGTTATAGCGCCACCATTAGGCCGAATGGTTTGATTATTTTTAAAATAATTTCGGACTAAATTATGAACCTCCCCTACAAATCTGGTAACTCTAGCTCTTATGGTTTGTGAGAAAAAAATACTTGAATAGGAATCTTTTCATTTTTCCATTAAAGTGGATGGGGAAATTTAATGCACTAATAAATCAATATCAATAAAACTATGTAACCAATCCCTTAGCAAAATACACGCACACGATTCCCGGTGAGGCCGGTCATTTTGACATATGGCACAAAATTGGGGAAAAAAAACTGTGGGAGGAGTAGCGGGACAAAATAAGTTTATCCGGAATAAAGTGGAATAAAGTGGGAAGAGTACTATAGTCTGGTTGCCCTGTTAGGGCAACCACACTAACTAGACGCGTCGCAATTCAGGGCAATTGCAAAGTGTGGTTGCGCCGACACCGGTCGCAGGTCGCCGCCGCCCGGACTTGAGGAATACGCTTGGAGGAATACCATCGGAGGCCGCGTGACGTGCCATTCGAATTTGGTGCTGATTGGATCCTGCGTTCGTGATACATGGCGTTTTGATTTGAAGAAATAGGCCCCTCCCACTAAAATAAATAAGCCCCTCCCACAAAGGTAGCGGGCCAATGACATCATCATGTCACTCCTGAGATCACCTGCTTTTCAATTTGAGAGGAGTGATCCCCCCAAAAATCATGTTTTTGCATCAAACGGTTACGTTTTGCACAGTTGTGGCGCCCCCTATGGGTCAAAGTGGAAATGCTTTTGGGGATTCGTTGAGTAAACCACCCTCGACATGTGATTCAAATTTGGGATCGATTGGACGTTTTGTTCGTGATTTTTGGCATTTTTGGTAAAACGGGCCCCTCCCACTAACTTTGGAAGCCAATTACGGACGAACAGTAAAGACTATCAAAATGTCGTTTGGATATGTTTATCGCATGGGTCCATAGATGACCTGTACCGATTTGTGTGAGATTTGGACAAAATATGTAGGAAAATGAGCAAAAAGTGTGTTTTGAAGAAAATTCAAAATGGCGGAAAATCTATCCAGACGCAAATGGGCGTGGCCTATATGGGGAGATGCGTCATGACCCAAGGAATCCAGGGGAAAAGGTTTTTTGATTTTACGACCTATGGTTCAAGAGTTATAGGCAAAAACGTAAAGGGGGCTGTTATAGCGCCACCATGAGGCCGACTGGTGTAATTCTTTCTTTAATAATTTTGGAGTTAATTATAAACCTCCCCTCCAAATCTGGTAACTCTAGCTCTTACGGTTTCTGAGAAAAAAATACTTGAATTTGAGTTTTTTCACTTTTCCATTAAAGTGGATGGGGAAATTTAATGCACTAATAAATCAATATCAATAAAACTATGCAACCAATCTCTTAGCAAAATACAAGCACACGATTCCCGGTGAAGCCGGTCATTTTGACATATGGCACTAAATTGGGAAAAATAAACTGTGGGAGGAGATGCGGTTCAAAGTATTGTTTATCTAGAAAGAAAATAGCATCCCTAGAACAATAGTCTGGTTGCCCTGTTAGGGCAACCACACTAACTAGACGCGTCGCAATTCAGGGCAATTGCAAAGTGTGGTTGCGCCGACACCGGTCGCAGGTCGCCGCCGCCCGGACTTGAGGAATACGCTTGGAGGAATACCATCGGAGGCCGCGTGACGTGCCATTCGAATTTGGTGCTGATTGGATCCTGCGTTCGTGATACATGGCGTTTTGATTTGAAGAAATAGGCCCCTCCCACTAAAATAAATAAGCCCCTCCCACAAAGGTAGCGGGCCAATGACATCATCATGTCACTCCTGAGATCACCTGCTTTTCAATTTGAGAGGAGTGATCCCCCCAAAAATCATGTTTTTGCATCAAACGGTTACGTTTTGCACAGTTGTGGCGCCCCCTATGGGTCAAAGTGGAAATGCTTTTGGGGATTCGTTGAGTAAACCACCCTCGACATGTGATTCAAATTTGGGATCGATTGGACGTTTTGTTCGTGATTTTTGGCATTTTTGGTAAAACGGGCCCCTCCCACTAACTTTGGAAGCCAATTACGGACGAACAGTAAAGACTATCAAAATGTCGTTTGGATATGTTTATCGCATGGGTCCATAGATGACCTGTACCGATTTGTGTGAGATTTGGACAAAATATGTAGGAAAATGAGCAAAAAGTGTGTTTTGAAGAAAATTCAAAATGGCGGAAAATCTATCCAGACGCAAATGGGCGTGGCCTATATGGGGAGATGCGTCATGACCCAAGGAATCCAGGGGAAAAGGTTTTTTGATTTTACGACCTATGGTTCAAGAGTTATAGGCAAAAACGTAAAGGGGGCTGTTATAGCGCCACCATGAGGCCGACTGGTGTAATTCTTTCTTTAATAATTTTGGAGTTAATTATAAACCTCCCCTCCAAATCTGGTAACTCTAGCTCTTACGGTTTCTGAGAAAAAAATACTTGAATTTGAGTTTTTTCACTTTTCCATTAAAGTGGATGGGGACATTTAATGCACTAATAAATCAATATCAATAAAACTATGCAACCAATCTCTTAGCAAAATACAAGCACACGATTCCCGGTGAAGCCGGTCATTTTGACATATGGCACTAAATTGGGAAAAATAAACTGTGGGAGGAGATGCGGTTCAAAGTATTGTTTATCTAGAAAGAAAATAGCATCCCTAGAACAATAGTCTGGTTGCCCTGTTAGGGCAACCACACTAATAAAGTGTGAGGATTACTATAGTCTGGTTGCCCTGTTAGGGCAACCACACTAATAAAGTACTCGGTTAATTACATAATTGAACTCTGAGAGGGTATAAATGCATTCAAATGGACAGATATATTTGGGTTCACTTGTTCACTATCATAGCGAAAGTAACACATTTAAACATGAATATTTAAATATTTGAATAATTAAGAAATCATTAAATATTTTAATAATAAAATAGTAATACCTATTTAAATAATGCAAACATTTGTGTGTGTGCCTCTCCACTGTGTTTCTATGTCTGTATCTGAATCTATTTCTACATCCTGTTTGTCCTGTGCAGGCTTGTCGTCATTACTGTTGCTTATTTCTTGTGTCTTAGTTATAGAAGTTGTACAGCGCTTTGGTAAAGGCTGGTTGTTTTTTTAATGTGGAAGTAGAAATAAACTTGCCGTAACTCTGGTTCCTCCCCGCTGTAGCGTCAGTGTGTAGAGTATGCTTTGAAGGCCCGTCCACTGCGTCTTTACATCCCCAAGAACCCCTACCAGTACCGGTTCTGGTACGTGGTCAACTCAACAGGCTTTGAGTACGTCATGTTTGTACTCATCATCCTCAACACCCTCTGTCTGGCCATACAGGTATAAGAACCCTCCATTCAGTCTGTCACATAAAACATGCTACTGTAACAAAATATACATATATATTTAGTATTATTTCTCCCTCTTTATCTGTTCCTCACCCTCTGTTCTCTTCTCCCTCACCTCATCCTCTATATTGTGTATCCTCTCTCTCTCTCTCTCTCTCTCTCTCTCTCTCTCTCTCTCTCTCTCTCTCTCTCTCTCTCTCTCTCTCTCTCTCTCTCTCTCTCTCTCTCGCTCTCTCTCTAGCACTACGGTCAGTCTCAGCTGTTTAACTATGCCATGGACATCCTCAACATGGTCTTCACTACTGTCTTCACTGTGGAGATGATCCTGAAACTCATCGCCTTCAAACCCAGGGTAAGCCTCTCTGATTCGTTACCTTCACTTCAATCAGTAAACCAGTGGTTCTCAACTGGTTTCACGCTGGGACCCAAATGCGGCCTTCAGATCCATGACCCGCTATGAAAAGATATTTTTGGCCCCTGACTGACCCAGTTGTTTAGACACACTGGTCTAATGTTCCACCCAGTACCTTCTCTTTCACCATAACAAAGTGTCTCCCTTAGTTTTCCCCTTTAATGTTTTATCCCAAACAATATTACCAGTTACTTTTCTGTGACAGCGTGCAGATTTTCCTGTTAATGGTACCCTCACACTCACTCTCTTCTTCACGCCCCCCTCACCCCCATATCCTCCCATTCCCCTTTTTACTGGTGTACTTACCTTCTGTACTTACCCTTGTTACCCCTCCCCCCCCCCCCCCCCCCCCACACACACACACACACACACACACACACACAATCCCTTCCCTTCCTCCTCACACCCTGCCTGCTGGCTGTGCGTACCGTACCACTGTGAGCAGGGCTATGTCGGGGACCCTTGGAATGTCTTTGATGCCCTGGTGGTGGTCGGCAGTGTGGTCGACATCATCCTAAGCCAGGTAGACGCACGTCAGCATGTCGTATCTCCATCCCCTCCTCCAACTGATGCTACTCTCCCTCCTTTCTTCCTTCCTTACCTCCCATCCTAACTTCCTTAACTTTGTTTGCTTTAGTCCTTTCCTTTCCTAGTGTCATGGTGTCATTTCAGGGTTGGCTTTGGGTGCAACTTCTGGTCTCAATGCCATTCTTTTGATTCTATTGTTGGTTGTAGTAGGACACCATTTGCTGCTCGGTCTAATTTTAGGAGCAAACCTAATAACGCTATTTGGCGTCTTTTCTCCATACTGGCCTACTATGCAAAATAGTGGTCAAGGTTTGGGAAATTTTTTGTTTGTTTTGAAGTACTGATCCAAAGTCTGTGGTGTCGCATTCTACCAGCCTGTTGGCAATACTGTATGTCAGTGAGAGTAAACTATGATTGACTTATTTTCAACCTTATCAACATGAGGCAAAGTAGATATATGCTACATATATATTCATCAGATTCAAAATTCACACAGAAAGCTCAGCCTCCTCTCACAGACTCAGTGTCAGTAAGGCTTTGACTGTCAATCTCTCTGATCAACTTTTTGATGTTCTTTTTTCTCTATTGTTTATATTCTGTCTCTTCTCCACCTCTTCTTCCCTCTCACACTTGTCTTCCTCGCTCTGTTCTCTTCCTTTCTCTTTCCTTTTTTCCATGTTGTCTTTGTGTCTTTGGGCTGGCGCTTGCAGCACTATTTTGCTGATGCATGGAACACGTTTGATGCCTTAATTGTTGTGGGTAGCGTGGTTGACATTGCCATCACTGAGATAAATGTAAGTAGCCATGGATGCCCCCCCCCCTCCCTGCCCTGTGTATGACGTTGCAGAGAATGCCTGGCTAACTAATACTAATACTGTATAATAATAACTAATACTGTATCAGAGTTTCATTCAGGATTCACAATAATTTAGGAGTAGTTGTGTACATTACCTGTTCAACTTTTATAACATTTGCATGCAATGATGTTAGATGACCTTCTAACAATATAGTGATGAAAAAGCGGTTAACAATACTGTGGACAAATTACAAAATGATGAGTAATTTTTATAAAATGCTGCTCAAACGTGTTGTGTCTGAACGCAACCCCATTATTATGGTGAACTATATTTACATCTGATCACGTTATATACTGTCCAGTTTCTCTGGTTTTATCCTCACATATTAATCCATTCAATACTCATTCTATAGTTATTGCAAGCCTACTCTGATGCCTATTTTTCATCCTGAGTTAGTACGATCGATGCATATGCCATATCGTAAATGTTTTTTGTCTGTCGGTCATGCTTTGCGTGTGATTTATACGCATACTATGCACTTACATTTCTGATACTGCCCAAAGGCAAGCTCTACTATGGTGAAAGGACCATGCCTTTTATGATAATTATCTTTTTCAATGACACAAACTTTTCAGAGCTGATGCACATTTATTTCTGTTGACATATGAAACATTTTCAGATGGTTTGTCAAGGTTTTCCCCTGCTTAACATTTTCTGTCACACTGATATTACAGGCTATAATTTAAGCTATGAATTGTAATAATCATTCCTTCACCATTGTAAGGCATGCATATCACAGAAATGGTCAAGATTTTACATGAATGTGTCATTGTTTTGCACAAGGGGCTTTATGCTGATGCTTGTATGTTTTTGTGTCAGGTACATTGTGCTTGTAGAGAATGCTTTCTTTTTCTCCATCATAATTTTAAAAAATTATACGATTACACATTTTAGGTTGCTGAGCAAATCAATGGTAATGACATACTGGGCAGTTGATATTCACAACAGGCATTCTGTCCTTGTTAATGGTAGGGCTGTTGTCGTACTGTAGGATGTGGTTATTTTTTGTGTGATTGTAACTCAAGATTAATCGTAGGCTTTCGGTTTCAAGTCGGCAGCCATTCCCGTCGTCAAGGTGATAGTGGAGCCAGGGGTAAGAAGAAGCATCTCCCCCCTTCGTCGTCATCCAAAGTCAAGTCGAGGCCTTGAGATTGAGATAGTTTTTTTTTCTTTTCTACTCTCACCTTTTGTTGCTCAGATATTTGTCGCACACTGCTTGTTGAAAACATCAAGATGTTTTCTGTCAAACTGTCTTGCTTGTTTGTGATGAAATATGAGCCTTGAATGAAAAGGGCGAGATGAGTGTTGAACGTTTCTCAAGGTCTCATTGTTTTTGTCTTATTTTGGCCGTGAATCACAGGCTTTGTCAGAGGCCTTGCTTTGACATGACACTTGTTTGTTGAGAACTTGTTTGTTTTATTTGGTTACAGCATGACAGATGTAAAAGACTGTATGAATGTTTCAATCATAATGCACTATTCCACACCTTTTTTTCCCAGTCCCATTTGTTTGTTTCATAATGGGATGATAAAAGCTCTGTCATGGCATTTTATAAATGTGTTCTATGGCCTCTAGTGTATGTCCACCATTTTTGGACTATAGATTCTCACCTTGAGTTGATAGTTTCTGTGGCAACCACTCACAGGAGCATGCTCAGTATGTGGGTTATGTGTGTAATGTAGGTCTGTTGTGTTGTATAAGCCATTGGTATTTAATGGGCACGTGTTCTGTTTTTGCTTCGTTATAGTTGCATGGAGGAAAAGGAATGCAGTTACAGCACAATTATACAGTACAATATAAATATAGAATGTATGTCAGATGTACTTGTGTGTATGGATGTACAACTACAAACAGATTCATGTCAGTTGTGCACGTTAAGTTAGGTATGGAATGATGCATAGATTACAATAATCAATTAAATAATGGATGGATGGATGGATGCACAAATACATTCATACACAATACAGATGAATGAAAAAATACATTATTTGTCTGTAACAATGCATAATACACCTGTTCTCTCTTTCATTCCATGTCTCATCCCTTTTATCATCTAATCCAAACCTCAGAACACAGAGGACAGTGCTCGAATCTCCATCACCTTCTTCCGTCTGTTCCGAGTGATGCGATTGGTTAAACTGCTGAGCAGGGGGGAGGGCATCAGAACTTTGCTGTGGACCTTCATTAAGTCCTTCCAGGTGAGACTGTCACTCCTTACTGCATGAGGGAAATTTAAATGAGAAAGGTTTGTTAGATGGCATATGAGTGTATAGCGGGAAGCAGTGAGGGGCCTCTCAAATTTAGTGATGCAAATGGATAATAACCAGTCAGATGTGGTTAAGTTATATCATGAGCCATGGAAAGCCTCATATTTTATAGGCTTCTTGTTTGAAAATGTACTGTAGGCCCATTGTCTAATAATGGTGTTGGAATTGGTTGTTGGAAAAGCTTGCTGAAGCTAAGCGTTCACAGGAATGAACACAGTGACTCTTGCAGTGATGAAACCTGTGAAATGTCCTATATGGCACAGTAACTGTGCTCTTCCCTCTCAGGCTCTTCCCTACGTTGCTCTCCTCATAGCCATGCTGTTCTTCATCTATGCTGTCATCGGGATGCAGGTACCAACTCCCATTTATTCTCCGTCATTTGGGCGTCATACGAGAGCCCTATAGTAATCTATTACTATTCTTCTTGTTACCACTAGGGCGGGCCCTGTATGACCTGTCAGAACAGAAGTTCAAGGTTGTTTTTTTGTGTATTATTTTGATCTCTGACACGCTTAGACAATTCATAACGCCCTTCTGAGTAATAGCAGGTTGGTTGGTTGGTTTTTAGTTGGGTGACAAGTTGGTTGGTTTGTCAGTTCATAGTTAAACGGTTGTATATTTTGTGTATTATAGGTGTTTGGGAAGATAGCAATGGTGGACGGAACACAGATTAACCGCAACAACAACTTCCAGACTTTTCCACAAGCTGTGCTTATGCTCTTCAGGTCTGTATGTGTGTATATTGTACAGTATGTATCTGTCAGCACGTATGTGGATGCATCTGTGTATACAAACCGTGTGTTTTATTTTAAATGTATTTGAAGCTGGCCTTTCTTCCATTGTACTCCTATGGTTTCCTTTGCATGTTGTTGCATGATCTATGTGTTGGGAGTGTGACTGTGTATTTGCAAGAAACTGGTGATACAATACTGTAAGCAAGGCAATATATTGTATAAAGAATGAATAAAAAAACGAATTAGGAAAACTGTCATAGTAAAGAATACATAATCATATGCATAAAATCTAGCCTCGCGTGGCCAGACTATATCACTGCGTGGATATGAGTCTGGTGCTTCTATGAGGATGTTTTTTTCCCCAAGGGGCGTGATCAAAAGAATAGCTCCTCTGCACGCAATTGGTTAGACCTACAACTAACTACCAATTACAGTCTCCCATATTTGAATACTGGGCCCTGATTGGTCACCCCAGACTTAAGGAGCAGGAAATGGATTCACAGCGGAGCGGTGCCAGACCCAAATCGCAGAGGGCATTTTTTTTTTGTTGCACTGGCAGATTCGTCTGGTCCCAGGCTACATAAAATCTGCTGTCAGATCAGTGGGATGTGCATTTGTATTCATCACAGTCCCTGTAGCATCCAACATCATGGCTTTTTGACACTATAATTCAATAGTGTTTTTGAGAAGCAACACAGCATGCAGTGTTTCCCCTATATGCATTAAGCTAGTGGCAGGCCTTCACCCCTTAAATCCGACCGCCACAGTATGATTGTTTTCTGTAAAAAAAAGAAGATTATATCAACGCTCAAATGCATTGATATAAGGCTCAAATGCTCTCAGGCAGGATGCCATCTGTGCCATCACTAGTTGTTGATGTGTGACTGACTGATTTATATACTTTTGTCTATACTTTTGTATAATAAAAGTGTATTTTCCTAAATCTGGAGACAATTCATATGTAAACTATACAGATTATTACCGTGCACTGTACTATATAAGATATAAGACTTCGTGTTTGAGCATAAATATGCATTTTGAGAACTCAAAAAATTCTCCCCACGTGGCGCATTCCTCCCCCACACCTTCAACATCTGGCTAGGGGAAACACTGGTATGACAAAACATAAAAGTAACATATTCAAGTTTATCGATATTTCCTGACACCCTAGTATGTGTGTTCTATTCCTATCATAGGTGTGCTACAGGTGAGGCTTGGCAGGAGATAATGCTGACCTGTCTGCCAGGGAAGCTGTGTGACCCCGAGTCAGACTACAACCCCGGAGAGGAGAAGACGTGTGGCAGTAGCTTTGCCATTATCTACTTCATCAGCTTCTACATGCTCTGTGCTTTCCTGGTATGCTTTCCTGTCATCATACTGTACAGCATACATGCAGCACTTTGTGAGCCAAAGTGGTAAACGCTCCAGGGTTTGATCCAACCAGTGGTGGAAAGTAACTACTTAAGTACAATTTTGAGGTATTTTTACTTTACTGGAGTATTTCCAATTTGACCAACATTACGTTAACTTCTACTCCACTACATCTCAGATGCAAATATTGTACTTTTACTCCACTACAATTATTTGAAAACTTTACTTACTAGTTACTTTGCATATTATTATTATTATTATTATTATTATTATTATTATTATTATTATTATTATTATTATTATTATTATATTTAAAAACATACATTAACCACTTCAGCCCTATTTTATACATAGACTATTTGAAAATAGCTTCGTAATGCGTTGTGAGCTTTGAAATTTTGAATTCCAGACTTGTACTTGTAACAGAGTATTACTACAATGCAGTATTGATACTTTTACTTAAGTAAGAAATGTGAGTACTTTTTTACACCACTGGATCCAACCAGACTTAGCAGGGCTGGTGTAAAAGTGCCCTCATTGTGTCATCACATCACATGTCTTCACAGGGTAGAAGAGCATGGTTCTTTCAAAGATATATTCCGATTTGTTTTGTTTATCTCAGATCATCAACTTGTTTGTCGCCGTCATCATGGACAACTTTGACTATCTCACCCGTGACTGGTCGATTTTGGGGCCTCATCACCTAGACGAGTTTAAAAGGGTTTGGTCAGAGTACGACCCCGAAGCTAAGTGAGTGCACTGACTACAAGTTCACCTTCCTTGTGAACGAAAATGTACTTAAATGGCAGAAACAGCCATTATTTAAAGAAAGAAAAAGAAAAACGTAATGAAGGTATTGCATTGCTGTAATTATAGTTAGTTTGTAGAAGTTACTGTTATTACTTTGTAGAACTTACTTGTTCAATTAGTACTCAATTTACTTAACCACTTACTATCGTTGTTGGCTTGCATTTTGTAAGTCACTGGGCATAGGAGCGTCTGCTAAATACCTAAATTATAATTGTACTGTTCATTACAGTCATTCATTTCCACTGGCTACAATGAGTGACTTGGGGCGACGAGACGCCTGGCGATAAGATCACTGACAAAAAAAAAGTGCAAATGAGCAGCGACTAGATTTGAGCGATCACAAGCAATGTGAAATTGTAAAGAAAGGAAAGGACTTGACAAAACAAAATAACTTTTAATTTGCGCCCCTTCCCCCTCTCTCTCTCTTTATCTATCTCTCATTTTCTATCGCTCACTGTGAATTATTTTGATACCAATTCATCACTTAATAGTCAGACTTAAAGGGCCATTTCAGTCTTCCTGTGACCAACCTTCAGATACTGATCCAGCCTTTGAGCAACATATGTGTTTTTTTCTTCATGATACCAGGGGCAGGATAAAGCACCTGGATGTTGTCACCCTGCTCAGGAGGATCCAACCCCCCCTGGGCTTTGGCAAGCTCTGTCCTCACAGAGTGGCATGCAAGGTGGGCTACAACAACCACACAATCCTGACTGTTAACTTAAATGGATACATTTACATTGAGGACTTTTACTGGTATGTAAAGTGCATACAGTATTAAACTGCTTATGAAGAAATTCAATATCACACAGAATTTGGTATCCATCAAATCGCATCCGTCGTGTGTGAGTGTGTGTGCATGTGCGTTTCTTTTTAAGAGGCGTGTGTGAGTGGCTTTGTCCTCTTTGTGTTGTAATTAGTTGCATGTGTTATATTAGATGCCATGCTATATAATACAGTGTCTCCATATTATGGAGACATACTGTACATACACACTGAGTCAGTTGTAGAAGCGTCTGGCACCGCTTAAAAATGGGCTATTTAAACAGTTATTTGGTCACAGGTGGTAGATAACAATGACAGTTAAACTCTAGTAATAACTGTTTTTTAATTTATTTTGCTCATAATTATGTTTATTACTGTATGTGTTTCGGGCAGAAGCCTTGTATCTCCATTTATCTACTTTTTATGTTTTCTTTTGTAAATAAATGCCCTACTTCATCGTACAAGCTAGAGTACAAAAATAGCCAATCTCCAAACTCACAACCCATCGTGATGCGACATGGTGTGAGCTTGGAGATCGGCTATTTTCACAATTTTTATACAAATATTACGGTTTTAGACATAAAAGGTTTCCACCAGACAGACGATATACTCTATTATGTTATTTCTGTGTAATGTACTGTACACCTGTTATTTTAAGGGTTACCCTTTCCTCCATTAATTCTTTCTCCTGTATTTGCCTGCAGCGTCTGGTGGCAATGAACATGCCCCTGAACAGTGATGGGACAGTCATGTTTAATGCCACACTTTTCGCCCTGGTCCGCACAGCACTCAAAATCAAGACTGAGGGTGAGTTCATGGATTAAACCAGTGGTTCCCAAACAAATTATGCATCAGGACAACATTTCTGGGTCTGGGACACATTTTTATAGGTTGTGAGTAAATATTAAAACATTTTTCTAAAGAAAGACATTCTATTAATGTAATTTATTTAAAGAAGTAGCCTAGTGAAAATAGCCAATCTACTACAACACATTACGTCCTGACACGTTGTGTGCTTGTAGATCGGCTATTTTCACTAGTTTTAGTACCAGGGCGACATACAATTTTTCTTTTGGGTCTCAAGCTAAAAGGTTTGGGAACCACTGGATTAAGCTAGATATTTAATATTGTTATTATTATTTGGTGGGTTTACGCTGATTGCTATGTGAACATGTGTTGATTTATTTCCTTTCACTTGGCAAATCAAAACCCTGTGTCTTAAGAGATTCTTCTGCCTCAAAGGAAGTTATCATTCGTGCATAACTTGATTACTGTAAAATATGTGATCTGAAGAAAAGGAGGGAGATGTATGAGAGTAAGCACAAGTATAAACGTATGTAGTGACAAATTTCAGCTGCGGTTACATTTCGGGGAAACTTTCCATTCGTTAAACACTCTACTTTAGTCTAATGTCTTTCTACATTTTGACACAAGAGGGAGCTGTTATCTACAATGAGTGACCACTGCCTCAACAGAAGTGGAGGGGAGATCTGGTTAATCCCACAGGGACACCTGGGGCCTGTTCCTCAAAAGGTGAATTAAAAAAGCCTGGCCTTAAGCCAAATCCAGTCTTGACAAAGTCGGGTCCGAAAAGCCTCGTTTATTCCGTTCCTCAGACGCCAAGCCAGGCTGAAAAGGAGCAACTTTGTCGAGCTAGGCTATGTCAAGCCAGGCTGTGTCCAGCCAGGATAATGAAGCCAGGCTGAATGGGCGGCGATTCGCCAGCGACGTATTTCTATAAAAGACCATGAACTCGAGCGCAGATTCCTTGAACTTGACCAATCACGGAGTCCAAAACCAGAGCAGCGTTCTTCTCTGTGGCTGAATAGCAGCACTGCAGCAGCTCATGAAATCATACAAGGAAGTAAAATGTATTTAAGCAAGAAAGGAAACGCGACCGCAATAAATAGATCCAGGGAGAAAGCATGGCAAAGTATTGCAAGTGTGTGTGTGTGTGTGTGTGTGTGTGTGTGTGTGTGTGTGTGTGTGTGTGTGTGTGTGTGTGTGTGTGTGTTTGAGACGGACGGGCAACGGGACGAACGGGAACGGGACGGGACGGGGGGGGGGGTGTACTGCGACGGGGGCCACAACAGGACGGGACGGGGGACGGGACGGGACGGGTTGACCGCGACAGGGGGCCGTGACGGGATGAGCGGGGGGGGGGCCGGACGGGACGAGACACGCAATAAATAACCCCACATTTGCAAGACCACTTTGGTAGAGGTTTGGGTGGTGTAGTTACCTTGCCATCATGATGTAACTCCAAAGGTGGACAAGAAATAAAAAATAATTTCTCCAATTGACTAGAAATTGATAATTTAAAATATGCTCCTCATTGACTTACAAAGAGGCTCCTTTAAACCCGTAACTAATAATTTTTATATATATATATATATATATATATATATATATATATATATATATATATATATAAATTATTAGTTACGGGTATATGTGTGTGTATGTATGTGTCAGACATTTTTTATAATATTAAAAAAAAAATGTAATATATTATCAAACATCTAACAACAAGATGAACTATAGTGTTAACTATAACAGAGTGACAATTACATATCACATGAGTCATTGTGAAACAATTATGATTATGATTCATGGTCACACACTATTTCAGTAATTAATTTGATTATATCTTATTGTATTTATTTCATTTTATTTGAATGCAGGGTCATTAAAATGAGTCCATATACAAACACATGTTTTGAATTAACTGTGGAAAAACTTGAAGAACAAGGCACTGGATTAAGTAAGCTTGGCTGTTAGCCTGCTCCTGACCAGGCTAACTTCACAGCTAAATTGCCATGGTAACTAAGCTAGGCTTGCTTCAATTCTCTTTTGAGGAATCGGATAAGGCTAAACTTAGCCAGGGTGAACTGGCTAAACTAATCTTCAAGATAATTCACCTTTTGAGGAACCGACTCAGCTCTAATCCTGGCTAAATTAAGCCAGGCTAGGTGGAAAAGCCAGGCTTTAGCTCTAATTCACCTTTTGAGGAACAGGCCCCTGGACACATAGCTAGGGCTGGAAATCGAATCTTGGACCTTCTGTTTCCCACGACAGGCAACAGTCTGGCCACGCGAGACTAGTGTGTGTGTGTGTCAGTGCAATTAATACTTTTATCCAAAGGATCTTACAATGACTCTTTATGTTTTAGATTCTTTTTCATTTCCTTTTGTATTCTGTTTGTCACCAAGGCAACCTGGATCAGGCCAATGAGGAGCTCCGGGTAGTGATTAAGAAGATCTGGAGGAGAACCAGCATGAAGCTGCTAGATCAAGTGGTGCCCCCTGCAGGCGGTCAGTGGTTAACACGTATAATTTCCCAAAATATATCTCTCTCAGGCTGTAAGTCTCCCTTTCTCTCTCTCACTCTGTACGTTTTGTCTGTCTGTCCCACTCTCTTTGTATCTTTCTTTCATGTATGTAGCAAGGTTATATTTATTTCTTCAAATTTGCTTCTCAAATATAGTTTCTCAGGAATTAGTTGAGAGCAATGCATGTGTGTTTACTTTTACACTGCACAAACAGTGACCAACTCCGTTCGCAATCACTCATCCAAGGGTGGAAGGTTGGCCTTGTCATAGGGAGGCTGACCACTTACAAACGTTTGGCTTCCTATTAGAGATGCACAATATTATTTAAACTTTTGGTGAATATCCGTTTACCGATTAATTACATGGTCAAATCGACCGATACCAATATTGCAATACAAGTTTCCAGTAGGGATTTGAACATGTTCGCTTTTTAAGGCTGATGTTGCCGATAACGATTTGATGATTAATCATAGATCCCTACTTGCTATTAATGCATTCATGGGGCCAGGTGTGCTTATTGATCATAGTGGGACTTGCTGTGTCATTCTGTTTTACAGTGTTGTAATGTGTACATGTTACGATCATTAGTCAAAATATCGCCTTGTCTCTCTCTTTTATGTCACAACTTTCTAAATGTTAATTTCTAATTAACATTGATGTTATGCAGTGTTATTATAAATTACCTACTTTGTTTCAGTATGTAGTTTTGTTTCTACTGTCTTCAGTCTAGCCGATGTTATTTTTTTGTTCAGTATTCTGTCTTGTCTGTGGTGTGCTTGTAGGCTTCTGAGGCCAAGTATCCTGTATTCAACAACTGCATGCCTTTGTATAATTTTCTGTCCATTATTGTCTCTCTCTCTTCTGCCAAGCTTCTCTCCTCCTCTGCCGTAGAGTGTTCATTTGCTCCTCTTCCTTCTCCTCTCCTCTCTCTGCTGTCCTGAGCGCTCTGAGGCTGTTCTGTTTTAGTTGGGTGGCATGGAACTAGTTACCTCACTCACTTTCAGGCTCTGTTCAGAAAACATTTATACAAAAAGAAAGAAAGAAAGAAAAAACTAAACAAGAAATTGACCACCGCAGATAAAAAATCTTATTTTAAGATGCCTTTTGAAGGGGAAGAGGGTTTCCTTTTATTCAGAGAGGACAGTAAAGAAAGGTAGCTACAAAGAGAGGATAGGTGACAGGTAAAAATATTCCTCAGCCTATCATCAAACGAGGAACTTTTTTTTTTAAGAAAGCGCCTTTGTAGTGGATAAATAGGCTCATAAATCAGATCACATGATGTGCATTTTGTTTCTTTAATAAAAACCTTGATGTGCTTAGCAAAAAACATGAAAAACAAGCAGTGACTGGTAGGGTGGGGAACTACTGTGAACATGCCGTTATTTTTTCTGAACAGAGCCTCTGGTAGTGTCTCTGGCTGTGTCAGGATGCTGTATATGAATGTGCTAGATGCATAAAAATGGCTGCCTCTTACTGTAAATTGGAGGTCCTGCTTTTTGTGCATCAGTCAAGAGTAGTGGCTCTCAACTCCAGTCTGGAGACCCAGAGCTTACAGCTGGTTTTCATTCTAGCATCTAATCAGGGGCTAGTTGAGATCAAGTGAAGGCAAATACCACGCCTATCTGTAGTCTGGGTCCCTAAAACCTGAGTTCAAAACCACTGGTCCCAAGGCATGTGCAAGGTGCATAAAAATATCCTCCTGTGGGGTTGTTTCCAACACACTGTATATTTTGCTGTGTGAGGGAATAACAAATAGAAGGCTTTCTTACTATGCACTTGGCCAGCTCTCTTTTCATTGTTACTTTGACCTTGATTTGGCTCAACTCAAACTGTGTAGAGGCAAAGTGCCAAATAAAAGAGAAAGAAATATACAGCATGTGGATTTCTTAGATGTCCTGATACAGCCGGTGTTTTATTGTCTAGTATTCCCTGTCTGCTTTTAGCAATGAACAGTCTGAGTGAATCAGATCAAACTACCTGACTAGAGTGTTTCTGTGCTGCCTCCTTGCATGGCGACTACTTAGACGGTCTGTGCTCTGGTTAAATGTAGTGCTTGTTTCTATGGGATGGTAGTTTAGAGCTTAAGCTCGCTGCTTTGCCTACCAATGAGTACTGTGCCTTGCTCCCTGCATGTGCTGATCAGTGTAAATCCTATTGCATCTCTCAGATATGAGCTGTCTCTACACTGCACCAATTGTCTGTCTTTAAATGTTTGCGGTATGTTTTACTTTACTGTGATGTTTTGAGATCTCACAAGGAGGTGTACTCTGATGTTGTGGTTGGAAGCATTATTTTGTGAAACTGTATATGCTGCCTTCTCAATGTAGTTTTGCTGTGGTAAAAAAAGAAAGAAAAAAAAGAATTAAGTTACACTAAGATTATGGAATGATACCGCCCTCCCCTTAGGGCGGATTCAGACTATGGTCCCGGGTGCGCACCCCGGACCACATGGCAGATGTTGTGGTAGTGTGAACGTAGTGTACCGTTCCCCGTAACGCATCACCGTACCGTACCCGAAACCACCTGGGGAGGTAGTCTCGGGTCCGATTGCTGCGGTCTCGGGAACGGAACGCGGCAGCGTGAATCCATCCGTACCAAGAGAAGGAAGTGGACTGCTAATCATATATCATTTATATATTTTTATAATGACGCATTATTTTAGCTGGGTTATACCTTCTCATAGTTCTACTTGAATGTTGACAAGAAATAATAATCCCGCTAGTGTTTGAGTAGCGTGAGCCGTGAAAAATAATAAACAAAAAACACATGTGTGGCGAACGTATATATAAGGATAAATATACCAAGGATTAGTCCGTGACGTCACTGCTAAAATACCAAGGATGCATCAGTGACGTGACTATCATATTGATAATAACAGAGACGCGAGAGACGACGTTACATTTTGAGGTTTCAAAGACCAATGCACACACTGCTTTGGTTGTGTATTGTTGTTCTGTTATTATTATAACTCAAGACAACGTCAGGAACACAGTCAAACTTTATTATTCACTTTAAACTCTGACAAGTGACTCTTCTTCTGTGAATGACATTCTCTATTTCCCAAAGCCCCATAGTCAACAGCGCCCCCATGAGGCACATATTTACCATTACTGTTGCATGATGTGTACTCGAGTACGGAAGAATTTTGGCCAATGTGAATGCTGGCCAGCTGAGAGAGGCCAATCGTACTCGGGAACGGTTCGAATCAATCGGACCCAGTCTGAATCCGCCCTTAGACGCAACACAAGGTGGAGGGTGGATTATTTTTGGATGTTGTTGTCAGAGAGGGTACGACCATCCTCCAGGAGTTTACCAGCTAAAATCAACCTCTGCTGGTCAGGGGGAATGACTTCCTTGCCCTGGATTTTGGCCATGACATTCTCAATGGTGTCACTTGGCTCAACCTCCTGGGTGATGGTCCTGCAGATGAATAATTAATAATAGGCTACCAACGTCATGTGACACACGCCATACTTGGGTGTAGCTGCAGTGTGAACTCTATTTATGGTTATGTCTGAGTCATAGTGACACGGTTCCGTCCGGCCCTCCCATTAGCCAATTTCAATATAGGATACCAAAGGATAATTCACCGGTTTTTACTTTATTGGAGAATTTGACACCAATCATCTATTTGGTGATTTGTTACAGTGAGTAGAGTTTATCTCAGATAACATTATTTCCACATAAATCGTAGGCCCCATTATACTGTAGACTCCTTTTCCTATTTTGCTCTTAATAAACTTTCACAAAGTTTTGCAACGTTATTGACTTCACAACAATATTATTTGATAATTTAAGGTTATGTTTATCCAAGCTGAAGTAGGAAAAGCTGTTACTGTTACGACATTGATATATTTCATGCCAGAAATTCCTAGTTTTTCTGTACTGAGATTGAGATGTCGCAATATTTAGTTTCATTTTTTTTGGGGGGGGCTTTTATTGATAGTACAGTCGGTAGACAGGAAACAGGGGGGGAGAGAGATGGAGAGTGACACGCAGCAAAGGCGGGACTTGAACCCGCAACGTTACATTGGAGCCTAGGTGCCTGGACCGCTAGGCCAGCAGTCCGGGCCAAGATGTTGCAATGTTTTGCATTATTGAATATTGTTTGTTTGAATATCTTGAGTGACGGCCAACCAGGGCACCTGATGGAGGGGAAAGGAACTGGTTGGAATAACGTGTTCCTTCCACACGCTACGTCCAACCAGGGAAACTCCCCTCTGTCAGGTGATAAGAAGGCTTGTTAACTCTCATGCATTGAAGGAGGCATGAGCTCGGCTCTGAGCTCTCCCTAGGCTGGCAGAGGGAGTCTAGTTCCCAGGATTACTTAGACAATTGGCACTGGGTGAAAAAAAACTGGGTTACAAAATCGTGGGATCATTTAAAAAGAAAAAATAATAATATCTTGAGTGAAATAAAACCTTTGTGATTCTTGAGTATATTATGTTGTGAAGTGTTTTAGTTCTGAAGTTGTGGAGTTGCTTTTTTTCCAGAATTAAGGAATGAAAATTCTTCTGTGTTTGGTGCAGTATGAAAGGTATTAAGTATTTATGTAATTTCATGCCTGAAATACCATAGTAGTGAGGTATTGTAGCACAGTCAAAATAGAGTTTTCATATTGAGGTTTCCATACCTTAGTCTCTGTTGGCCACTTGTGACCTGGTCTCTGTTGCGGTATCTTAGTATTGAAGTATTTCAACTTTGAGGTCACGGTGCAGTAGTGTCTGTGTCGAATGGCTAGTTCTGCTGAAATATCTTAGGGTGTAGGTTGAGGTATTTTTGGTGTCATGGTATTTTGGCGTTGAGGTTTTTATCCAGAGGTGCTTACTCGGCAGACTGTGGTGTGTCTGGTCTGTTCACTCAGATGACGAGGTAACAGTGGGGAAGTTCTATGCCACCTTCCTGATACAGGACTACTTCAGGAAGTTCAAGAGACGCAAAGAGCAAGGTCTTGTGGGCAGGCGCTCATGGGAGGGGCTCAACACCACCATGGCTCTACAGGTGAGTGCATCATCTTCCATCATTATCATAGGCAGGCAGATCTCTCAATTTAGTGAAGGTGACATCGGGTTTCTGGGGGACTTTCTGTAAAAACCTTATTTATAGTGCATTGAAGTGCATTACAACAAATGTATGATGTACTGTATATGCCATATGATGTAGTGGTTTGAGTTTGACTGTCAAAACAATTTGTATTAAAAGTGCATCTGGAAAAACGGCTTCACACCAGCTTGCCTGGCAGTTTTCCTGCAGCCCTTAACATCTGGGAACGCTTAGAGCTGTACACTGTACACAGCCTCTCTTGCACAAATAAAGATAACAAACATAGATACAGGAGGCCAATGAATGGCTTGGTGTGTGCGTGTGCGTGTGCATGTGCGTGTGTGCGCGGCGCGCATCAGTATACTGTAGTCGTGTGTGTGTGTGTGTGTGTGTGTGTGTGTGTGTGTGTGTGTGTGTGTGTGTGTGTGTGTGTGTGTGTGTGTGTGTGTGTGTGTGTGTGTGTGAGTGTGTGTGTGTGTGTGTGTGTGTGTGTGTATGTGTGTGTGTGTGTGTGTGTGTGTGTGTGTGTGTGTGTGTGTGTGTGTGTGCGCGTGTGTGTGTGTTTCTCCATATGTACAGTAGTGTGTGTGTGCGTGTATTGATTGATTTTTTATTGATTGATTATTTAATTTTCATGTCATATATACTGTAGTCTGTGGGTGTGTGGCTCTCACCTGCTGTCTTCATTGCAGGCTGGCCTCCGCAAGCTCCACGACATCGGCCCAGAGATCCGTCGAGTCATATCATGTGACCTGCAGGAGGCGGGGCTAGTGGACATCAGTGGGCAGGACGAGGAGGACACATACAGGGTAATCGAAGGCTGCTTTACCAAATCATTTTAAATATAAGCTAAAAACCCATTTGATGAATCAAATTTAACAACTCCCAGAGACATCCACTCTTACACCCACCCACACACACTTGCACCTACACCATTTTATACTAAAATGTATTTTTCTCTAGTATTCATACTGTGTATCTATTGTTGTATTTGTATTTTTGTGTATGTTGCCAAATAATTTATTTTTGGTTTCTATTACTTTGTATTTCTTTCTTGTATTTCTTAAGTGAGGTGAGATTAACCTTATAAACCCGAAAGGGTTTTCTAAATCTCACCTGCACATCCAACACAATATTGTGCTGTTGCTAAAAATGTGTTGTTTTTAAATGTGCAAATGTGCAAATAAATAATAAATAAAAAAACATTAGCATAATATTTTGTTGTTAATAATGTGGTTTTCTTTAAACTCAAGTTTTTTTCCCTCCATTCTATTCTACTTTACTATTGAAACTGTAGCGTGAGACACTCAGAGGACCATACCGCCGTCAGTACATATCATTGTCTGTTCACAGCTTCATCCATATATTGAACATAAACATATTCCGTTAATGGATATCTTTATCCATTAACATTATCTTTACATTTCAAATCTGATTACATATGATAAAAAAAATTATGGAATCCAATGGTTTCCTCAAAAATGTATGTAATGTCAGTGGGCTAAATATGTCAGACCACTGGTATGACCTATACTAATTACACATTATTTGACTTTAATGGGCACTATTCACAAGCTGTTACACAGTAACAATCTCAGTGTACAAATGGACAAATTAACACTGGATTTTACTGTTTATAATTCAACAAAACATCTATGATTTTTAAAACACTTTTACTCAAATTCATTGACACCTCAAATGTTATGAGTTAACAGTGGGATTTTGGCATACGTCATTGTCCACAGTTTCCTGTGTTTAGAACTAGTTATACTCTCTTGTGTTGTACCAGCCTTCACCACTTCCTAACTCTCGACAGCGAAATGGTGGTCTGTTTGGTAACCATGTCAACTTCGTCAATGGAGACCAGCGAGGGTCCACCTACCTGACAAACGTCACCCAGCGACCACTGCAAGTCCTGCCCCCTACCTTCTTCGCCTCCCTCAAGCCCCCCCTCACCGCCATGGGAGCCGTTGACAGTGAAAAGGGAAGGGAGAGGAACTGTTCACCAATCCAGTATAACCACCATTATCATCCCCCTAACCTGCATAACTACCCCCACTCTAACTTCACAATCCACCAATCCCCCCTGTCCTCAAATGCCAACCTCAACAACGCCAACGTGCCCTCAGTTCTCTCCATGACCAGTGCGAGGAAGCGGAAGTACTCGTTAAGGCGGGACGGCCCACATTCAACCGCCAATGGGGTGCCGCCGTCCTCTGGCTCATCCAATCCCGGCAAGGGAGAGTATGACAGGGCTTGGAAGTCACATTCAGCAAGGTCAGTTGATGGAGACAACAGCGATAGATAATAAAAATGTGAAAACTCCTATATAACCACAGACAGAATGGATAATATAGCTTTTTGATGAAACTGTATCCAAACAGTTGGACGTAACAGTATAACTCAGCTGAACCCCCCGATGGCATTTTCCATTTGTGAGCCTGTTGCCATGAACTCTTTCCAGAAAAGTGATGGTTATACTGGATGCAAAAAGGTTTGCTTAAAACCATCCCCTTAAAGTCCCATCATGTCTAACACTATGAAATGGATGCATAGTGGATTTTATACAGTGCATGGTGCTGTATGACTTGTAAAGTCTCACTTTGTTAACATTCATAATTTGTTTAATGTTATGATGAAGTTAATAGACTAGAGATTCATTCCAAAATTAAATGTGAAAATTATCAACAAAAAAGGTACTGCTTATATGCTCTTTATTAAACAAAGAAATAAATGTTCAGGTCTGATACCAATTTCATTCAATCAGGACAGAGAACTCATGAATGATACTGGATAAACAGGTGAAATTGGAAGGGATGAAACAAAACAAAAAATGTGCATACAAAATAGAAATTGGAACATAAAATGTAAGCTGATACATGGCTTCTCTCTCCTGATTGGATGAAATTAGTAACCCTCCTAAACTGTATTTTGTGTTTACTAAATATGTGGAGAGACAGGGAGACCCCTGTTACTGCACAGCAATGGTTACTATCAAAATGTAGAGTTTAAAACTTTTAATAAATAACAACTTTTTGATTAAACAAAAAATACTTTTTACAGCACCTTTAAGGATACATCCTCCTATATACTGTACTGTATGTATTCAGTAACAAAACAAACCAGATATTAAACATGACATTAAGCTTTCTAAAATGAACGCATACAGTGTTTTGGAATGAATTTCAATTGATAAATAAACTCATATTAATTTTCCCACCCTCTTTTCTCCTCTTCCCTTCCTGGTCCTACATCCCAAATAAACCTACCTATCTGAATGGTTTGTCACTGTTATGCTCGGAGAAGGACTCACTACTACGAGGCCTATATTAGGTATGTGAATTATTTTGAACCTAAAAGATTGTTCCTTGGGTATTGTGTCTTTGACGCCAGGACTTTGACACCTCACACCTATACATTGCCTGATAAAAGTATTGTTGGTGATGGTGATAGTTGTGTAGTAGAAGTGAATCCGCTGAGGGGTGTGTACATTAATTACAGTACATAGTCCCAGTTCAGTTATTGAAAAAAATAAAATAAAAAATACTGACTGATAAACAATACGATGGAAGCTCTTCGCAAATGAAAATTGACCTTATAATTCCAGGATAGAAACAGGGGGTGGTCTCATCCCCACCATTTGTCGAGAGGAGCCGGGGGCCGAGGACATTGATGACGGGCGGGGGTCAGGGGACTACTACAGTGGGGAAGAGTTTCAGGAGGATGATATCATGCTCACCAGGGAAAGGTATTGACTGTGGCCAAAACATACCTTTTTATAGCCCTACAGTACATATGGAACTCTGTATCGGTATTTAACCATAAGAAAAATACTCAATTTATACAAAATCAATAAAGTTAAAATTATTTATTATTACTGCTGAATGCCATCGTAATCCGAATAACATGAAATTGCAGACAGTTGTGATATTATAAAATATATCAGGCATTTCCCAAAAGGAAAGGCATGTATTTAATTCACTCTGACCAGAAGCAGGGACAAAAGAAGGGCGGATATCAAAAGCAGATGCATGTATTCCCCCTCCATCCCAAATTGAACCCTGGCCTTACTGTTGTTTTGCAGGTTGCCAAATAAGTTCTGCCATGACCTCGAAGAAGGAGAGTTTGACCTTGAAGCCTTCAGGGGTCACCACCAGCCTGGCTGTTATTATGACAGTGACCAACAGCCCATCTACCAGGACGGAAGGCAGTCACCTACCAGACTCTTTGTACCCTCGCCCCATGGTTAGCGTTTGTTGCTATTGTTGTCTCCGCCAGGCGGAAAGGCATGGCGAGTATGTTTTACCCTCCGTCAGCAGTGTTAGCAGCTAATCTCCGGCACCGTTGGCCCGGTCACTGCGAACTGTGCACACACACTCCCTGGATGCCAATTCAGAACCTCTGCCTCAAATTTTTCACATGGGCCTGTTATAGCGCCACCTGGAGGCCAATTTGTGCAAACCCATTTTTTTTACATTACTCCTACAGATTTTATCCAAACGTCATGCAAATCGGTACACAGTATCTCTATAGTCATGTGATCAACACGGATCTGTCCGATTTCCCATATTCCATCCTCATTGGCTAAGGTTCGCTTACAAAATTTGCAGGATTGGTCCGTTTTGCACAAAATGCCTCAAATCATGAACGCAGCTTGCGATTTCCGTGAAATTTCACAAACACATTCCCACTAGGCCAAGGAAGAAATGCCATTTTCACATTGGCCTGTTATAGCGCCACCAGCAGGTCTAATTTAGCAAAACAAATTTTTGGAACAAAATGCCTCAAATCATGAATGCAGAGTCCGATTGCCGTGAACGACCTAAGAATAGATGGCACCCTTTTCACATTGGCCTATTATAGCGCCACCAGGAGGCCACAATAACGTACCTGACCTGGCGAAGACCTGTGCTCCGAGGAGCACTTTTTCTAGTTTTTGTCATGAATTTATGTCAACTTTTAATTGTCTATTTAATTCAATTGTGTTAGCGGTGAAATTTGTTACACTATCACAGCGCAACTGCAACTACACAGAAACATCCTCAGTGTTAATCTAACTAAGAGTTATTCGCAGAGTTACAAATGAATAAATCAACACTGAAGATTTTACTGTGTACTGTAGTGTGTACACATCATACATCAGCGGCCATAGCTGAGTGGTTAGCGAGCCGCCTAGGGAGCTAGAGGCCCTGGTTGTCTCAGGTTTGATTCCAGGCCAGGCCAGCAATGTGTCGCAAGACACTTAACCCTTAATTGCTCCCTGAGGCGCTGCCCCCATAGTGCCCGCTGCACCCGTTACTTAGGATGGGTTAAATGCAGATACCTCATCTCACTGGTATGCAAATATACAGTGATAAATACCATAAAGGAATGTGGACTACATTATTATTTACTTATGATGAGCATTAATGAGTCCTGTTCCTGTGTGTTCTCTCAGCCACTAGACCTACCTTCAATTTTGAGTGTCTTGGGAGAAAAAGCAGTCAGGATGAGGGTCCTCCTTCTCCCTCCTGCACAGCAGTACCCCTGCACCTTATGCAGCAACAGGTAATTGTACTACCCCTGCACCTTATGCAGCAACAGGTAATTGTACTACCCCTGCACCTTATGCAGCAACAGGTAATTGTACTACCCCTGCACCTTATGCAGCAACAGGTAATTTCACTACCGCTAAACCTTATGCAGCAACAGGTAATTGTACTACCCCTGCACCTTATGCAGCAACAGGTAATTGTACTACCCCTGCACCTTATGCAGCAACAGGTAATTTCACTACCCATAAACCTTATGCAGCAACAGGTAATTTCACTACCCCTAAACCTTATGCAGCAACAGGTAATTGTACTACCCCTGCACCTTATGCAGCAACAGGTAATTCTACTACCCCTGCACCTTATGCAGCAACAGGTCATTGTACTACCCCTGCACCTTATGCAGCAACAGGTAACACTGAAGTACATCTAATTAAGTTCTGTACTTAACTAACATTTTGACACTTACACAGAAAATATTGTACTTTTTACTCCACTACAATTATGTGACAAATTTAGTTACTTTTCAGATTTAGATTATTATTACAAAACATACATTAACTAATAAATACATTTAACATACATTTAATGTAATTCAAATCAGCCCCTCCTTTACCATAGTCTGGTTCCTTATGCTTTGATTTAAAATGTTGTTGGATTTTTTTGAAGATTTGCAAAACTATACATTTTTGGAAAGGTTATTGTCTAAGGAATCAGAAAAGCAATGTTTGCATTTGCCCAGATGTGTATATGGTGGCCATATTGACATTTACAAAATGGCCACCCTAAAATGTATGTTTTTTATATCTCTGCCTCTAAATAAGCTGGAAAATTGATTTTAACTGCTATACCTACATTTTCAGTGTCAAGGAATCCAATGGTGGTAGTTATAAAGCTACAAAACTTTACAACATTAACCCTTAGATGCATGACTGAGTCCAAAATGACCAGATGTGGTTGTTTTCTTGCAATATCTTTGTATTAAAAAAATCATTGATCAATTCATATTGAAGATTTGCAAAACTATACATTTTTGGAAAGGTTATTGTCTAAGGAATCAGAAAATCAATGTTTGCATTTTCCCAGATGTCTGTGGCGGCCATATTGGAATTGAAAAAATGGCCGCATTAAAATGTATGTTTTGTAATATCTTGGCTTCTAAATAAGATGGAACTTTGTTTTTAATGGCTAAACCTACATTTTCAGGGTCAAGGAATCCAATGGTGCATGTTATCGTTTCATTTTTTTGTATCATCCCATTGACATAATCTACCATATGGGTAAAAAACAGCACAGCCCAGGCAGTCAGTCAGATACTAACTTCTTTTAACTTATTTGTATTTCTTTTAACTGTGAACTTTGGATGTTTGTGTAGACAGTCTCTATGCATCATCATAATCATCATCATCATCATCATCACTTTCGTGCATCACAGCTTGGGAATCGTCATCGTTCTGGCACTGGCTGCTGCACTGACACATTTCAGTACAGGCTAAGTCCTTAGCTTTGCAGGAACATCTGCCAGAAGAACAGTCAGATTTACACTTGCATTGAACCATCTCAAGGATAGCCTTTGGGGCTGGGAGGACCTCTGGTCGTTGGTTTCAGCATGCCATCCAAGTGTTCCAAGTACCATTTAAAGTACCCATTTTGCAGGGGATCCAGCTGTGCTGCTTCAGTGCTACAGGTGTTGGAGGGAGCTTGTCACTTTCTGCCCCGTGTTTGCGGAACAGATGCCATTGCAGTTCAGGGATTGTCTTGATGTTGATACCCTTGGGTGAGTAAGCTGCACATACAAAGAACTCCAGTGTTGACAGCATTCCTTCCGTCACTTCTGCTTCATCCAAAAGCGTCTGCAGATCATTGATAACATCTTCATCCGTTTTGAGGTAGACCTGCAGCTGGTCTACCTCAGGTTGCCTTGCCTACCATCAAACATCCCGATGAGCAGGTTCCTCTCCCATGACAAGACGAAGGCTGATCTGGCTGACTATCTTGCTACCAAAACTCTAGAGTACAACAGGGGATCCTCCAAGCTGATCATCACGTCTGCTTCTGGATACACTAGGAGCAACAAAGACCCGGTCTTTGAAGAAAATAACAACAAAGAAGCAGACACACTGCTGATCCACAAGGCTGTGCTGGCTTCACAGCGAAACCCACCTGACGCACAGTTGGTATTTTTCTCCCCAGATCGGAGGTTTTAGTGCTAGTCACAGCAAACTATGACCTCCTGCTGAAGAACACGTCCATTTCTATGGCCTCTGGTGTTATGCAGATTGAACCACTGTGGCGAGTTCTAGGTAAAGAAAGAGCAAAGGCTTTGCCAGCCTTCCATGCATTCACTGGGGCTGACAACACAGGGAGGTTCTCCCGTATAGGCAAGGCAACCTGGCTGCAGGTCTACCTCAAAACGGATGAAGATGTTATCAATGCTCTGCAGATGCTTTTGGATGAAGCAGAAGTGATGGAAAAAATGTTGTCAACACTGGAGTCCTTTGTATGTGCAGCTTGGGTATCAACATCAAGACAATCCACGAACTGCGATGGCATCTGTTCTGCAAACACAGGGCAGAAAGTGACAAGCTCCCTCCAACACCTGGAGCTCTGAAGCAGCACATCTTGAGAGTCCATGTCCAAACAAGGGCATGGACACAAGCAGCCATTGCTCTGAAGGATCCACAGCTGGATCCCCTGCAAAAAACCCTTGGATGGCATGCTGAAACCAACGACCACAGAGGTCCTCCCAGCCCCAAAGGCTATCCTTGAGATGGTTCAATGCAAGTGTAAATCTAACTGTTCTTCTGGCAGATGTTTCTGAAAAGCTAAGGACTTACCCTGTACTGAAATGTGTCAGTGCAGCAGCCAGTGCCAGAACGATGACGATTGCCAAGCTGTGATGATGATGATGATTATGATGATGCATAGAGATGTCTATGATTACACATGTCATGATGTTTAAGATGGTTACACAAATCCAAAGTTCACAGTTAAAATAAATAAAAAGAACACTGAGTTAGTATCTGACTGACTGCCTGGGCTGTGCTGTTTTTTACCTATATGGTGGATTATGTCAATGGGATGATACAAAAAAATGAAATGATAACTTGCACTATTGGATTCCTTGACCCTGAGCCATTAAAAACGATGTTCCATGTAGAAGCCAAGATATTACGAAACATACATTTTACGTCGGGCATTTTGTCAATTCCAATATGGCCGCCACAGACATCAGGGTAAATGCAAACATTGATTTTCTGATTCCTTAGACAATAACCTTTCCAAAAATGTATAGTTTTGCAAATCTTCAATATGAATTGATAAATGATTTTTTTATTACAAAGATATTGCAACCAAACAACCACATCTGGTCATTTTGGACTCAGTCATGCATCTAAGGGTTAATGTTATAAAGTTTTGTAGCTTTATAACTACCACCATTGGATTCCTTGACACTGAAAATGTAGGTTTAGCAGTTAAATCAATGTTCCAGCTTATTTAGAGAACGAGATATAAGAAAAAGTACATTTTAGGGTGGCCATTTTGTAAATGCCAATATGGCCGCCATATACACATCTGGGCAAATGCAAACATTGATTTTCTGATTCCTTAGACAATAACCTTTCCAAAAATGTATAGTTTTACAAATCTTCAAAAAAATCCAACAAAATTACATAGTGAACCTGACTACCAGCTGCAACATTAAACTGATGAACACATCAAGGCATGATGACAATGCCCTCTAGCGGCAGTGACGTCAGACTTCGGCGCTCTATTGTATATACATTTTGATGTCAACACGTAAATAAGTAAAATTCTGAATGTAAAAAGTGAGTACTACACTGCTGCTCTGACTCAAAAAACATACGCAAACAAACACATGAACACTTTATACATTCATACACACATTTCACACATTTCAACTGGCTGGTTTGCTAAGATTCTTTTTATTTCCTCATGGATTCTCTCTTATGAATCATCATTTTTACCTTCTTTTCTGGTTGCCTAGGTAATGGCGGTGGCAGGTTTGGATGGCAGTAGAATCCACCATCTGTCACCAACACGGTCGCTATGCTCCTGGGCCACGCCCCCTGCCTCTCCCATTGGCCGCGACTGCTCTCCTAACTACACACCACTCATTCAGGTCTGAGGGTGTGTGTCTGTGTGTGTATATGTTACAGTATGATTGGAGAACCAGTACGATTGAAGAAGGCTCGCTCGTTTTTACCACCCACCCAGCAATTCTGTAGAAGCAACACTAGAGGGAGCCACAAGCCAGGCTTGTGCACAAGCATATATTGCCGCGACCACACACACACGTGCGCGCGTGTGTGACCGGCTTCGAGTGCTATCAATGCATTGAATGGGGAAATAGGCGAGTTTATTAGACCTTTCAATGGGCGAAATAGGCTACTACCTACCCGCGATTTATCAGACCATTCATTCAGGAGCTACTGACCTACTTGGAGGCGGAGCAGTCCGCACAACAATATTTACGATTCTGTGCCTATCGGTACATAACTCAAACGGCGCTGAGTAGGCACAGGCGAACGTCACACCGTTCAGGACGGCAACTCGGTCGCCTTAGCTCCCTCTGTGGTCCTTCACGGGGTGACAGTTCGCCTGTGACTGCGCGCCTCCGTCAGGGTCCAAAACCAAAAGCGAAACCTAAACTGAACTATTAAGTCATGTCAGTTGGTAGGTTAGTATGTCTTGATAACACCCAATGAATGGTCTGATAAATCGTGGGTAGGTAAGTAGGTCGCCTATTTCGCCCATTCAAAGGTCTAATAAACTCGCCTATTTCCCCATTCAATGCAGATAGCATTCGAATCAGGTGGACTGTTAAGATACTTTTATTGTGTTCTGCTGGCTTTTGTTTTAGTTTCTCCCTGACACACACACACACACACACACACACACACACACACACACACACACACACACACACACACACACACACACACACGGAGGAGGAGAAGGAGAAGGAGGAGGAGCTCCTCCTCCTCGCGAGCCTCGCTAATAAACCCTGTCTCGAAAAGCCCCGCATCGCCCCGAAGCCCCGTGCCTAAAAACGAGCGCTCTGTCTTCAATCGTACTGGTTCTCCAAACGTACTGTGACATATATATATACACAGTATAGTGTGTATATGGGCAGGGGTGTAGTGCTATTTTAACTCCTGGAGCACACCTATGACGTGCTCATGCGCGATTGCGCATGGTTACGTTTTGGCTTATTTCAAAGGTTATGTATTATCACTGTTCCCACGGTGGCAAGTTTACATACATTAGACAACTATAACTGACCAAATGTCAGATTGACTTTATGAATAGTTTCATCTCTCAAGTTCAACATGATGGTATGAATATGAATCCTCCTGGTGGGGGCTCCTCACTGGCTACTCAAAAAAAAGAAGACAAAGCAATAGATACGTATGTACTGTAGATCCAAACATCCAGAGGCTTGATTTTCACATCAGTCTGGATATCTGGGCCATATTTGGCCAAAATGTTGCTCTTTTCCTGTCAGTCCTTGATGCCTGGCACTCAGCATTTTTGTATTCAGAATGATTGCAAGAAAGTATTGTATAGCCCTATGTCTAAGTTAATGCAGTGCAATATTTGTTTTTAATTGTGTTATGTATCTTTGTGTTTAACCATGTTATGACATGGTTTCTGCTTGTGTCCAGGTGGACTGGCGTGGTCCTGGCAGTATCAATAGCATCCCCGGCATGGTGAGGAAGAGTTCATGGTATACAGAAGCCCAGGATGTCCAGCCCAGCCGCTGTCCATCACCGTCACACCTACAGTTACCTACTGAGAGACGGACACACTTCCTGCAGAAGAGAGGAAGTGCCAACAGTCTGGTTGAAGCTGTGAGTAGAGACAAACAACCATACACACACACACACACACACACACACACACACACACACACACACACACACACACACACTCTACAATGTAGAGTATGGGCGTATGTTTTTGCACTTGTGTTGTTAACCCATCATGCAGAGTCTACATGAGGAATTTAGCCTCAATGTCTGACTGTACCTTGTGCTGTTTATATTTCTGACTAATAAAGTATTCAATCAATCAAATGGGTTAACAACACAAGTGCAAAAAGAAGCACACGTGTGCACACTCATACACACAAATGCTTGCACACATGTACTAAAACACAAGATTTAAGAGACAAATAAGAGACACAGACAGATCATTCACAGTCAGAGACAGAATTTATAGCAGCGGGGCTCTAAGGATATTATGTTATGTTTATTATCACAGGTGCTCATCTCAGAGGGCCTGGGCATGTATGCCCGTGACCCAAAGTTCGTCACAGTGACCAAGCATGAGATTGCCGACGCCTGTGAGATGACCATCGATGAGATGGAGAGTGCCGCCAGCAACCTACTGAACGGCACTATGGGTAGTGGTGACGATGGGGGAGCGAGTGGATCTGCCGGGGCTGGGACCAGTAGCTCGGACATACTCTTCACAACCGCAGGGCTCAGGGACTGCAGTATACGAGACTACAGTGATGAAGAGCCAGACATTTTGGTCAAATGCCAGGAGGAGGACCTGACAGATGAGATGATATGTGTCACAATGCTATAGCGGCAGCTTGCAATGGGATCATTTAGTTGTTGTTTTTTTCATTTATGGAACCTTTATTTTTTACCGGGAAATCACATCGCAGGAGGCAATCTGTTTTTACATTTCATCCTGCCACTATATGAACAACTGAAAGTAAATACAGTTGACAATTTGTATTATATGATGATTTTGTTATGATCTCTTTGTTTTGGGGGGGTGGGTTTGCTTTTTTAATTTTGAGGGCAATACAGAATCACAGGGAGGTGATGGCAGAGAGATTAGGGATGAAAAGAAATGCAGGTCCTGACTTGTACTCGAACTGCAGACAGACAGCAATTATGGCCAGCCTTCTGACACTTGACAGTGAGTATAGTTAACTGGACAGCGATGGATAAGAGAACAAAAAGTGCCTTGCTTGCTTTCTTTCTATGTTTTTTAAGGGGGAAGGATTGCAACATTCCAAGCAGAAGAGAAGAAGAATTGTTGGAAGGGCGGGCTGATATATAGAATGATGAATGGAAAGTACAATAGACGAATGGAAGAAGGCATATGGGTAAAGAGAAATTTGATGGTGGAAAGTGTCTACAGAGGAAGTCACTCAATCTATCTGACTTCTTCTTAGTGACAATTCTTAAATTGTGTTTTTATTTGTATTCCTTAATGGTGAATTGTTAGAGTCAACAAGGCCAAGATTTTGACTGGTTGACTGTACTGTAACAAAACACAATAATAATATGTTTTTCCCACATATGATTTTAGACCCAACAAACTTTTTCAGATTATAAAACTATCTTATTTGTTTGTTATGTTCAGGTCTTGGCCGTCAGTTCCACTGAAAATTCCAACCCTAGATTCTCCCCCTGGATAATTTGTTTCATTGTGGAAATTCCAAGACGTTTTCTCCTGTGAAGCAGTTTGACGATAGTTTTGCTTCAGGGGGCCAGTTCACCTCATTTCCACTGACACAGGGCTAGGGCCGGTGCCTAATCTTGAACCGGTTTGTGAATTTCCACCTAATAACTACTGGGGAAGCTCTAACATCAAGGCTGTTTTGTTTCTTCTTGAAACAATACTAGACGTCTGTAAGCCGCCATTCTTTAGCAAACCAGCTAACATTTAGCAAACATAGCAGCATATATGTATGATGCAAGTTATGTTGTGCGCTACTGCACTGTAAGCCGTTGCGCAGATCGCAAGTTAGTGGAAAGGCAGGCTCCCAGCACTGGCCGGACACCTGCACTGGCACCCACCCAATGCCAGTAGAAATTAACTATCATTGATTAAGGGTTGTTTCTGTCACAACTTGACTTGAAATGGAAATTACATATCAGTTGAACATGACCTCCTCGGGCATATCACACTCACAGCACACACATACACACACCGAATAAACATGCATGGACGGACATTGGCCCATAGTCTAGAAGGAGGAAATAGTTTCCCATGTAACCAAATTACTTTTTTGACTGTTATTTTAGGATCCTAATGGTGTCTAAATTAGTTATGATTTCTTCTTGTGGCCCATGACAACTAATGTCCCATGGGGTTCGTATGGCGGCCATCTTTAATTGATGTACACAGCAGTGGTTTTCAAAACAACATACGGAGACAAATTAACCAACTTTTTCAGATTTTAAAAATACAAAGATGGCCTTCAAATGAAACCCTATGGGTCATTAGTTGACCTGGGCAACAAGACGAAATCATTAGGGTCCTAATAAAAACCTTGGGTGGCGCAGTGGTAATTTGCCTGCCCACCACCACGGAGGTTGTGGGTTTGAATCCATGTGGTGCATCCGGCTTTGTCGAGCGTCTTCACGAACACAATTGGCCGATGTTCTTTTGAGCAACATTTGATGAATCAATCTGATCTCTCTTTCTTTCTCTTATCGGTATGTATGCGTATGTATGTACGTGTGTATATGTGTATGTGTATATATATATATATATATGTATATATATATGTGTATATGTATGTATGTGTATATGTATGTGTGTATGTATATGTGTGTATATGTGCGTATGTATATATATATATATATATATTATATTATTATTATTATTATTATTATTTTCTCTCTCCATCTTTGGCTAGGGAAGTTTGGTTAAACGTTGGGCTACTCTCCCAAATCCTTGGGCCTATGGGTTTAAGGTTAACTGGGGTGGCCTGGGTTTTTTTTTCTTGTTCTTTGTTTGTCTTGTCACCTTTCTTTCTGTCTGTGTCTATGTGTTGTCTGTCTGTCTGTCTGTCTGTCTGTCTGTCTGTCTGTCTGTCTGTCTGTCTGTCTGTCTGTCTGTCTGTCTGTCTGTCTTGTCTGGGTATGCTTTACAACCTTTCTCTTGGATCTGTTCTGCTTTACTATTGCTATTATGTCTTGTCTGCACAATATCTACATAAACATTGTCAATCAAAATGGATGGTACTAAAGGTCTGAAGATAATTCACATGAATATCAGAAGCCTTCGACATAAAATCATCTTACTTCGAGCATGGGTTGAACAGCACAAGCCTAATATCATTACTGTGTCAGAGACTCTGCTCACTAGCAAAATCTCTGACAACGAGATCAAACTCACAAACTATATATTATTTAGAGCCGACAGGGGATCTAAGGGTGGTGGCTTAGCTACATATGTTTCAAATAATTTGGCTTCAGAACTGGTTACACCTGCTGTTGCAGCTTCCCACTTTGAGAGCATCTTTGTAAAGGTAACTCTACATGAGAATAAATCTATTATAGTAGGAAATATTTACAGACCTCCTTCTGCACCTGTCGAATCGTTCAACTGTTTGGCCTCTACTATAAATTCTCTCAATAACAAAAACGAATTAATTGTTTTAGGTGACTTTAATAAAAACTGGATGGACAGATCCTCTAATAGAGTCAAAAACATTATTGGCAACCTAAACCTTACCCAGTTAATCAACGAGCCTACTCGTATTACACCTACATGTCAATCTCTACTTGATTGGATACTGGTCTCACACCCAAATAGAGTCTTAAAATCAGGGGTTATGTCTGACTGTCTCAGTGATCACTCAATTGTTTACTGTATTTGGAAAATCAAATTACCCAAATTGCCACCTAAATTAATTAAAATCAGGCAATACAAAAAAATGAATATTGATCAATTTATTAATGACCTGATCCTGATTAACTGGGATAGGTATCAATTAATACCTGATGTGCATAATGCTTGGGACTTCCTATACTCGGAATTCACTAAAATCATTGATAAACATGCTCCTTATAAAATGACCAGAGTCAAGGGAAGGCATCTTCCTTGGATTACATCCGAACTCATAAGTTTGTTTAGACAGAGAGATAATGCCTGGGCCTCTTTTCGCAGGTCCAAGGATCCGGCTGACTGGGAGAAGTACAGACAACTGAGGAATAAAAGCAAAACCTTGACCAGAAATGCCCAATCCAATTATTACAAGGAATCCCTGCATCGTGACTTTAAAAATCCCAAACAATTCTGGAACAAAGTAAAAAATCTTACAAACTCATCAGATAAAACCATATCTACTAATCAATTAAAAGTTAACAATGGGATATTGCATAATCCGCAGTTAATTGCTCAAGCCTTTAACCAGCACTTTTCCTCAGTCTGTCCTCCCACAATGCCTGACCCTCCTTTTGGTTTTAACAACATACCGACCTGTAATAGCTCCTTCTCCTTTAGGAAAATAACACCCAGCGAGGTCCATGATGTTATTATTGAACTAAAGGTGAGTAGTGGTCCAGGGTTAGATGATATTGAAACCAAATTTCTGAAATTAGCACCCCACATTCTCATGTACCCCCTCTGTGATCTCTTTAATATGTCACTATCCACTTGTCAGGTACCTGCTGTTTGGAAATGTTCACGTATCACTCCCGTGCACAAAGGGGGAGATGCACTTGAACCTAATAACTACAGACCTATATCAATCATTTGTTCAACTGTCAAAATTTTCGAAAAGCTAATCTACAATCAATTGTCACATTATCTCAATAACTTCAATATCTTATCACCCTTTCAATCCGGTTTTCGATCAAATCATTCCACAACCACCGCTTTATTAAAACTCACAAATGATATTTTCTCAGCATCTGCCAATAAAAAATTAACTGGAGCAATCTTCATTGACCTATCCAAGGCTTTTGACTTGGTTGACCACTACCTGCTTTTAGATAAATTGTATTCTGTTGGTCTATCACGCAGTGCTTTGTTATGGTTTAACTCCTATTTGCATAATAGAAAACAATCTGTCGTCATACAAGGATGTAAATCTGATCTGTTGGTTCAGGAACGAGGTGTACCACAAGGCTCATCCCTTGGTCCACTTCTATTTTCCATCTTTATTAATGACCTCCCTTCAATCTGTTCGGAATGTAGTGTCCAACTCTATGCTGATGATACAGTACTATACATCTCCAAAACCACTATACCAGAAATTGAATCAGCTCTGCAATCCGACTTCACTACTTTACAATACTGGTTAGCAGCCAACAAATTGCAACTTAATAAAACTAAATCCTTCACGATGATCTTTGGTACACGTCAAAATATTAAATCCAAATCCATAAATCATTCCTGTTCTATTTCCAGCTTGGATGGTACTCCACTGCAAAGAGTTGAACACACCAAATACTTGGGCCTGTGGCTAGATACCGAACTGTCATTCAAATGTCATATTGATCATATTATAAGAAAGGTTAACCTCAGTATCGGTGTTCTCTATCGCTCTAGAAACTGTTTTACATTCTCTGTTAGGAAAAGACTAATACTACAACTTATTCTACCGATATTTGATTATGCCGATGTCGTGTATCAAGCCGCATCCAAAACCAACCTGACTATGCTTAATACTGTATATAACAAACTGTGCAGATTCGTCCTAGGTTGTCCTTTTACAACTCACCACTGTACTATGTATGAAAATCTTCAACTGCCCACTCCCACAATAAGAAGACAGTGTCACTGGTTACAGTTTATTTTTAAATGTATACACTTCAACTATCCTCAATATCTCAAACAGCTTCTAAGACCATCCCCTAACAACTACCAGTTGAGGCACTCCACGCAGCCCTACTTTTCTGTACCTTCAGTCTCCACATCATTAGGTAAGAGAGCCTTCATGTTTAAAGCCCCCTCTGATTGGAATAATCTACCTGTAAATATTCGAACCATAACATCCTTTAATATGTTCAAAAGTGCACTGGCTTCCTATAACACAATCTCTTGTACATGTCCGTGACCATTACATCACTTCACTTCTGTATACTATCGCTGACCTTGAAAATGACAATGATATCTGACAAATGATCCATCTTTTTGTGCTTGCTTAGAGTATAATACCCTGTTTGTGTTGTCCTATGTGTTGTTTCTTGTCCGGTTGATGTTTTGTTTTCAGTTTTTTGTTACTTGTTTTATTATATGTCACTGTATACTGTACTGCTGTCTCTAGGACCCCCTCGAAAACGAGATCTTGTATCTCAAGGGATTACTCCTAATAAAGAATTTCAATATATGTTCGGGGGCGGGGAGAGTGATAATTGTCACTGCCAGCAGGGAGTTTTGGGCGTCCTCCCGGTGGGGGCTCCTCACTGGTCAGTCAGTAGAAAACAACAGCAGTGACAACACAGATATGTGGGGAGGAATCAATTGGCTTAATGACTAAATTAGGGAGAAAAAAGGAAACTGGGAAGAAATGGGAACCTGTTTCCCCTACCAGACTACAAACACGTATAATAATTGATATGCAAATGTTTGACATGGCATGTGAAGTATGACACAGCCACAGGTCTGTTTTCTTATTGTCAGGTGAAAACCTTGTGTATACCCATTTTTGATAATTTCTTGATTTTGTACTTTAACATAAATAAATAATAAATAAATTAAATAAATACACTTGGAGTATGTTTTGAATACACTCAAATACGAAAAGCAATATTCTGTGTACAGTTATCAAAATTGCCCATCTGTGCATGTATATGCTCGCTGTTTACAGTACTCTGTAATCACCTGTAGGCTGATGACACCCTTTCAAAATACACATGATTTGTACACACACACAAACACACACACACACACACACACACACACACACACACACACACAGTATAATAATTATATTGTTTCTCTTGAAAAAAAGCCTGATCTGTTGCACACAATATAATTTATCTTGAAAAGAGCCTGATTTGTTCACCGATGGAGCTGGACCCAAAATAAATGACCCGGAAAGTTTGGTGAAGTTATAGCCTAGAATTGCTATGCTATGTCTAAATATAGACACGTGAAAGTGAATTGAAGTTATGTATTGTCATTCTCTTTGGCTTAAATGCATTATGAACTAAAAGAAAAACTTAATGGGGCTTGCATAAAGGTTGTTTTAAGAGTGGGTGTGATGTCCCAAACACCTGCTTTGTGTCAACTCTACACCGAAGTGTATACATACATATAAGTATGGTTGTAGAGTTTATAACACTTTACCACATACCGCCCACCACTGACAAATGGAAACTAGAAAGGTGCAATTTTGGACAAAATCTGTAGGAGGAAGAGCAAAAACTGAGTTTTGAAGAAAATTCAAAATGGCCAAATCAAGGGATCAGATGTTTAGCTGCATATTCATATTCTGATACTTGAGACACTCACACATCCTGCTCAAGGCTTGGCATATGTTTCATTAATTTAGCTGATGTTCTTATGCACACTTAATTACATTTACGAATAGAATAGAATAGAATAACCCCCAACTCCTTAATGTAAATTAGTCCATACAAGGTGCCCAGATAATGTAGTGACAGTTGCCGTATGGCTGCAAGAACTTGGAAGAGGTGTAGAAGTAGGTTTTATGACACTTTTTAAGCCTCCTTGTGAGTCTTCAGTCTCCTCAACAGCCTCAGGCCAACTCAGGCAAATCCAATCCTCTTGCTATTGTTTTCAGAAGAACTGACACCTCAGTGGCAATTTCAACCATGTGGCCTGCTGCAGCTTCCATCAGCACAGCAGGTTCTTTTTTTCCTAGTATTCTATCTTTTTCACTTTCTAACAGCAAATGATGGGAGTTTGTATGACAAAGAAGAACTCCACTTTTTTAACACCTGTAAACCTGTGAACAGCTTTCACTGTGAATGTTTAGTTTAGTTTAGTTTAGTTTAGAGTCTTTCTTCCTTGTCTTCCCACAGTGCCGGTGGGCTTTTGAGGGTGAGCATGTCAGGAGAGATTGGTCAGTGTTGAGTTTGGTTCCTCTGGCACTAGAGCTTGTCATTCCTCCTGGGGAGCCACGGTGTCATTCCCTTTATTATCAGCTGGCAGAGATTGATTATTCACAGTTTCAACCGTATTCTCTTGCAAACACTTCAGCTTGCTAAACAGAAGCATGTTTGGCATTTCTTCCTCTCATGGGCCTGGTTGTTAACATCGTTGCATAGACTATTTGCTTCTCGCACTTATGACAGTGTTTTATTCCCCTCTTCTCCTTACTTTATATACAGTAAAGACACACAAACAAAGCTTTGTTATACTGTATGTGCAATTCACAGCTTTATTCTTTATACTGTTCCATCATTTTACAGATTTCTATAATAATGATGTATTTCAATCTGTAAGAACATTTGTAAATGACATAACATAATTATATAAAAGTGATTACCTGAACTTGGAAATGTTATGAGTCACATGATGAGGACACCATCAGAGTATTTGCCTCTGATGTATGTTCAAACAAATTAACACTTAAAATCACAAAATCAATACATCATCCCTTCTGATTCCAATACAAATATAATCATGACATACAGTATACGGTTTCCAAAATACTGCATAATAAAAACATTGCTATAATTGAGCTGAGATGTTTCATAGGTTAGTTGTGCAAAGCTTTGTATACTTCATCTCTATTAGACAACTCCTCAGCACCTTCATATCATCATCATAGTGATTCATTGTGATAAAATCCTTGTCAATATATGGGGCCATATGTATGAAGGTTTTGCAGCCTCCACACTAAATGGATGCATAGACATTATTCTGTGTTTCTCCATTTTTCATCAGAATTAAAATGAACACCTGTTTTTCATCATAAATCACGGCATGGAGAAATCAGTGTGGAATTGTGCACGAGGGAACACGCACATATCCACTCCCATATGGATATGTTTATTATATTGTTCATGTTAATGTATGTAAAATGTAAAACCATATCATTTGGGGGCATAGTCATGGCATCATTTTGATTTCATGCAAATATGATGAGACATTGCTCCGCTCTGCACCCAGGACCCGCTCCCGTGTCAATATGGGCCTTCACCCCTTCTGAAGAGTATGGCGGGGGGAAGAATGACACTGCTGAAGATGAAGTGTCAACTAAGTGTACAGAGGTCTGTGGCAGCAATATTGTCGGCAAAACATGTTCAAAGACAATTCTGGTTAAAGTGTACCCTTCTGGCCACCACGAGAAAGTGGTCAAGGTCTATGCCATCCTGGATGACCAGAGTAACCGGTCCCTAGTGCGACCAGAGTTTTTCAGTCTTTTCAACTTAGACAGTCCAAGTTCTCCTTACAGCCTAAAAACCTGCGCTGGTGTGATAAAGACAAGTGGCAGAAGAGCACATGGCTTCCAAGTGGAGTCTTTAGACAGCAAAGTCACAATCCCCTTACCCACACTGATAGAGTGCACCCATATTCCTGTCGATCGGTCTGAAATTCCCACACCACAAGCTGCTCGCCATCACCCACACCTACAACCTATCGCAGATGAAATCCCAGAACTTGAACACGAGGCACCCATCATGTTGCTGATTGGCAGAGACGTCATAAGAGCACATAAGGTGAGAAACCTGATAAATGGACCACATGAAGCTCCATACGCCCAGAAAGTGGACTTAGGCTGGGTTATAGTGGGCGACGTCTGCCTGAGAAAGATTCAGGAGCCCACCGACACCAAAATCTTCTTCACAAAAAACGTAGAAGGGGAGAAAAAGCCACTCAAGCCATGTTCCCAGAGGTCAAAACCACAAACCAGGGCTCTGCAAGGACCTATCTGAGATCAGTCTCAGACTTTTAGTAGTGACCTTACAAAGGTCACGCGGGGGAGTGTTTTGCCTTCCAGGCTATTGTCTGTCTTATTTTGAAGGATTTTGTGTGCCTGTTTGTGACCCACTTTCCTTGATTGTATCACCTGTGTAACTAATTGAGGGGTAATCAGTCTACACCTGTGGGAGGGAGCGAAGGCAGAGAAATGTTTGCTGTGCAGAGAGATGTTGGCTGTGTGGTTTAACACTACAGAAGTTTGTAAGTTTTATGTTTATTGAAATGCTGTGATGACAATTATTTGATTGCCTTTTGATGCCTGTATACATCATGCTTAACTGTATTGTATTTTGTACACTTTACTGTGTTACAGTTTCACTCCTGACAAAAATCAGTAAAAAAGGAGCAAGACGCTTAATCCCTGACTCCGGTCTCTTTTTTGAATGGAGTTTGGCTGGCTGCCTAATTGTTGTTGCCTAACACTTCAATGAGGGCATTACAGTCTGACAAACGTTTTTGGCCACATTACTTTACTATTTATTTTTTTGTCAGGTGAACAATTACTTTGCCAATACAAAAATGTGAAAGCTAAAGTGTCACAGTTGTGAGCTAGCAACCTGAATTGCATCGCTAACGTTAGCAATGCAAAACGTATTATGGTCCCAGTCCCTGGTAGTGCAGCGTGGCCGCTCCTACAGCAATGGCCGCCTACAGGCAGCTACAGGCAGCGCGTCTGTGGATTCGTGTATACAAAAATGTGAAAGCTAATGTGTCGCATTTGTGAGCTAGCAACCTGGATTGCAATGCTAACGTTAGCAATGCAAAACCTATTAATACAGATATTCTTTCCTGCACACAGCAATATCTCTAGATCACCACTGCCCATCATTGTCTACTATCATCAAACACCAACAAAAAGGTAATATTAGCCAGTGGTGTAAAGTAACTAAGTGCATTTACTCAAGTACTGTACCTACGTACAATTTTGAGGTATTCTTTGACTTTGCTGGAGTATTTCCAACTTTCAGTACTTTTACTTCGACTCCACTACATCTCAGAGACAAATATTGTACTTTTACTCCACTACAATTAGTAGTTTTGTTTTTTAAACGTTTTGTTTATTCGTTTTTGTTCTTTTACATACTCATAGGTAGTACAGACATTTACTGAAGCAAATAGGCAAATAAACAGAGTATCTCCAAACAGAATTGAGTAAGATATAAACATCAAAACAAAACAAAAACAAACAAGCCTGCAGAAATGCCTATAAAAACATAAAATTGAAATTAATGGGATCGATGTTCTATTAATCATGTTTTATTAAACACCCCCCGCACAGTACACTCATTTTTAGAACACATGTTCAAGAATATCAGGTAACAGCTGGAGTAGAGGAACACATTTTGTAATGCTTTTAGAAGGCTTCATATTGGAGGAAATGGGACTCATCACAAACAGTGAGTGCGATAGTAGAATGAGCTGTGACAAGCCTGCATGTATCTGCAGGTGGTCCCTTTACAGTGGAAATGAAAACAACTTTTAAAACATTGTTATAACAGTGTCCACACATACAGTAAATGGACATTGTAAAGCCATCATTTGCACCTACAGTAGGCTTTCAGTGGCGCACAGACATTAGGCAGGGCATCTCCCCTTCACTGAGAGGAGCAGTGAAGAAATTCCTAAACAAACTACATCTCTGCTTTCAAGAACTTAACGGTTGAAACCACTCCACAGGCAGAACATAGCATATACAGTACAGTACCACAACAATATTTGACCTGTCTGTCTCTAGTATGGAAAGGCATAAGACCACCAGAGAGGAAATGCAGTGTCTGCATTTGCAAGCTATATGCTTTTTTGTCTGAATGAGGGTAGTTTTTGTCATCATTTATGACTAAGTAATACTAATCTGTTTGTCTTAACATGGTTAATTTTGTCCATGTTTAGCAGTCCTCCGGAGGTCGAACCCAAGCCGGTCGAACCCAAGCCGGTCGAACCCAAGCCGAGAAGGGCAGCTAAGCCTAAAACGGAGGTAATAAGCCAATCCTTCTCTTACTCATTAATACTCTTAAAAAAACAGGTCAGGGGCCATGATCTCTATTATTATGCTGATAAGAGCTCCCAGGACCTGAGAGTGCTGCCCTGCGCAGTGGTGGAAAGTAACTAAGTACTTGAGTATTTACTCAAGTACTGTACTTAAGTACAATTTTGAGGTATTTGTTACTTTACTGGAGTATTTCCAGTTTTACTTTTACTTCTACTCCACTACATCTAGGCAAATGTTGTACTTTTACTCCACTACAATTATTTGAAAACTTAACTTTGCACAGTTTGCAGATTATATTATAAAACATACATGAACCACTTTAGCTATTTTATACATAGCTATATGAAAATAGCCGATCTACAAGCTCACAACAACATGTTAGTTTTCTACTTCAAGAATATTTTGAATTGATGCCAATACATTTGTACTTTTATACTCAAGTAACATTTTGAACACAGGCCTTTTACTAGGCCTACAAGCTCACTGCGAGGCATCGTGAGCTTGTAGATCTGCTATTTTCGGCTAATGTTCCCCTCAGAAACAGAATTCTAGGGTTCAAGTGGTTAATGTAAAAAAAAAACTCAAAGATTTGGCGGCCCCCCTATAGTTACTCTGAGGACCCACCCCCCCCCCCCCAGGGGTCCCGGACCCTTGTTGAAGAGGTGAAGGAATGTGTTTGTGCATGTGTGTGTGTGCGTGTCTCTGTGCCTGTACTGTATGTGAGTGTGTGTCTATGACAGAACCTGAAGAGCCATAAAGTAAAACTCTTGTCTCGCTGTCAACCACACATCTCAGAGGCAAATATTGTACTTTTACTCCACTACAATTATTTGAAACCTTTAGTTACTTTGTAGATATACATTACATTATAAAACATACATTTACCACTTTAGCCCTATTTTATACCTACAAGCTCACAATGTGTTAAATGTCTGTTATCATATCCTCAGTGGCCGTCATTCTTCTATATAAAAGCGCAATACGTCCTCGGAGCGTATACCGCTGCTGTCATTGGTGGCACTTTGATTGGAGAAGGTAGGCATGTCGAAAATATTACAGAATAATCACAATTATTTGAGATAATCGCAATTATTTCTGCATAATTACATAGTTATAATAGTTTCCATATTGAAAAAAAAAGTTAACAATGTGTCACTTCGTGACGTGTTGTAAGCTTGTAGATCAGCTATTTCTGCTATTCTTACATGTATAAAAGTATTAAATATGTCAATAATGTATTTGTATATCTAAAGTATTAGTCATATATGTGCAATTCGTGATTGTCAACTTAAAATTGTAATCTTGACAGAGATCTACAAAATTTTCTATGAGGTGGAGGACAAAGATGTGGCCCGAAAGGCACGTCTGGGAGGAATAGGGTGTCTCTGTGCCGTCGTGACTCTTGTGTTCCTGTTACAGTGGATCTGGAGGAAGGGGGTGAGTAAATTCAATTCAAATCAAACAGATCCGTCTTGATCACATGACTATAGAGAGATCATGTGTTCCGATTTGCGTGAAATTTGGATAAAATCAGAAGGCTTAATATTTAAAAAAATCTGATCAAATATCAAAAAGTCAGCATCCTGGTGGCGCTATAAAAGACTAAATCTGTAGGAGTACCCCCCCCCCCCCCCCCCCCCGATACTGTATCTCTCTTCTTTCAGCGTCAGAGTGTCGAGAGACTCGACACTGAAGACCCGGCACAGAGACCTCCAGAAGTCGTCGTCCACAAAACCGTCAACATCGGCACCATCGGCACCATCAATATTTTCGTTACCCCCACATCGGCACCATCAATGTTTTCGTTACCCCCAGCTAGCGTTCCGGGCACCTAGGCTGCTAATGCCTGACAGCGTGTCGCGGGTTCGAATCCCGATCCCGACGACCTTTGCTGCGTATCACTCCCCATCTCTCTCTCCCCATTTCCTGAAACCATACATACGTGGTCTAATGTATCAGACTGGGTGTACTTGAATTTTGAAAGGTTGACAGAATGTTGACTGAATGATTGTCATACTGAGAATTTAGCTTCCTATCTAAGTGCCTTATTTTGAAGTGTCCAACATTTAACTAACCCTATTTCACCATTGCATTATTTCTGCAATATTTACCAAAAGAAATGATTATTCTGATTCTAAACATGATGAAAGATGGTAATTTGATATTCATAGTGATTCCAGACATTTATTGATATTTTTTGGTTCACAGGAAACCTTCATCCTGTGTGTGTGTGTGTGTTGTACCGGATGTGAATGTTGAAGTGTTATTTCTAAGTGAAACCACTGCGCTGTTCTTCAGTTTTGAAACACTACATTTATTATTGTTGTTATAATCATTATGTATGTATGTAAACACATTATGTAGTGAGCCAAAAGCAACCAATCTCCCGTTCATATACACTACAGTATAAGGCTGTACACTCTACAGCCCACTGTATCACTCCCAGATTCTGCAGCCTGCAACTCATTCAACAGGAAACATACTTAGACAGAAATGGTCTACTAATGGCTAATGGCTGGGCTTTTATTAGTGTTATAGCCTGAGTATATCACGACCAAGGCCTCTTCCCCTGCCCTGTGTGCCCTTGAAAGCCCTGTCCTGTATTGTATGCCCCTGTCCTTTGTGTTATGCCCACTGCAGTTCCTTGCTCCCTCCTCTATCTTTTAGGGACTTAATTGAGAGACTGGTTCCACCTTGGCAACCCAGCTGAAGACGATTGTTTAATTGGCCTTGCAAGTGTATTTAAAGAATGTTCTGTTATTGGTAAAATTGCTGGATTATTTTCCTCTGTTAATTTGCTCCCTTCTTCTGTGTTCCTGTGCGAGGTCCTGTTTTAAGAGTATTTTTAAGTTTGACTTCTACCCTGTGAGGTGTACCTTAGTTTTTCATCAGTAAAGAGTTTTCAGTTTGCCAGCTTCTTTTGTATTGAGGGTGCAGTCACACCAAACTTAAATTCTGCCAATGCTTTTCAATGGGAACGGAGCGGTTTGTTGCCATTCGTGGATTTCCGCTAAAAAAAACTATCCGTTCCCATTGAAAAGCATTGGCAGAATCCTATGGAATCCACCGCATATGGCATATTCAAATTTGATGTGACCGCAACCTGAGTGTTTTCTGCATTCTAGGTCCTACTTTTCCATCCCCAGGTGTGAGAGTGTGACAGAGTTTTTGCGAAAATCTGAACCACTCAAGGCTTATATGCTTTGTTGTACTACAAACGATTTGGACATTTTGGAAAATCTGTGAAAAGTTTTTAATGTTTTGAAAAATCTCACCTATAATTTCATGATATGCCCAAAATGTGGACACCAGGGTTAAACAGCAGCATGAGAAACGGTTCATACACTTAAGCCCTATTTAGTTTTGTGGCTATTCGAAGATTGCTGATCTACCACCTGATTCGGATACTATCAATACATTGAATGGGACATTATCACATTTTATCGATCTACAAGCTCACAACGCTCGCATCGTGATGCATTGTGACCTTGTAGATGTGCTATTTTCAACAAATGTTGACAACATTTACAGATCTCTTATAGGGGTCCTTGGCACACTGCCACAGTGGTTCTTGCAATCCATTCCCATTTGAATAATGAAACAAGGATCAAGACCACTATGGTATTGAAAAACTGTCATAGAACCTGTATCTTGCTGAAAGATTAATCTAAATATTGTTCCAAAATGTCGTTTTCCAATTCATTTGGCTATTTAGCAGCAATCATACTTTAATTGTGGAGTGCACTATTTGGGGAGATGTTTGTGTGATTTTCTTTTGTAAAGCCAATTTAATCACAAGCCTTGATGTCTCTATTTAACTATTTTATTGATGCTTTTCATTTTGCTCAACATATTAGTCCATTCTTGATCTTTCAGTGTTCAGTATTTATGCACCAGATATCTGGAACAATCTCCTAGAAACCACATCTGTTCTTTTAAATCAAAGCTGAAGACTTTTCTGTTTGCCTTTTACTAAGGTTTTTGATTCTTGTTCTGCACTGTAATGTTCTCTTTTAACTTCTTTCATAATGTTTATTTTGTGCCATCTTAATGCCAAACGATTAAATACATATTAAACAGTTCATGAGGGGAAAAAACACAGCTTTCTAATTTGCACATTTTCAGTGCTGTACAGTACATTTTGTGTTACTGTAGCTGTTGTAGCTATTCTGTCGTTTGTGTTTTTATCCCTGAGGAAGCTATATGATGGATAACTCCTTAGCCTCTCAGACCTTTTCTTTTTCCGCTAGGCCAGCAGTCCAGGCCAAGATGTTGCAATGTTTTGTCAGGATTATTGAATATTGTTTGTTTGAATATCTTGAGTGACAAATAAAACCTTTGATTCTTGAGTATATTATGTTGTGAGGTGTTTTGGTTCTGAAGTTGTGGAGTTGCTTTTTTTCACAATTAAGGAATGAAGGTTCTTCATTGGTGCACAGTATGAAGTATTTATGTAATTTCATGAATGAAATACCATAGTGGTGAGGTTTGTAGCACAGTCAAAATAGAGTTTTCATATTGAGGTTTCCATACCTTAGTCTCTGTTGGCCACTTGTGACCTGGTCTCTGTTGCGGTATCTTAGTATTGAACTATTCAACTTTGAGGTCACGGTGCAGTAGTGTCTGTGTCGAATGGACACTACTGGTGCGAAGCCTCCTGGTGGCGCTATAAAAGACAAAATCTGTAGGAGTACTTTGATCCCCCCCCCCTGATACTGTATCTCTCTTCTTTCAGTGTCAGAGTGATGAGGATGACGATGAGGATGACGATGGATTGGAGTTGAACGACGAGGAGGACGCCTTGGTCCCGGGGGGATGGGGGTGATGTAGGCCCGGTGTCCAGCGGCCCAGCTCCGCAGCAGAGACTTCTGGGCTCGATGGTCCCAGTCCCTGGTAGTGCAGCGTGGCCGCTGGTAGATATCTCCACTCCGGGGCAGTGTAGGCCTATGGTATTTTATACCTACAAGCTCACAATGTGTTAAATGTCTGTTCTCATATCCTCAGATGCCGTCAGTCTTCTTTATTGAAGCCAAGTACGTGATCGCAGCATATGCAAGTGCATTTGCACTCGGTTGTTTGGTTGGAGGGTCTACGGCGGCATGGGGGCACGAATATTGGGAGGAGTGTGCCTTTGTGCCGTGCTCACATTGTTCTTCGGCCTATGGTGGTGCTGGAGAGCCATAAAGGTGGTGAGTAAATTCAATACAGTTCAAATCAAACAGATCCGTCTTGATCACATGACTATGTGAGAGAGATCATGTGTTCCGATTTGCGTGAAATTTGGATAAAATCCGAAGGCTTAATATAAAAAAAAGTGTCATCAAAAATCAAATCAAATATCAAAAAGTCAGCATCCTGGTGGCGCTATAAAAGACAAAATCTGTAGGAGTACTTTGACCCCCCCCCCCCCCCCCGATACTGTATCTCTTCTTTCAGTGTCAGAGTGTCGAGTGTCGAGGACGAGGATGGATTGGAGTTGAACGACGAGGACGTGAGCGGATTCAATAAAGTTCAAATCAAAACAGATCCGTCTTGATTACATGACTATAGAGATCATGTGTACCGATTTGCGTGAAATTTGGATAACATCTAGAGAGTGTGCATACAAAGTTTTACACAGATCGGTGCAGTTATAGGTAAAAACACGAATCGGCCTGTTATAGCGCCACCATGAGGCTGATTTGAAAATTTTCAAGTGGCATTTCTTCCTCTGCCTAATGGGAATGTGTGTGGAAATTGTGATATCTGTATCTCTCTTCTTTCAGAATGTTGCACCTGTGCCTGTCACCTCTGTTGCACCTTGGTCCAGACAAGTCAGTAATGACAGTTACTCCAGTTGCGTCAGCAGTCGCAGCGCTTTGGAAGCGTTGTACGATGTGGTGAGTGGATCCATAACTGTCCACTCGACTGCAGCTTTTTTTGGACTGGGGAGCATCTTCATTCTCCTTTGTCCTCTTTGGTCTTCGAATTTTAGCGAGTGTATTGTCCCTGTTGACATGGTTCACTCTTGTTTTGTTCTGAGTCAGAAGGCCCTCATAACCATTACCCATGACGACTCCACCGACTTCATCACCAAAGGTTTTGGGATATTGAGCAACAATATCTCTGGCTATCTCTTGACATTGGGCAGAGCACTCGGATTGCATCCACAACAACTCTGATCATCTGTAACCTGTCGGTATGGTCTGCCATCTGCTCCAGAGACATGGCCTGCTGGAGAGTTGGAGGCATTTTATCCCAAGGCACATGGAAAGCTGCAACCCAGTTAGGAAGAGGGAGGAGAAGAGGGTGCAGGGGTAGGTGGAGATGGAGACAGAGCTTGACGTTGGCTCTTGGGCAGAATCTTGGGAGAAGAAAACATGGTATAAAGGAAGGCAAATTAGTAAATTGATAAATCAATACATGTTATGCAACTGTATGAACAACACCTTGAGATTTGAGAAAACAAATACATGTCTGTGTACTGTAATTGTATCAAATGCATAGTTGTCATTATTATCCCTATCCCTATGAACAGATGAACTGAATCATGAATTGAATTGCACTGTGACTGCACTGGTTTTAGTTTTAAAACCATTTTTTCTTTTTTAGAAATTATGAACACTTATTTATGTCTTTTTAAAGAGTATTGTAGGATATATGTAGTATAATTGTAGCATGTATGTTCTTTCTGTCTTGTCTGTATTTTCTGTCATTTTAAATGCTGATCCTGGGAGCTGAGCTCCAACATTTTGTATGCATTTGAGCAAATAGAAAATAAAGTATATAAAGTCTATATCATTAAGAGTGTTTTATCAGATGAAGCTTTACTATTTTCTATTTGGACAAACCTGTCCTTTGAAAGGTTTCTATGAGTTTGCGTGTCTGTAGGGGTGTCAGAATGTCCTTGATGTCATCCTCCTTCACATAACGCAGATCTGCAACTGCTTCTATACCAATGACGATAATCAGTCGCTCAACCAAGGACTTCAGCCGATCTTCATCCAGCCCTGAAAAAATCAGACACAAATAGAGTGATGAAGTGCAACCACAGAAACACCACGTAAGTCATAATGTGGTAATGGATAGTAGTCAACTAGACTGTCTATGTCTACACACATGTAGTCCCCCTCTTGAGTCAGGTAATGAACACCAACATCAACCAATAACACAGACTGATGCTTCTCCACAATCAGGTACACTTTGCCTTGATCAAGTAAAATCAATACAATTTTCCCAAACACAATTCCACTGTCACCACCTGCCAGTGCCACAATCAGCCCCTTCAAATATTTGATATTCTTGTACAATACAGCTGACAACTCTATAGTGTTTTTTCTGTTGACCAATGCCCTGCTGACTGCCTGCTGAATGCTGCGACTGTAGAGCTTCTCTTCAAAGTTGCTTGTCAGTCCAACCACTTGAATGTTTGGAGAAAACAGCTGCCCTGTGCTCAAATAAGCCTGCAATAATTGGTGCCTTTCTGCTAGTGAGCTGCACACATTTTTGAAGTTGTGCAGTCTTCTTGCACATCAGTGTTTCCCCTATATGCATTAACACATTACCTGCCATCCACGGTTATACTCGTGAATCAAAATGTACCCCTTTAACTGCCACGGGCCCATCAACGGTTTAAACCGTTGATGGGTTTTTTCACTGATTACTGTATATTACACTGTTGCGCAGCTTGTACGTTAATATTGGACCTGTAGATGAAGGGGTTAACCGAAAAAACACGTGATCAGTCAGCTGATCACAAACAGCTGTTTGCCCAAATGTTTTATAAAGGAGACGGTGGTGCCGCCTCGGCCTGTGCGCCCAAACATTTCAGAGAGACAGAGAGAGAGAGACGGAGATCGGAGTGAAAAGAGTGAGGGTTGGTAACAGCAATTTTTTGAGACAGGTCAGTCAGTGTGTGAGACAGTTTGTGAGTCAGTTAGTGATTGAGTGTGTGTGTGTGAGACTGCATGAGAGTGTGTTAGAAATTGTGAGCGGTTGAGTGTCTTTAGTTTAGTTCAGTTTAGTTTATTTCAGTCGAGTGAGGAGCGGAGAGGAGAGGAGAGGATCGAGAGGAGAGGAGAGGAGAGGATCGAGAGGAGAGGAGAGAGATCTTTTGGTGTAGTGTAGTCGGAGAGAGAGGAGATAAGCTTGTAGAGAAGAGGAGTGTGAAGAGGAGAGATCATTTGGTGTGGTCGGAGAGCGGAGCAGACAGGAGAGGAGAAGTGGTCAGTTATAGTGATCGAGGAGAGGAGAGGAGAGGAGAAAGAAAAAAAAAGAGATCAGATATAGTGTAGTATAAGTCAAGATGAGGGGCAAAAAACGCTCAAACAGGGGCGCTAAACAAGCGTCCGGTTCGCTACGCCAGCAGACACTGTTGGAGTCGTTGACTCGGGCTACTCGGACACAACCAGCAGTGCCAGTGCAACCAGAGCCGCTTTGTCCACCTCCTGTGGACGACAAGAAACTGTTACGCCAGTTACTGGGATTGGGCCCATCTTCTACTGTGGTGGACGGCGAGGACAAGCAGCAGTTAGTGGGGGCGATCTCTACTACGGCCGCAGCGGGCCCTTCTTCTGCAGTGGACGGCGAGGACAAGCAGCAGTTAGTCGGGGCGAGCTCCACTACGGCCGTAGCGGGCCCATCTACTGCCGCGGTACCGACCGACGGTGTTCGTCGGAGCGGCAGGACCCGTCCGGAGCCCGACAAGCAGCAGTTAGTGGGGGCGATCTCCACTACGGCCGTAGCGGGCCCATCTACTGCCGCGGTACCGACCGACGGTGTTCGTCGGAGCGGCAGGACCCGTCCGGAGCCCGTTCGCAGCCCAGTTGTCACAGACAACGACAGCGACAGCTCTTCCTCCAGTAGCAGTGATGAGGGCTCTGGTGATCGCTGGGATCCAAGGAAGAGAAAGCTTTCTACTGCTCACTTCAGCAGTGGTAAGAATATTTTTTTATTGTGTTTTATTGTGTGTTTGGTGGACTAGACACGATAAGTTGTTGCCAGGTCTGCTTATAAGTTATAAGACACACACACACACACACACACACACACACACACACACACACACACACACACACACAGAGCAGCGTAGGGACACACTCTGATTATGATGCCTATATATTTACTGTGCTTATAAAAATAGCAGATCTACAAGTGTGGTGTGAGCTTGTAGATCTGCTATTTTTATTCTTTTTTGGGAGGGGGATGCAGGTGCACACAGCCCCCCCCCCCTCTGAATGCTTCAAAGTGAATTTGAGGTCAGGTCATGTAAACAACCTTGAAGTAAACGACATTTTGATCCTGTCTTGTCCAGTTCATGTCAACAAACTTCTTGTTGACATGTCAAAAATCCTCTTTGATCTGAATTGGTCTGACAGTAGATTCTCACACAACACTGTAGCACCACCGACACTCTGATTATGAATGATGATAATGTAGCCTATATATTTACTATGTTATATTATGTGATGCCTTGTAAAAATAGCAGATCTACAAGTGTGGTGTGAGCTTGTAGATCTGCTATTTTTATTCTTTTTTTGGAGGGGGATGCAGGTGCACACAGCCCCCCCCCTTCTGAATGCTTCAAAGTGAATTTGAGGTCAGGTCATGTAAACAACCTTGAAGTAAACAACATTTTGATCCTGTCTTGTCCAGTTCATGTCAACAAACTTTTTGTTGACATGTCAAAAATCCTCTTTGATCTGAATTGGTCTGACAGTAGATTCTCACACAACACTGTAGCACCACCGACACTCTCTGTCTGATTATGAATGATGATAATGTAGCCTATATATTTACTATGTTATATTATGTGATGCCTTATAAAAATAGCAGATCTACAAGCTCGTTGTGAGTTTGTAGATCTGCTATTTTTATTCTTTTTTGGGGGGGGGAGTAGGCAGGTGTGCTTTATTGTAAGTCACTCTTGTCTGGATAAGAGTGTTTGCTAAATACTTAAATTGATTTGATGTTCATAATATTTACCAAGTATTTGATGTTTCATTTCAGACTGTGACATGGTTGAGGATGTAGAGGACGTAGCCCTGGCCGGACCATCTAGCAGAGGTAAGAACTTTTTCTGTATGACACTTGTACACAGGAATACAAAATTGCTAAAACACCACAGAACAATGGTACATGTAGCCTATATATTTACCATGCATGTGTGTGGTGCCATAAAAAAAATTCCAGTTCATGTCAACAAACCTTTTCAAAATCCTATTTGATCTGAATTGGACTGACAGTAGATTCACACACAACACTGTAGCATGGGGACACACTCTGTCTGATTATGAATGATGATAATGTAGCCTATATATTTACTATGTTATATTGTGTGATGCCATAAAAAATAACAGATCTACAAGCTTGTTGTGAGTTTGTAGATCTGCTATTTTTATTCTTTTTTTGGGGGGGCGGGGGGTAGGTGGGTGGGCTTTATTGTAAGTCGCTCTGTCTGGAAGAGTGTTTGCTACATTCTTATTTCACTTTATTGCAGGCGCAGACATGGTTGAGGAGGAGGTGGCTGTACCCCTGGCTGGATCATCTCGCAAGTCATCTAGCAAGTCATCTCGCAAGTCATCTCGCAAGGGTAAATGTAGCCTATATATTTACTATGCATGTGTGTGATGCCTTTTATAAAAGTAGCAGATCTACAAACTTGTCGCGAGTTTGTAGATCTGCTCTTTTTATTCTTATTTTGGAGGGGGATGCAGGTGCACACAGCCCCCCCCCTCTGACCATGTCTGTTCTGTCATAATGAAATGCTTCAAAGGGAATTTGAGGTCAGGTCATGTAAACAACCTTGAAGTAAACAACATTTTGATCCTGTCCTGTCCAGTTCATGTCAACAAATTCACACACAACACTGTAGCACCACCAACATCTGCTATTTTTAGTCGCTCTGTCTGGATAAGAGTGTTTGCTAAAAGCCTAAAGTGATATTTTATTTATGTATATTTACAGCTGCAGCTCCTGTGGATGTGTGGTCTGACACAGACTGGCAGCCTAAACTCATCCCCTTTACTGCCGTGAATCCGGGCCCTCAGGGTGCTGCTGCTGAGCTCGACTCCGACTGCCCTGCTGACTATCTAGAGCTACTCCTGCCTGATGTTCTGCTCCAGGAGATATGCAACTATACAAACACATATGCTAAAAACACATATGATAAGCAGAGACTTTCAGAGAAGCCACATGCCAGAGGAAACGTTTGGATAGCATTGACCGTTGCAGAGCTGAAGCGTTTCCTGGGGCTGCTGTTTCTCACTGGGCTTATTTCCAAACCTGAGACTTCACATTACTGGTCAACCGACGAGAACCTCACAACGCCGTTCTTCGGCAGGATCATGGGCAGGAACCGCTTCCAGCTGATCTGGAGCAACCTTCATTTCAATGACACTCCTTCTGAAGACCCGATGTGGAAAGTGCGCCCACTCCTGGACTCCCTCCTGGCAAATTTCCAGGAAATGTATACACCAGGCCAGAACATCACCATTGATGAGGGAACACTGTGTTTCAGAGGTCGCCTAAGTTTCAAAGTGTACAACCCGTGTAAGCCCATAAAGTATGGCATCAAATCATATATGCTCTGTGACTCCACAACCGGCTATCTTCACAACATGAAGCCATACTGTGGCATCAAGAATACCATCCCGGAAACCGTCACCTTCCTGCTAGGAGGCCTTGCAGGTCAAGGGTACCGATTGTGGATGGACAACCTCTACAACAGTGTGAAGCACAGTAAAGCCCTCCTCAAGCAGGGCACCCATGTGTGCGGGACCCTCCGCCAAAGTAGAGGGCAGCCACCAGCCATAGCAAATGTGAAAAAGTCCAAGCTGCCAGTTGGGTCCACTTTGATGCGTCATCAGGGGGAGGTGATGGTCGTGGCATGGCGGGCCAAGGAAGCCAAGATTGTGACCATGGTTTCCACCATCCACAAAGATGAGATGACCACTGTGGCTGAAAAGAAGAAACACCACAGCGAGAAGGTGTCCGAGGCGAGGCCAGTGTGCGTTGTAGACTACAATAGTTACATGAATGGTGTGGACATGTGCGATCAGAACCTGGCCTACTATCTCTTCACCCGGAAGACCAAGAAGTGGCCTAAGAAATTTGCAGTGTACCTGATCCAGCTGGCTTTGTACAATAGCTTTGTGCTTTACAAAGTAAAGCACCAGGGGGCAGCAGAGCGTGTAAAAACATTGTTCAAGTTCACCCATGCTGTAGTGAAGTCTTGGACCGGCACTCCGCTTCCTGAGAAGCGGAAGAAGGTGCAGGAAGAGGTGCAGGAAGAGGTGCAGGAAGAGGTGCAGGAAGAGGTGCAGGAAGAGGTGCAGGAGGAGGTGCATGAGGAGGTGCATGAGGAGGTTGCGCAGGAGGAGGAGGTGGAGTGGGCGGAGTGGTCGCCGGATGAGGCCGCGGCGTGGGCGGCGGAGGCGGGCCCAAAGGGCCATGACCCTGAGACCAGACTGGATCGCTCTGCAGGCCATCATCTGGTCACATACCCACCCACTGAGAACAAGTCTGGTCCAACTAGGGCATGCCGAGTCTGTATGCGCCAGGGGCAACGGAAGGAGACAAGGTACGCATGCAAAGTCTGCAAGGTCCCCTTGCATCCTCTTTGCTACACGGTGTATCACTGTAAGAAGAAGTATTTTTGAAAAACATGCACACACACACACACACACACACACGCTTTCACTCTTTTTGCATTTCATGTAACATGGGCAACTATTGACCAGAGAAGTCAAGGACTGACTGATGATGATGATGATGATGATGATGATGATGATGATGATGATGATGGATCAACTCTGTGTTTTCTTGCTTCAGTATGTCCTGTAACAACCCTGTAATAACCCTGTAACAATTGAGCCAACACACACACACACACACACACACACACACACACACACACACACTATTACTTTGAAAAGAAAGACTTGAGTTGAAATGCCATTGAAACGGTGTGATAAAAGTGTGATAAAATGTGTCCAAATGCTTTTTTTTTTTTTTTTTTTTTTGTAAAGTATTGTTTACATGACGGATGTCAATGAAGGCGCAAAATAAACGTCAAAGACTTTTGAAATTATTTTTATGTCTCTAAACGTGTTTATTTTACTAAATTGCTTATAACTCTGAATGTATGAAAAAAAGGTCAGTTTTTGGTCAAACCAAGCTGTATTCAACTACCTCTAGCTAAAAAACGGAACATGCTATAAACTTTTTTTTAAATGAAAGAAGAGATTCTAAGCTTTGTTTTGAGATATTCCATGTGTTCATAGTCATAGCACAAACCAATCTGTGAGTCCTCAAATATTAGTCAGAATGGTCAAAATCCTGGCACTGGGGGAACCTTTTCTAAAAAACACCTCTGGCAGGGAATGTGTTAAAGGAGAGATCCGCCCATTTTAAGTGTTATCTTTGATGTGTCGCTAATCACTCACCATCATTGAAAGGGACGTTGAGTTATTCCAGAGAGTCCCCTGTCGTCCAGTCTGTCGACCCCCTCCGTTGGCATAATGGGAGCCTGTGTAAGAGTGAAAATCGTCTATTATAACCGATGCAAAGTTAGTTTTTTCTCTACTACTGCTCATCGTGGAGTCTCATGATACTCAAACGTGCACTGAATGTCGCGAACGAGCTATCGTTCGTGCAGAACGAGATGATGCTGGTTGCTTATTTCTTCCACAGACGCCAGGTTCTGTGGAAGAAACAAGCAACCAGCAAGGGCCAAGGCTTGGATATTTACAATGAGGCCGATAAGGAAGACACAGTTCATATAAATGGCCAGTAGGTGGCTGCAGGTGTCAGAAAGAATATTCTCTCATTATAAGCAGATGGGACAAACTTTAGACTAGATTTTCTTACCTTAATAAAAATTGTCATAAATACTATATGCTTCCAGTCGCTATAGTTTAAAGTCTCCTTTCAATCATCATGATATGCGTTTTGCTAAACTATGGTCCCATTTATTCTAAAATTGACGATAAAGTAGGCTATGCTCCAGGAGGGGCGGGATGATTTGATTGACGACCTACACAACCAATAGCATTCATTCCCCGCCCGCTCTTGATTGACAAGCTACCCAACCAATAGCATTCTTTGGGGGTTGTCTTCCGGTTCCTTGGTCACATGTCTGGTCTCAAGCAATAGCGTTTGAGTTCCGTCGTGCCCAACTGTATATATTAAAGATGGCGGATTGCACGTTCCTCAACAATAGGCTTCATTTACGGTCTGTAGAAACCAATGGGTGACTGCACGTTGCCATTGTCCATTCTTTTTACAGTCTATGGTTTGTACTGGTCTTTCACAACTGCCTGGCTGAGAAGAGCCTTCAAGGTCTCCTTGATAGGTACATACTGAAAGGAACATTCCCTGCCAGCTGCATTTGCACCTTAGATAGATGGGAGTGGGCTAAACATAGCTGAACGTCTTATTGAAAAATGTTTTTCTCAGATCGCATGGGCCCTTCATGGCACACTTTAAAGATATCTTCCTTTGACACATCAGCTAGTATCTGGCTGATTTCATTGTCCTGCAGGTTCAACATAGTAAGCTTCTCATGGAACCTTTGAAAGTGCTAACTTCATGCCAGAGTTGTGCACCTCCTGAAATTCCTCTATGATTGTCTGAATAGCACTAGCAGGAAGTAACATTTTGGCTTGCATTTTAAGATAGAAAACAGCCAAATTGTTCAAAAACTGGCTTTGGTCAGGCACAGTATCCTGCTCTGCAAATTGCACATCAGGCATAGCTTCAGGGAACATTTCATCAGACAATATACACTGCTCATTTTGCTGGCTGTTAGGTGCATCATGACTTATAGTTTCATGGTGTGAACATTTATGGTTTCGACTTAAATGAGAAGAAAAGGTTGACTTAACACAAAAAGATTTGGTGCAGCCTGTATAAGGGCAGGTCACCTTTTTACCATCCATAATATGCCATTTCAAGTGTGCACACAGACTTGAAAAAATGGTGCTCTGAAAGTTACAAGCATCAACCTGGCATGAAAACATAACATTCTGGGGTTGAGGTCTATCTTCAATTGGCACAATTTTTGCCTTGCGATGTTGGCGATACATATGAGACTTGAAAGACTTAAAGTTCTTAAAAGTGCAAGGGCACTCAGGTATACCACATGAAAAGCAATGATTAGCCTCATTCCTGTGTACTTTGAGTGTGTACTATGTGTGGTGAAAGAATATAAGACAGAAGTTGAGAAACTGCATGACTTGCAGTTGTAGCTATACATACTGGTTATTTGGCTGGGATGACTTCAGTGGGTCAAGTCAACTTGAATGCCTGGGGATCTCACTGGTCTCAGATCACACACTGTAACAAAGTAGAACAAAAGTTGTTAAATCTTGAGATTGACAGAGATCACAAGAGTGAAAACAATTCTGTAGCTAAATAAAATACAATTGTATCATCAATTATAGTAAATATTTGCAGAAAATTCAAACTACTAATGCCAAATGACTTAAATATACAAAGAAATGACCAGTACCAATCATCAAAATAAGGCCAAAACATACAATGCTTAATGTTATACTTAATTCTAAAATATTCCAAAATAGTGAAAATAGCCGATCTAAAACTCACATTGTGAGCTTGTACATGTAGGTCAGTTTTTAGATCATATTCATACACCCCTACTTATATTTTTATTATCATCAAAATTGAGTTTTGCAATTACAATGAACAGAAATCCTGCTTCCAACGCCACTGGCTTTACTTGCTTTAAAGCAAACTTACTAAGAGTTTAAATCAAAACCAATATCTAATCTATCTGAACACAAATCACTCTGGTAATTTAATTCATGTTTAAAGTAGTTTAACACTAGCAGCGCGAGCAATTAACGACCCAAAAATGCATTGTGAATATTTCACATCAAACAATTCATTTGGTGAAGCCTCATAGATTGGTGCTTTCTCACCACACAAAAAACGACTTTGCTAGTGTCTATCTATCTCCAATAGTTCACTAGAGCATACAGTCCTAAAAACAATTTATAAATGTCTGGATGAAAAACATGTACAAGTCAAACAAACTGAACAAACTTACAGAATATACACAACTTCAGGAGTCCACACTTGTCTGCCATTCTTTTCCCCTTCTTCAGGAAGCTACTGTGGGTGTGTTCACTGTGTTTGTCTGTGGTGTGTGTGCAGGTGAGGCGGTGCTAACTCAGTCTTCTTCTTCTTCTTCTTCTTCTCTTATTTACTGGCAGTTCGCAACCAACTTAAAGGTGCATATCGCCACCTACTGTACACGAGTGTGTAGCATCATGTCAAATATCCCATTCCCATCACTAAAATGTAATATATATATATATATATATATATATATACATACATACACATACATAGACAAATACATATATATATATATATATATACATACATCCATACATCCATATATATATATATATACATATACTTTTTTTTCTTCTTTTTTTCCCCCCTCCCTTCAAATTCTGCTACTCAACCTAGTGTCATATAAAAACGTAAACAGTGCCTTTCTAACCATACCTACTCCCTTTCCCTATGTTCCCAGAATCCCCATACTATCCCATTCCCGTCCTGCTTCAAGAACTTTGTCACGTAATTTTGTTCTTTCCTCTACATAACTTTCACATTTCAATAGAATGTGTTCTACATTTTCAATTTCCCCACAGTTCCCACATTTGTTACTTTCTGCCTTACCCATTACATATAATGTACTATTCAACCCTGTATGCCCCACCCTAAGTCTAGTGATGGCTAACTCAGTAATTTACAACAATGCTGTATAATTGCCATGGCAGAGTTACATTCAGCTTACAATAGGTTACAGTAACAATGTACAATATTCACGCTTCATCAAAACTACCCAGAATAAACTAAAGTACTTTACTGTAATAAAGAAATATAGCATTGTACTGTAGGGTTTTACAGTACTTTGCTGCAAAAACTACAACCAAGTCTAAGAGTGCACCTTTGTCGGCAGGTTTGACAATAATCTTGTTGTTTTGTTTTAACTCATCGAGAGCTTTTCTTTCAAGTACAGTCCACTGAAAATTCCAACCCTAGATTCTCCCCCTGGATAATCTGTTTCATTGTGGAAATCCCAAGCCATTTTCTCCTGTGAAGCAGTTTGACGACAGTTTTGCTTCAGGGGGCCAGTTCACCTCATTTGCACTGACATGGGGCTAGGGCCGGTGCCTAATCTTGAACCGGTTTGTGAATTTCCGCCTTATAACTACTGGTTCTAGGCTGGAAATTGGCTCTGAACCGGACCCACAAAACTACTGGTCTCAAAGCGGGGAAGCTCTAACATCAAGGCTGTTTTGTTTCTTCTTGAAACAATACTAGACATCTGTAAGCCGCCAATCCCGCCATTCTTTAGCAAACCAGCTAATCTTCAAACATAGCAGCATATATGTATGATGCAAGTTATGTTGTGCGCTACTGCACTGTATCATCATGATTTGTGTGCATGGGGTTCTCATCTTAAACAAGTTCAGTGCTTAATGAGATTTCCAATTTAGTAGACCTTGTATTGTGAATTTGTACTTCCATGTACTGTTATGTACTGTCATGTACTGTTCTCATGTCTTACTAAATAAAGTACATCAATCAATCAGCCGTTGCTCAGATCGCAAGTTAGTGGAAAGGCAGGCTCCCAGCACTGGCCGGACACCTGCACTGGGTGCCAGTGCAGGTGTGACCCAATAGGTGACCCAATATCAGTAGAAATGAACTATCATTGATTAAGGGTTGTTTCTGTCACAACATGACTTGAAACGGAAATTACATATCAGTTGAACATGACCTCCTCGGGCATATCACACTCACAGCACACACACCGAATAAACATGCATGGACGGACATTGGCCCATAGGCCCCTATTCCGTGGCAGTTCCCCCAGCCTAAACCCTACCCTAAACCTGTTAAATACTGATAATGGAGCTGCCCTGCCCCAATATGTTATTCTAGCACCTGCTCTACCCGTCACCCATTATACCGACACCGTTATTTGCGCGTGGAGGCGTGCCCATGGGCGTGTTGTTGCTATATCCCCCACATTGCCATTCTGCACACACACATGGGTACGGCTTTGGGAGGGGGGACAGTGGGTTCTAAAAGCACCCGCCAAGTGCACACAGACACTGCCATGGCTTTGTGCGTTGGACCATGAGCCGTGTTGCCAGCCTTGGTGAGAAATAAGCAACTGCAGGTCTATGAAAACAAAAAGAAGCAACTATAAGGCCACATGAGCACTTCAAACTAGAGCTTTCATATCCCCTAAATATTTCAGCCCGGCTCACTAATAATTGACAAATTAGGCCCAGCCCAGCCCGTCAGTCATTTTTCTAAAGAAGCCTTTTTTTCTCATTAAATCTTGGTAATTCGTTAACACTGGTTACCTGTTAATTTTAGAATTGATTTTAAGATTTTACTTATGACCTTTAAAGCTGTGAATGGACAGGCCCCCCTTTATATTTCTGCCATGCTGGAACCTTATAGGCCTGTACGCAGCCTCAGATCCTCGGATAAGGCCCTCCTGGAGACCCCCACACCCCAGCTCATCACAAAGGGTGGAAGAGCTTTTGCAGTCCGGGCCCCTAAGCTTTGGAACGCCCTACCTGTCACCCTAAGACGTGCAAAATCAGTATCATCTTTTAAAACTCTTCTGAAAACTTATCTCTATACTAAGGCCTTTTCTTAAATTTTACTGTCACTTTTGTTTTATTTGAGTATATCTGTATGTATTTGTGCCACTTGCTTTATTCTCTGATCGTCTGTAATAGCTTCTATCCAAAGTTTTATCTTGATTGTTCAATTTATTCTGCTCTGTAAAGCACTTTGACTTGTCTGGAAATGTGCTATACAAATAAATTCATTATCATTATCATTATGCAGCAGTGGTTTTCAAAACAACAAATTAAGACAAATTAACCAACTTTTTCAGATTTCAAAAATACAAAGAATTGCCTCCAAACGAAACCCTATGGGTCATTAGTTGACCCGGGCAACAAGAAGAAATCATTAGGGTCCTAATAAAAACCGCAGTGGTAAAATGCCTGCCCACCACCACGGAGGTTGTGGGTTTGAATCCATGTGGTGCATCTGGCTTTGTCGAGCGTCTACACGAACACAATTGGCCGATGTTCGGGGGCGGGGAGAGTGATAATTGTCACTGCCAGCAGGGAGTTTTGGGCGTCCTCCCGGTGGGGGCTCCTCACTGGTCAGTCAGTAGAAAACAACAGCAGTGACAACACAGATATGTGGGGAGGAATCAATTGGCTTAATGACTAAATTAGGGAGAAAAAAGGAAACTGGGAAGAAATGGGAACCTGTTTCCCCTACCAGACTACAAACACGTATAATAATTGATATGCAAATGTTTGACATGGCATGTGAAGTATGACACAGCCACAGGTCTGTTTTCTTATTGTCAGGTGAAAACCTTGTGTATACCCATTTTTGATAATTTCTTGATTTTGTACTTTAACATAAATAAATAATAAATAAATTAAATAAATACACTTGGAGTATGTTTTGAATACACTCAAATACGAAAAGCAATATTCTGTGTACAGTTATCAAAATTGCCCATCTGTGCATGTATATGCTCGCTGTTTACAGTACTCTGTAATCACCTGTAGGCTGATGACACCCTTTCAAAATACACATGATTTGTACACACACACAAACACACACACACACACACACACACACACACACACACACACACAGTATAATAATTATATTGTTTCTCTTGAAAAAAAGCCTGATCTGTTGCACACAATATAATTTATCTTGAAAAGAGCCTGATTTGTTCACCGATGGAGCTGGACCCAAAATAAATGACCCGGAAAGTTTGGTGAAGTTATAGCCTAGAATTGCTATGCTATGTCTAAATATAGACACGTGAAAGTGAATTGAAGTTATGTATTGTCATTCTCTTTGGCTTAAATGCATTATGAACTAAAAGAAAAACTTAATGGGGCTTGCATAAAGGTTGTTTTAAGAGTGGGTGTGATGTCCCAAACACCTGCTTTGTGTCAACTCTACACCGAAGTGTATACATACATATAAGTATGGTTGTAGAGTTTATAACACTTTACCACATACCGCCCACCACTGACAAATGGAAACTAGAAAGGTGCAATTTTGGACAAAATCTGTAGGAGGAAGAGCAAAAACTGAGTTTTGAAGAAAATTCAAAATGGCCAAATCAAGGGATCAGATGTTTAGCTGCATATTCATATTCTGATACTTGAGACACTCACACATCCTGCTCAAGGCTTGGCATATGTTTCATTAATTTAGCTGATGTTCTTATGCACACTTAATTACATTTACGAATAGAATAGAATAGAATAACCCCCAACTCCTTAATGTAAATTAGTCCATACAAGGTGCCCAGATAATGTAGTGACAGTTGCCGTATGGCTGCAAGAACTTGGAAGAGGTGTAGAAGTAGGTTTTATGACACTTTTTAAGCCTCCTTGTGAGTCTTCAGTCTCCTCAACAGCCTCAGGCCAACTCAGGCAAATCCAATCCTCTTGCTATTGTTTTCAGAAGAACTGACACCTCAGTGGCAATTTCAACCATGTGGCCTGCTGCAGCTTCCATCAGCACAGCAGGTTCTTTTTTTCCTAGTATTCTATCTTTTTCACTTTCTAACAGCAAATGATGGGAGTTTGTATGACAAAGAAGAACTCCACTTTTTTAACACCTGTAAACCTGTGAACAGCTTTCACTGTGAATGTTTAGTTTAGTTTAGTTTAGTTTAGAGTCTTTCTTCCTTGTCTTCCCACAGTGCCGGTGGGCTTTTGAGGGTGAGCATGTCAGGAGAGGTTGGTCAGTGTTGAGTTTGGTTCCTCTGGCACTAGAGCTTGTCATTCCTCCTGGGGAGCCACGGTGTCATTCCCTTTATTATCAGCTGGCAGAGATTGATTATTCACAGTTTCAACCGTATTCTCTTGCAAACACTTCAGCTTGCTAAACAGAAGCATGTTTGGCATTTCTTCCTCTCATGGGCCTGGTTGTTAACATCGTTGCATAGACTATTTGCTTCTCGCACTTATGACAGTGTTTTATTCCCCTCTTCTCCTTACTTTATATACAGTAAAGACACACAAACAAAGCTTTGTTATACTGTATGTGCAATTCACAGCTTTATTCTTTATACTGTTCCATCATTTTACAGATTTCTATAATAATGATGTATTTCAATCTGTAAGAACATTTGTAAATGACATAACATAATTATATAAAAGTGATTACCTGAACTTGGAAATGTTATGAGTCACATGATGAGGACACCATCAGAGTATTTGCCTCTGATGTATGTTCAAACAAATTAACACTTAAAATCACAAAATCAATACATCATCCCTTCTGATTCCAATACAAATATAATCATGACATACAGTATACGGTTTCCAAAATACTGCATAATAAAAACATTGCTATAATTGAGCTGAGATGTTTCATAGGTTAGTTGTGCAAAGCTTTGTATACTTCATCTCTATTAGACAACTCCTCAGCACCTTCATATCATCATCATAGTGATTCATTGTGATAAAATCCTTGTCAATATATGGGGCCATATGTATGAAGGTTTTGCAGCCTCCACACTAAATGGATGCATAGACATTATTCTGTGTTTCTCCATTTTTCATCAGAATTAAAATGAACACCTGTTTTTCATCATAAATCACGGCATGGAGAAATCAGTGTGGAATTGTGCACGAGGGAACACGCACATATCCACTCCCATATGGATATGTTTATTATATTGTTCATGTTAATGTATGTAAAATGTAAAACCATATCATTTGGGGGCATAGTCATGGCATCATTTTGATTTCATGCAAATATGATGAGACATTGCTCCGCTCTGCACCCAGGACCCGCTCCCGTGTCAATATGGGCCTTCACCCCTTCTGAAGAGTATGGCGGGGGGAAGAATGACACTGCTGAAGATGAAGTGTCAACTAAGTGTACAGAGGTCTGTGGCAGCAATATTGTCGGCAAAACATGTTCAAAGACAATTCTGGTTAAAGTGTACCCTTCTGGCCACCACGAGAAAGTGGTCAAGGTCTATGCCATCCTGGATGACCAGAGTAACCGGTCCCTAGTGCGACCAGAGTTTTTCAGTCTTTTCAACTTAGACAGTCCAAGTTCTCCTTACAGCCTAAAAACCTGCGCTGGTGTGATAAAGACAAGTGGCAGAAGAGCACATGGCTTCCAAGTGGAGTCTTTAGACAGCAAAGTCACAATCCCCTTACCCACACTGATAGAGTGCACCCATATTCCTGTCGATCGGTCTGAAATTCCCACACCACAAGCTGCTCGCCATCACCCACACCTACAACCTATCGCAGATGAAATCCCAGAACTTGAACACGAGGCACCCATCATGTTGCTGATTGGCAGAGACGTCATAAGAGCACATAAGGTGAGAAACCTGATAAATGGACCACATGAAGCTCCATACGCCCAGAAAGTGGACTTAGGCTGGGTTATAGTGGGCGACGTCTGCCTGAGAAAGATTCAGGAGCCCACCGACACCAAAATCTTCTTCACAAAAAACGTAGAAGGGGAGAAAAAGCCACTCAAGCCATGTTCCCAGAGGTCAAAACCACAAACCAGGGCTCTGCAAGGACCTATCTGAGATCAGTCTCAGACTTTTAGTAGTGACCTTACAAAGGTCACGCGGGGGAGTGTTTTGCCTTCCAGGCTATTGTCTGTCTTATTTTGAAGGATTTTGTGTGCCTGTTTGTGACCCACTTTCCTTGATTGTATCACCTGTGTAACTAATTGAGGGGTAATCAGTCTACACCTGTGGGAGGGAGCGAAGGCAGAGAAATGTTTGCTGTGCAGAGAGATGTTGGCTGTGTGGTTTAACACTACAGAAGTTTGTAAGTTTTATGTTTATTGAAATGCTGTGATGACAATTATTTGATTGCCTTTTGATGCCTGTATACATCATGCTTAACTGTATTGTATTTTGTACACTTTACTGTGTTACAGTTTCACTCCTGACAAAAATCAGTAAAAAAGGAGCAAGACGCTTAATCCCTGACTCCGGTCTCTTTTTTGAATGGAGTTTGGCTGGCTGCCTAATTGTTGTTGCCTAACACTTCAATGAGGGCATTACAGTCTGACAAACGTTTTTGGCCACATTACTTTACTATTTATTTTTTTGTCAGGTGAACAATTACTTTGCCAATACAAAAATGTGAAAGCTAAAGTGTCACAGTTGTGAGCTAGCAACCTGAATTGCATCGCTAACGTTAGCAATGCAAAACGTATTATGGTCCCAGTCCCTGGTAGTGCAGCGTGGCCGCTCCTACAGCAATGGCCGCCTACAGGCAGCTACAGGCAGCGCGTCTGTGGATTCGTGTATACAAAAATGTGAAAGCTAATGTGTCGCATTTGTGAGCTAGCAACCTGGATTGCAATGCTAACGTTAGCAATGCAAAACCTATTAATACAGATATTCTTTCCTGCACACAGCAATATCTCTAGATCACCACTGCCCATCATTGTCTACTATCATCAAACACCAACAAAAAGGTAATATTAGCCAGTGGTGTAAAGTAACTAAGTGCATTTACTCAAGTACTGTACCTACGTACAATTTTGAGGTATTCTTTGACTTTGCTGGAGTATTTCCAACTTTCAGTACTTTTACTTCGACTCCACTACATCTCAGAGACAAATATTGTACTTTTACTCCACTACAATTAGTAGTTTTGTTTTTTAAACGTTTTGTTTATTCGTTTTTGTTCTTTTACATACTCATAGGTAGTACAGACATTTACTGAAGCAAATAGGCAAATAAACAGAGTATCTCCAAACAGAATTGAGTAAGATATAAACATCAAAACAAAACAAAAACAAACAAGCCTGCAGAAATGCCTATAAAAACATAAAATTGAAATTAATGGGATCGATGTTCTATTAATCATGTTTTATTAAACACCCCCCGCACAGTACACTCATTTTTAGAACACATGTTCAAGAATATCAGGTAACAGCTGGAGTAGAGGAACACATTTTGTAATGCTTTTAGAAGGCTTCATATTGGAGGAAATGGGACTCATCACAAACAGTGAGTGCGATAGTAGAATGAGCTGTGACAAGCCTGCATGTATCTGCAGGTGGTCCCTTTACAGTGGAAATGAAAACAACTTTTAAAACATTGTTATAACAGTGTCCACACATACAGTAAATGGACATTGTAAAGCCATCATTTGCACCTACAGTAGGCTTTCAGTGGCGCACAGACATTAGGCAGGGCATCTCCCCTTCACTGAGAGGAGCAGTGAAGAAATTCCTAAACAAACTACATCTCTGCTTTCAAGAACTTAACGGTTGAAACCACTCCACAGGCAGAACATAGCATATACAGTACAGTACCACAACAATATTTGACCTGTCTGTCTCTAGTATGGAAAGGCATAAGACCACCAGAGAGGAAATGCAGTGTCTGCATTTGCAAGCTATATGCTTTTTTGTCTGAATGAGGGTAGTTTTTGTCATCATTTATGACTAAGTAATACTAATCTGTTTGTCTTAACATGGTTAATTTTGTCCATGTTTAGCAGTCCTCCGGAGGTCGAACCCAAGCCGGTCGAACCCAAGCCGGTCGAACCCAAGCCGAGAAGGGCAGCTAAGCCTAAAACGGAGGTAATAAGCCAATCCTTCTCTTACTCATTAATACTCTTAAAAAAACAGGTCAGGGGCCATGATCTCTATTATTATGCTGATAAGAGCTCCCAGGACCTGAGAGTGCTGCCCTGCGCAGTGGTGGAAAGTAACTAAGTACTTGAGTATTTACTCAAGTACTGTACTTAAGTACAATTTTGAGGTATTTGTTACTTTACTGGAGTATTTCCAGTTTTACTTTTACTTCTACTCCACTACATCTAGGCAAATGTTGTACTTTTACTCCACTACAATTATTTGAAAACTTAACTTTGCACAGTTTGCAGATTATATTATAAAACATACATGAACCACTTTAGCTATTTTATACATAGCTATATGAAAATAGCCGATCTACAAGCTCACAACAACATGTTAGTTTTCTACTTCAAGAATATTTTGAATTGATGCCAATACATTTGTACTTTTATACTCAAGTAACATTTTGAACACAGGCCTTTTACTAGGCCTACAAGCTCACTGCGAGGCATCGTGAGCTTGTAGATCTGCTATTTTCGGCTAATGTTCCCCTCAGAAACAGAATTCTAGGGTTCAAGTGGTTAATGTAAAAAAAAAACTCAAAGATTTGGCGGCCCCCCTATAGTTACTCTGAGGACCCACCCCCCCCCCCCCAGGGGTCCCGGACCCTTGTTGAAGAGGTGAAGGAATGTGTTTGTGCATGTGTGTGTGTGAGTGTGTGTCTATGACAGAACCTGAAGAGCCATAAAGTAAAACTCTTGTCTCGCTGTCAACCACACATCTCAGAGGCAAATATTGTACTTTTACTCCACTACAATTATTTGAAACCTTTAGTTACTTTGTAGATATACATTACATTATAAAACATACATTTACCACTTTAGCCCTATTTTATACCTACAAGCTCACAATGTGTTAAATGTCTGTTATCATATCCTCAGTGGCCGTCATTCTTCTATATAAAAGCGCAATACGTCCTCGGAGCGTATACCGCTGCTGTCATTGGTGGCACTTTGATTGGAGAAGGTAGGCATGTCGAAAATATTACAGAATAATCACAATTATTTGAGATAATCGCAATTATTTCTGCATAATTACATAGTTATAATAGTTTCCATATTGAAAAAAAAAGTTAACAATGTGTCACTTCGTGACGTGTTGTAAGCTTGTAGATCAGCTATTTCTGCTATTCTTACATGTATAAAAGTATTAAATATGTCAATAATGTATTTGTATATCTAAAGTATTAGTCATATATGTGCAATTCGTGATTGTCAACTTAAAATTGTAATCTTGACAGAGATCTACAAAATTTTCTATGAGGTGGAGGACAAAGATGTGGCCCGAAAGGCACGTCTGGGAGGAATAGGGTGTCTCTGTGCCGTCGTGACTCTTGTGTTCCTGTTACAGTGGATCTGGAGGAAGGGGGTGAGTAAATTCAATTCAAATCAAACAGATCCGTCTTGATCACATGACTATAGAGAGATCATGTGTTCCGATTTGCGTGAAATTTGGATAAAATCAGAAGGCTTAATATTTAAAAAAATCTGATCAAATATCAAAAAGTCAGCATCCTGGTGGCGCTATAAAAGACTAAATCTGTAGGAGTACCCCCCCCCCCCCCCCCCCCCGATACTGTATCTCTCTTCTTTCAGCGTCAGAGTGTCGAGAGACTCGACACTGAAGACCCGGCACAGAGACCTCCAGAAGTCGTCGTCCACAAAACCGTCAACATCGGCACCATCGGCACCATCAATATTTTCGTTACCCCCACATCGGCACCATCAATGTTTTCGTTACCCCCAGCTAGCGTTCCGGGCACCTAGGCTGCTAATGCCTGACAGCGTGTCGCGGGTTCGAATCCCGATCCCGACGACCTTTGCTGCGTATCACTCCCCATCTCTCTCTCCCCATTTCCTGAAACCATACATACGTGGTCTAATGTATCAGACTGGGTGTACTTGAATTTTGAAAGGTTGACAGAATGTTGACTGAATGATTGTCATACTGAGAATTTAGCTTCCTATCTAAGTGCCTTATTTTGAAGTGTCCAACATTTAACTAACCCTATTTCACCATTGCATTATTTCTGCAATATTTACCAAAAGAAATGATTATTCTGATTCTAAACATGATGAAAGATGGTAATTTGATATTCATAGTGATTCCAGACATTTATTGATATTTTTTGGTTCACAGGAAACCTTCATCCTGTGTGTGTGTGTGTGTTGTACCGGATGTGAATGTTGAAGTGTTATTTCTAAGTGAAACCACTGCGCTGTTCTTCAGTTTTGAAACACTACATTTATTATTGTTGTTATAATCATTATGTATGTATGTAAACACATTATGTAGTGAGCCAAAAGCAACCAATCTCCCGTTCATATACACTACAGTATAAGGCTGTACACTCTACAGCCCACTGTATCACTCCCAGATTCTGCAGCCTGCAACTCATTCAACAGGAAACATACTTAGACAGAAATGGTCTACTAATGGCTAATGGCTGGGCTTTTATTAGTGTTATAGCCTGAGTATATCACGACCAAGGCCTCTTCCCCTGCCCTGTGTGCCCTTGAAAGCCCTGTCCTGTATTGTATGCCCCTGTCCTTTGTGTTATGCCCACTGCAGTTCCTTGCTCCCTCCTCTATCTTTTAGGGACTTAATTGAGAGACTGGTTCCACCTTGGCAACCCAGCTGAAGACTGTTGTTTAATTGGCCTTGCAAGTGTATTTAAAGAATGTTCTGTTATTGGTAAAATTGCTGGATTATTTTCCTCTGTTAATTTGCTCCCTTCTTCTGTGTTCCTGTGCGAGGTCCTGTTTTAAGAGTATTTTTAAGTTTGACTTCTACCCTGTGAGGTGTACCTTAGTTTTTCATCAGTAAAGAGTTTTCAGTTTGCCAGCTTCTTTTGTATTGAGGGTGCAGTCACACCAAACTTAAATTCTGCCAATGCTTTTCAATGGGAACGGAGCGGTTTGTTGCCATTCGTGGATTTCCGCTAAAAAAAACTATCCGTTCCCATTGAAAAGCATTGGCAGAATCCTATGGAATCCACCGCATATGGCATATTCAAATTTGATGTGACCGCAACCTGAGTGTTTTCTGCATTCTAGGTCCTACTTTTCCATCCCCAGGTGTGAGAGTGTGACAGAGTTTTTGCGAAAATCTGAACCACTCAAGGCTTATATGCTTTGTTGTACTACAAACGATTTGGACATTTTGGAAAATCTGTGAAAAGTTTTTAATGTTTTGAAAAATCTCACCTATAATTTCATGATATGCCCAAAATGTGGACACCAGGGTTAAACAGCAGCATGAGAAACGGTTCATACACTTAAGCCCTATTTAGTTTTGTGGCTATTCGAAGATTGCTGATCTACCACCTGATTCGGATACTATCAATACATTGAATGGGACATTATCACATTTTATCGATCTACAAGCTCACAACGCTCGCATCGTGATGCATTGTGACCTTGTAGATGTGCTATTTTCAACAAATGTTGACAACATTTACAGATCTCTTATAGGGGTCCTTGGCACACTGCCACAGTGGTTCTTGCAATCCATTCCCATTTGAATAATGAAACAAGGATCAAGACCACTATGGTATTGAAAAACTGTCATAGAACCTGTATCTTGCTGAAAGATTAATCTAAATATTGTTCCAAAATGTCGTTTTCCAATTCATTTGGCTATTTAGCAGCAATCATACTTTAATTGTGGAGTGCACTATTTGGGGAGATGTTTGTGTGATTTTCTTTTGTAAAGCCAATTTAATCACAAGCCTTGATGTCTCTATTTAACTATTTTATTGATGCTTTTCATTTTGCTCAACATATTAGTCCATTCTTGATCTTTCAGTGTTCAGTATTTATGCACCAGATATCTGGAACAATCTCCTAGAAACCACATCTGTTCTTTTAAATCAAAGCTGAAGACTTTTCTGTTTGCCTTTTACTAAGGTTTTTGATTCTTGTTCTGCACTGTAATGTTCTCTTTTAACTTCTTTCATAATGTTTATTTTGTGCCATCTTAATGCCAAACGATTAAATACATATTAAACAGTTCATGAGGGGAAAAAACACAGCTTTCTAATTTGCACATTTTCAGTGCTGTACAGTACATTTTGTGTTACTGTAGCTGTTGTAGCTATTCTGTCGTTTGTGTTTTTATCCCTGAGGAAGCTATATGATGGATAACTCCTTAGCCTCTCAGACCTTTTCTTTTTCCGCTAGGCCAGCAGTCCAGGCCAAGATGTTGCAATGTTTTGTCAGGATTATTGAATATTGTTTGTTTGAATATCTTGAGTGACAAATAAAACCTTTGATTCTTGAGTATATTATGTTGTGAGGTGTTTTGGTTCTGAAGTTGTGGAGTTGCTTTTTTTCACAATTAAGGAATGAAGGTTCTTCATTGGTGCACAGTATGAAGTATTTATGTAATTTCATGAATGAAATACCATAGTGGTGAGGTTTGTAGCACAGTCAAAATAGAGTTTTCATATTGAGGTTTCCATACCTTAGTCTCTGTTGGCCACTTGTGACCTGGTCTCTGTTGCGGTATCTTAGTATTGAACTATTCAACTTTGAGGTCACGGTGCAGTAGTGTCTGTGTCGAATGGACACTACTGGTGCGAAGCCTCCTGGTGGCGCTATAAAAGACAAAATCTGTAGGAGTACTTTGATCCCCCCCCCCTGATACTGTATCTCTCTTCTTTCAGTGTCAGAGTGATGAGGATGACGATGAGGATGACGATGGATTGGAGTTGAACGACGAGGAGGACGCCTTGGTCCCGGGGGGATGGGGGTGATGTAGGCCCGGTGTCCAGCGGCCCAGCTCCGCAGCAGAGACTTCTGGGCTCGATGGTCCCAGTCCCTGGTAGTGCAGCGTGGCCGCTGGTAGATATCTCCACTCCGGGGCAGTGTAGGCCTATGGTATTTTATACCTACAAGCTCACAATGTGTTAAATGTCTGTTCTCATATCCTCAGATGCCGTCAGTCTTCTTTATTGAAGCCAAGTACGTGATCGCAGCATATGCAAGTGCATTTGCACTCGGTTGTTTGGTTGGAGGGTCTACGGCGGCATGGGGGCACGAATATTGGGAGGAGTGTGCCTTTGTGCCGTGCTCACATTGTTCTTCGGCCTATGGTGGTGCTGGAGAGCCATAAAGGTGGTGAGTAAATTCAATACAGTTCAAATCAAACAGATCCGTCTTGATCACATGACTATGTGAGAGAGATCATGTGTTCCGATTTGCGTGAAATTTGGATAAAATCCGAAGGCTTAATATAAAAAAAAGTGTCATCAAAAATCAAATCAAATATCAAAAAGTCAGCATCCTGGTGGCGCTATAAAAGACAAAATCTGTAGGAGTACTTTGACCCCCCCCCCCCCCCGATACTGTATCTCTTCTTTCAGTGTCAGAGTGTCGAGTGTCGAGGACGAGGATGGATTGGAGTTGAACGACGAGGACGTGAGCGGATTCAATAAAGTTCAAATCAAAACAGATCCGTCTTGATTACATGACTATAGAGATCATGTGTACCGATTTGCGTGAAATTTGGATAACATCTAGAGAGTGTGCATACAAAGTTTTACACAGATCGGTGCAGTTATAGGTAAAAACACGAATCGGCCTGTTATAGCGCCACCATGAGGCTGATTTGAAAATTTTCAAGTGGCATTTCTTCCTCTGCCTAATGGGAATGTGTGTGGAAATTGTGATATCTGTATCTCTCTTCTTTCAGAATGTTGCACCTGTGCCTGTCACCTCTGTTGCACCTTGGTCCAGACAAGTCAGTAATGACAGTTACTCCAGTTGCGTCAGCAGTCGCAGCGCTTTGGAAGCGTTGTACGATGTGGTGAGTGGATCCATAACTGTCCACTCGACTGCAGCTTTTTTTGGACTGGGGAGCATCTTCATTCTCCTTTGTCCTCTTTGGTCTTCGAATTTTAGCGAGTGTATTGTCCCTGTTGACATGGTTCACTCTTGTTTTGTTCTGAGTCAGAAGGCCCTCATAACCATTACCCATGACGACTCCACCGACTTCATCACCAAAGGTTTTGGGATATTGAGCAACAATATCTCTGGCTATCTCTTGACATTGGGCAGAGCACTCGGATTGCATCCACAACAACTCTGATCATCTGTAACCTGTCGGTATGGTCTGCCATCTGCTCCAGAGACATGGCCTGCTGGAGAGTTGGAGGCATTTTATCCCAAGGCACATGGAAAGCTGCAACCCAGTTAGGAAGAGGGAGGAGAAGAGGGTGCAGGGGTAGGTGGAGATGGAGACAGAGCTTGACGTTGGCTCTTGGGCAGAATCTTGGGAGAAGAAAACATGGTATAAAGGAAGGCAAATTAGTAAATTGATAAATCAATACATGTTATGCAACTGTATGAACAACACCTTGAGATTTGAGAAAACAAATACATGTCTGTGTACTGTAATTGTATCAAATGCATAGTTGTCATTATTATCCCTATCCCTATGAACAGATGAACTGAATCATGAATTGAATTGCACTGTGACTGCACTGGTTTTAGTTTTAAAACCATTTTTTCTTTTTTAGAAATTATGAACACTTATTTATGTCTTTTTAAAGAGTATTGTAGGATATATGTAGTATAATTGTAGCATGTATGTTCTTTCTGTCTTGTCTGTATTTTCTGTCATTTTAAATGCTGATCCTGGGAGCTGAGCTCCAACATTTTGTATGCATTTGAGCGAATAGAAAATAAAGTATATAAAGTCTATATCATTAAGAGTGTTTTATCAGATGAAGCTTTACTATTTTCTATTTGGACAAACCTGTCCTTTGAAAGGTTTCTATGAGTTTGCGTGTCTGTAGGGGTGTCAGAATGTCCTTGATGTCATCCTCCTTCACATAACGCAGATCTGCAACTGCTTCTATACCAATGACGATAATCAGTCGCTCAACCAAGGACTTCAGCCGATCTTCATCCAGCCCTGAAAAAATCAGACACAAATAGAGTGATGAAGTGCAACCACAGAAACACCACGTAAGTCATAATGTGGTAATGGATAGTAGTCAACTAGACTGTCTATGTCTACACACATGTAGTCCCCCTCTTGAGTCAGGTAATGAACACCAACATCAACCAATAACACAGACTGATGCTTCTCCACAATCAGGTACACTTTGCCTTGATCAAGTAAAATCAATACAATTTTCCCAAACACAATTCCACTGTCACCACCTGCCAGTGCCACAATCAGCCCCTTCAAATATTTGATATTCTTGTACAATACAGCTGACAACTCTATAGTGTTTTTTCTGTTGACCAATGCCCTGCTGACTGCCTGCTGAATGCTGCGACTGTAGAGCTTCTCTTCAAAGTTGCTTGTCAGTCCAACCACTTGAATGTTTGGAGAAAACAGCTGCCCTGTGCTCAAATAAGCCTGCAATAATTGGTGCCTTTCTGCTAGTGAGCTGCACACATTTTTGAAGTTGTGCAGTCTTCTTGCACATCAGTGTTTCCCCTATATGCATTAACACATTACCTGCCATCCACGGTTATACTCGTGAATCAAAATGTACCCCTTTAACTGCCACGGGCCCATCAACGGTTTAAACCGTTGATGGGTTTTTTCACTGATTACTGTATATTACACTGTTGCGCAGCTTGTACGTTAATATTGGACCTGTAGATGAAGGGGTTAACCGAAAAAACACGTGATCAGTCAGCTGATCACAAACAGCTGTTTGCCCAAATGTTTTATAAAGGAGACGGTGGTGCCGCCTCGGCCTGTGCGCCCAAACATTTCAGAGAGACAGAGAGAGAGAGACGGAGATCGGAGTGAAAAGAGTGAGGGTTGGTAACAGCAATTTTTTGAGACAGGTCAGTCAGTGTGTGAGACAGTTTGTGAGTCAGTTAGTGATTGAGTGTGTGTGTGTGAGACTGCATGAGAGTGTGTTAGAAATTGTGAGCGGTTGAGTGTCTTTAGTTTAGTTCAGTTTAGTTTATTTCAGTCGAGTGAGGAGCGGAGAGGAGAGGAGAGGATCGAGAGGAGAGGAGAGGAGAGGATCGAGAGGAGAGGAGAGAGATCTTTTGGTGTAGTGTAGTCGGAGAGAGAGGAGATAAGCTTGTAGAGAAGAGGAGTGTGAAGAGGAGAGATCATTTGGTGTGGTCGGAGAGCGGAGCAGACAGGAGAGGAGAAGTGGTCAGTTATAGTGATCGAGGAGAGGAGAGGAGAGGAGAAAGAAAAAAAAAGAGATCAGATATAGTGTAGTATAAGTCAAGATGAGGGGCAAAAAACGCTCAAACAGGGGCGCTAAACAAGCGTCCGGTTCGCTACGCCAGCAGACACTGTTGGAGTCGTTGACTCGGGCTACTCGGACACAACCAGCAGTGCCAGTGCAACCAGAGCCGCTTTGTCCACCTCCTGTGGACGACAAGAAACTGTTACGCCAGTTACTGGGATTGGGCCCATCTTCTACTGTGGTGGACGGCGAGGACAAGCAGCAGTTAGTGGGGGCGATCTCTACTACGGCCGCAGCGGGCCCTTCTTCTGCAGTGGACGGCGAGGACAAGCAGCAGTTAGTCGGGGCGAGCTCCACTACGGCCGTAGCGGGCCCATCTACTGCCGCGGTACCGACCGACGGTGTTCGTCGGAGCGGCAGGACCCGTCCGGAGCCCGACAAGCAGCAGTTAGTGGGGGCGATCTCCACTACGGCCGTAGCGGGCCCATCTACTGCCGCGGTACCGACCGACGGTGTTCGTCGGAGCGGCAGGACCCGTCCGGAGCCCGTTCGCAGCCCAGTTGTCACAGACAACGACAGCGACAGCTCTTCCTCCAGTAGCAGTGATGAGGGCTCTGGTGATCGCTGGGATCCAAGGAAGAGAAAGCTTTCTACTGCTCACTTCAGCAGTGGTAAGAATATTTTTTTATTGTGTTTTATTGTGTGTTTGGTGGACTAGACACGATAAGTTGTTGCCAGGTCTGCTTATAAGTTATAAGACACACACACACACACACACACACACACACACACACACACACACACACACAGAGCAGCGTAGGGACACACTCTGATTATGATGCCTATATATTTACTGTGCTTATAAAAATAGCAGATCTACAAGTGTGGTGTGAGCTTGTAGATCTGCTATTTTTATTCTTTTTTGGGAGGGGGATGCAGGTGCACACAGCCCCCCCCCCCTCTGAATGCTTCAAAGTGAATTTGAGGTCAGGTCATGTAAACAACCTTGAAGTAAACGACATTTTGATCCTGTCTTGTCCAGTTCATGTCAACAAACTTCTTGTTGACATGTCAAAAATCCTCTTTGATCTGAATTGGTCTGACAGTAGATTCTCACACAACACTGTAGCACCACCGACACTCTGATTATGAATGATGATAATGTAGCCTATATATTTACTATGTTATATTATGTGATGCCTTGTAAAAATAGCAGATCTACAAGTGTGGTGTGAGCTTGTAGATCTGCTATTTTTATTCTTTTTTTGGAGGGGGATGCAGGTGCACACAGCCCCCCCCCTTCTGAATGCTTCAAAGTGAATTTGAGGTCAGGTCATGTAAACAACCTTGAAGTAAACAACATTTTGATCCTGTCTTGTCCAGTTCATGTCAACAAACTTTTTGTTGACATGTCAAAAATCCTCTTTGATCTGAATTGGTCTGACAGTAGATTCTCACACAACACTGTAGCACCACCGACACTCTCTGTCTGATTATGAATGATGATAATGTAGCCTATATATTTACTATGTTATATTATGTGATGCCTTATAAAAATAGCAGATCTACAAGCTCGTTGTGAGTTTGTAGATCTGCTATTTTTATTCTTTTTTGGGGGGGGGAGTAGGCAGGTGTGCTTTATTGTAAGTCACTCTTGTCTGGATAAGAGTGTTTGCTAAATACTTAAATTGATTTGATGTTCATAATATTTACCAAGTATTTGATGTTTCATTTCAGACTGTGACATGGTTGAGGATGTAGAGGACGTAGCCCTGGCCGGACCATCTAGCAGAGGTAAGAACTTTTTCTGTATGACACTTGTACACAGGAATACAAAATTGCTAAAACACCACAGAACAATGGTACATGTAGCCTATATATTTACCATGCATGTGTGTGGTGCCATAAAAAAAATTCCAGTTCATGTCAACAAACCTTTTCAAAATCCTATTTGATCTGAATTGGACTGACAGTAGATTCACACACAACACTGTAGCATGGGGACACACTCTGTCTGATTATGAATGATGATAATGTAGCCTATATATTTACTATGTTATATTGTGTGATGCCATAAAAAATAACAGATCTACAAGCTTGTTGTGAGTTTGTAGATCTGCTATTTTTATTCTTTTTTTGGGGGGGCGGGGGGTAGGTGGGTGGGCTTTATTGTAAGTCGCTCTGTCTGGAAGAGTGTTTGCTACATTCTTATTTCACTTTATTGCAGGCGCAGACATGGTTGAGGAGGAGGTGGCTGTACCCCTGGCTGGATCATCTCGCAAGTCATCTAGCAAGTCATCTCGCAAGTCATCTCGCAAGGGTAAATGTAGCCTATATATTTACTATGCATGTGTGTGATGCCTTTTATAAAAGTAGCAGATCTACAAACTTGTCGCGAGTTTGTAGATCTGCTCTTTTTATTCTTATTTTGGAGGGGGATGCAGGTGCACACAGCCCCCCCCCTCTGACCATGTCTGTTCTGTCATAATGAAATGCTTCAAAGGGAATTTGAGGTCAGGTCATGTAAACAACCTTGAAGTAAACAACATTTTGATCCTGTCCTGTCCAGTTCATGTCAACAAATTCACACACAACACTGTAGCACCACCAACATCTGCTATTTTTAGTCGCTCTGTCTGGATAAGAGTGTTTGCTAAAAGCCTAAAGTGATATTTTATTTATGTATATTTACAGCTGCAGCTCCTGTGGATGTGTGGTCTGACACAGACTGGCAGCCTAAACTCATCCCCTTTACTGCCGTGAATCCGGGCCCTCAGGGTGCTGCTGCTGAGCTCGACTCCGACTGCCCTGCTGACTATCTAGAGCTACTCCTGCCTGATGTTCTGCTCCAGGAGATATGCAACTATACAAACACATATGCTAAAAACACATATGATAAGCAGAGACTTTCAGAGAAGCCACATGCCAGAGGAAACGTTTGGATAGCATTGACCGTTGCAGAGCTGAAGCGTTTCCTGGGGCTGCTGTTTCTCACTGGGCTTATTTCCAAACCTGAGACTTCACATTACTGGTCAACCGACGAGAACCTCACAACGCCGTTCTTCGGCAGGATCATGGGCAGGAACCGCTTCCAGCTGATCTGGAGCAACCTTCATTTCAATGACACTCCTTCTGAAGACCCGATGTGGAAAGTGCGCCCACTCCTGGACTCCCTCCTGGCAAATTTCCAGGAAATGTATACACCAGGCCAGAACATCACCATTGATGAGGGAACACTGTGTTTCAGAGGTCGCCTAAGTTTCAAAGTGTACAACCCGTGTAAGCCCATAAAGTATGGCATCAAATCATATATGCTCTGTGACTCCACAACCGGCTATCTTCACAACATGAAGCCATACTGTGGCATCAAGAATACCATCCCGGAAACCGTCACCTTCCTGCTAGGAGGCCTTGCAGGTCAAGGGTACCGATTGTGGATGGACAACCTCTACAACAGTGTGAAGCACAGTAAAGCCCTCCTCAAGCAGGGCACCCATGTGTGCGGGACCCTCCGCCAAAGTAGAGGGCAGCCACCAGCCATAGCAAATGTGAAAAAGTCCAAGCTGCCAGTTGGGTCCACTTTGATGCGTCATCAGGGGGAGGTGATGGTCGTGGCATGGCGGGCCAAGGAAGCCAAGATTGTGACCATGGTTTCCACCATCCACAAAGATGAGATGACCACTGTGGCTGAAAAGAAGAAACACCACAGCGAGAAGGTGTCCGAGGCGAGGCCAGTGTGCGTTGTAGACTACAATAGTTACATGAATGGTGTGGACATGTGCGATCAGAACCTGGCCTACTATCTCTTCACCCGGAAGACCAAGAAGTGGCCTAAGAAATTTGCAGTGTACCTGATCCAGCTGGCTTTGTACAATAGCTTTGTGCTTTACAAAGTAAAGCACCAGGGGGCAGCAGAGCGTGTAAAAACATTGTTCAAGTTCACCCATGCTGTAGTGAAGTCTTGGACCGGCACTCCGCTTCCTGAGAAGCGGAAGAAGGTGCAGGAAGAGGTGCAGGAAGAGGTGCAGGAAGAGGTGCAGGAAGAGGTGCAGGAAGAGGTGCAGGAGGAGGTGCATGAGGAGGTGCATGAGGAGGTTGCGCAGGAGGAGGAGGTGGAGTGGGCGGAGTGGTCGCCGGATGAGGCCGCGGCGTGGGCGGCGGAGGCGGGCCCAAAGGGCCATGACCCTGAGACCAGACTGGATCGCTCTGCAGGCCATCATCTGGTCACATACCCACCCACTGAGAACAAGTCTGGTCCAACTAGGGCATGCCGAGTCTGTATGCGCCAGGGGCAACGGAAGGAGACAAGGTACGCATGCAAAGTCTGCAAGGTCCCCTTGCATCCTCTTTGCTACACGGTGTATCACTGTAAGAAGAAGTATTTTTGAAAAACATGCACACACACACACACACACACACACGCTTTCACTCTTTTTGCATTTCATGTAACATGGGCAACTATTGACCAGAGAAGTCAAGGACTGACTGATGATGATGATGATGATGATGATGATGATGATGATGATGATGATGGATCAACTCTGTGTTTTCTTGCTTCAGTATGTCCTGTAACAACCCTGTAATAACCCTGTAACAATTGAGCCAACACACACACACACACACACACACACACACACACACACACACGCTATTACTTTGAAAAGAAAGACTTGAGTTGAAATGCCATTGAAACGGTGTGATAAAAGTGTGATAAAATGTGTCCAAATGCTTTTTTTTTTTTTTTTTTTTTTGTAAAGTATTGTTTACATGACGGATGTCAATGAAGGCGCAAAATAAACGTCAAAGACTTTTGAAATTATTTTTATGTCTCTAAACGTGTTTATTTTACTAAATTGCTTATAACTCTGAATGTATGAAAAAAAGGTCAGTTTTTGGTCAAACCAAGCTGTATTCAACTACCTCTAGCTAAAAAACGGAACATGCTATAAACTTTTTTTTAAATGAAAGAAGAGATTCTAAGCTTTGTTTTGAGATATTCCATGTGTTCATAGTCATAGCACAAACCAATCTGTGAGTCCTCAAATATTAGTCAGAATGGTCAAAATCCTGGCACTGGGGGAACCTTTTCTAAAAAACACCTCTGGCAGGGAATGTGTTAAAGGAGAGATCCGCCCATTTTAAGTGTTATCTTTGATGTGTCGCTAATCACTCACCATCATTGAAAGGGACGTTGAGTTATTCCAGAGAGTCCCCTGTCGTCCAGTCTGTCGACCCCCTCCGTTGGCATAATGGGAGCCTGTGTAAGAGTGAAAATCGTCTATTATAACCGATGCAAAGTTAGTTTTTTCTCTACTACTGCTCATCGTGGAGTCTCATGATACTCAAACGTGCACTGAATGTCGCGAACGAGCTATCGTTCGTGCAGAACGAGATGATGCTGGTTGCTTATTTCTTCCACAGACGCCAGGTTCTGTGGAAGAAACAAGCAACCAGCAAGGGCCAAGGCTTGGATATTTACAATGAGGCCGATAAGGAAGACACAGTTCATATAAATGGCCAGTAGGTGGCTGCAGGTGTCAGAAAGAATATTCTCTCATTATAAGCAGATGGGACAAACTTTAGACTAGATTTTCTTACCTTAATAAAAATTGTCATAAATACTATATGCTTCCAGTCGCTATAGTTTAAAGTCTCCTTTCAATCATCATGATATGCGTTTTGCTAAACTATGGTCCCATTTATTCTAAAATTGACGATAAAGTAGGCTATGCTCCAGGAGGGGCGGGATGATTTGATTGACGACCTACACAACCAATAGCATTCATTCCCCGCCCGCTCTTGATTGACAAGCTACCCAACCAATAGCATTCTTTGGGGGTTGTCTTCCGGTTCCTTGGTCACATGTCTGGTCTCAAGCAATAGCGTTTGAGTTCCGTCGTGCCCAACTGTATATATTAAAGATGGCGGATTGCACGTTCCTCAACAATAGGCTTCATTTACGGTCTGTAGAAACCAATGGGTGACTGCACGTTGCCATTGTCCATTCTTTTTACAGTCTATGGTTTGTACTGGTCTTTCACAACTGCCTGGCTGAGAAGAGCCTTCAAGGTCTCCTTGATAGGTACATACTGAAAGGAACATTCCCTGCCAGCTGCATTTGCACCTTAGATAGATGGGAGTGGGCTAAACATAGCTGAACGTCTTATTGAAAAATGTTTTTCTCAGATCGCATGGGCCCTTCATGGCACACTTTAAAGATATCTTCCTTTGACACATCAGCTAGTATCTGGCTGATTTCATTGTCCTGCAGGTTCAACATAGTAAGCTTCTCATGGAACCTTTGAAAGTGCTAACTTCATGCCAGAGTTGTGCACCTCCTGAAATTCCTCTATGATTGTCTGAATAGCACTAGCAGGAAGTAACATTTTGGCTTGCATTTTAAGATAGAAAACAGCCAAATTGTTCAAAAACTGGCTTTGGTCAGGCACAGTATCCTGCTCTGCAAATTGCACATCAGGCATAGCTTCAGGGAACATTTCATCAGACAATATACACTGCTCATTTTGCTGGCTGTTAGGTGCATCATGACTTATAGTTTCATGGTGTGAACATTTATGGTTTCGACTTAAATGAGAAGAAAAGGTTGACTTAACACAAAAAGATTTGGTGCAGCCTGTATAAGGGCAGGTCACCTTTTTACCATCCATAATATGCCATTTCAAGTGTGCACACAGACTTGAAAAAATGGTGCTCTGAAAGTTACAAGCATCAACCTGGCATGAAAACATAACATTCTGGGGTTGAGGTCTATCTTCAATTGGCACAATTTTTGCCTTGCGATGTTGGCGATACATATGAGACTTGAAAGACTTAAAGTTCTTAAAAGTGCAAGGGCACTCAGGTATACCACATGAAAAGCAATGATTAGCCTCATTCCTGTGTACTTTGAGTGTGTACTATGTGTGGTGAAAGAATATAAGACAGAAGTTGAGAAACTGCATGACTTGCAGTTGTAGCTATACATACTGGTTATTTGGCTGGGATGACTTCAGTGGGTCAAGTCAACTTGAATGCCTGGGGATCTCACTGGTCTCAGATCACACACTGTAACAAAGTAGAACAAAAGTTGTTAAATCTTGAGATTGACAGAGATCACAAGAGTGAAAACAATTCTGTAGCTAAATAAAATACAATTGTATCATCAATTATAGTAAATATTTGCAGAAAATTCAAACTACTAATGCCAAATGACTTAAATATACAAAGAAATGACCAGTACCAATCATCAAAATAAGGCCAAAACATACAATGCTTAATGTTATACTTAATTCTAAAATATTCCAAAATAGTGAAAATAGCCGATCTAAAACTCACATTGTGAGCTTGTACATGTAGGTCAGTTTTTAGATCATATTCATACACCCCTACTTATATTTTTATTATCATCAAAATTGAGTTTTGCAATTACAATGAACAGAAATCCTGCTTCCAACGCCACTGGCTTTACTTGCTTTAAAGCAAACTTACTAAGAGTTTAAATCAAAACCAATATCTAATCTATCTGAACACAAATCACTCTGGTAATTTAATTCATGTTTAAAGTAGTTTAACACTAGCAGCGCGAGCAATTAACGACCCAAAAATGCATTGTGAATATTTCACATCAAACAATTCATTTGGTGAAGCCTCATAGATTGGTGCTTTCTCACCACACAAAAAACGACTTTGCTAGTGTCTATCTATCTCCAATAGTTCACTAGAGCATACAGTCCTAAAAACAATTTATAAATGTCTGGATGAAAAACATGTACAAGTCAAACAAACTGAACAAACTTACAGAATATACACAACTTCAGGAGTCCACACTTGTCTGCCATTCTTTTCCCCTTCTTCAGGAAGCTACTGTGGGTGTGTTCACTGTGTTTGTCTGTGGTGTGTGTGCAGGTGAGGCGGTGCTAACTCAGTCTTCTTCTTCTTCTTCTTCTTCTCTTATTTACTGGCAGTTCGCAACCAACTTAAAGGTGCATATCGCCACCTACTGTACACGAGTGTGTAGCATCATGTCAAATATCCCATTCCCATCACTAAAATGTAATATATATATATATATATATATATATATACATACATACACATACATAGACAAATACATATATATATATATATATATACATACATCCATACATCCATATATATATATATATACATATACTTTTTTTTCTTCTTTTTTTCCCCCCTCCCTTCAAATTCTGCTACTCAACCTAATGTCATATAAAAACGTAAACAGTGCCTTTCTAACCATACCTACTCCCTTTCCCTATGTTCCCAGAATCCCCATACTATCCCATTCCCGTCCTGCTTCAAGAACTTTGTCACGTAATTTTGTTCTTTCCTCTACATAACTTTCACATTTCAATAGAATGTGTTCTACATTTTCAATTTCCCCACAGTTCCCACATTTGTTACTTTCTGCCTTACCCATTACATATAATGTACTATTCAACCCTGTATGCCCCACCCTAAGTCTAGTGATGGCTAACTCAGTAATTTACAACAATGCTGTATAATTGCCATGGCAGAGTTACATTCAGCTTACAATAGGTTACAGTAACAATGTACAATATTCACGCTTCATCAAAACTACCCAGAATAAACTAAAGTACTTTACTGTAATAAAGAAATATAGCATTGTACTGTAGGGTTTTACAGTACTTTGCTGCAAAAACTACAACCAAGTCTAAGAGTGCACCTTTGTCGGCAGGTTTGACAATAATCTTGTTGTTTTGTTTTAACTCATCGAGAGCTTTTCTTTCAAGTACAGTCCACTGAAAATTCCAACCCTAGATTCTCCCCCTGGATAATCTGTTTCATTGTGGAAATCCCAAGCCATTTTCTCCTGTGAAGCAGTTTGACGACAGTTTTGCTTCAGGGGGCCAGTTCACCTCATTTGCACTGACATGGGGCTAGGGCCGGTGCCTAATCTTGAACCGGTTTGTGAATTTCCGCCTTATAACTACTGGTTCTAGGCTGGAAATTGGCTCTGAACCGGACCCACAAAACTACTGGTCTCAAAGCGGGGAAGCTCTAACATCAAGGCTGTTTTGTTTCTTCTTGAAACAATACTAGACATCTGTAAGCCGCCAATCCCGCCATTCTTTAGCAAACCAGCTAATCTTCAAACATAGCAGCATATATGTATGATGCAAGTTATGTTGTGCGCTACTGCACTGTATCATCATGATTTGTGTGCATGGGGTTCTCATCTTAAACAAGTTCAGTGCTTAATGAGATTTCCAATTTAGTAGACCTTGTATTGTGAATTTGTACTTCCATGTACTGTTATGTACTGTCATGTACTGTTCTCATGTCTTACTAAATAAAGTACATCAATCAATCAGCCGTTGCTCAGATCGCAAGTTAGTGGAAAGGCAGGCTCCCAGCACTGGCCGGACACCTGCACTGGGTGCCAGTGCAGGTGTGACCCAATAGGTGACCCAATATCAGTAGAAATGAACTATCATTGATTAAGGGTTGTTTCTGTCACAACATGACTTGAAACGGAAATTACATATCAGTTGAACATGACCTCCTCGGGCATATCACACTCACAGCACACACACCGAATAAACATGCATGGACGGACATTGGCCCATAGGCCCCTATTCCGTGGCAGTTCCCCCAGCCTAAACCCTACCCTAAACCTGTTAAATACTGATAATGGAGCTGCCCTGCCCCAATGTTATTCTAGCACCTGCTCTACCCGTCACCCATTATACCGACACCGTTATTTGCGCGTGGAGGCGTGCCCATGGGCGTGTTGTTGCTATATCCCCCACATTGCCATTCTGCACACACACATGGGTACGGCTTTGGGAGGGGGGACAGTGGGTTCTAAAAGCACCCGCCAAGTGCACACAGACACTGCCATGGCTTTGTGCGTTGGACCATGAGCCGTGTTGCCAGCCTTGGTGAGAAATAAGCAACTGCAGGTCTATGAAAACAAAAAGAAGCAACTATAAGGCCACATGAGCACTTCAAACTAGAGCTTTCATATCCCCTAAATATTTCAGCCCGGCTCACTAATAATTGACAAATTAGGCCCAGCCCAGCCCGTCAGTCATTTTTCTAAAGAAGCCTTTTTTTCTCATTAAATCTTGGTAATTCGTTAACACTGGTTACCTGTTAATTTTAGAATTGATTTTAAGATTTTACTTATGACCTTTAAAGCTGTGAATGGACAGGCCCCCCTTTATATTTCTGCCATGCTGGAACCTTATAGGCCTGTACGCAGCCTCAGATCCTCGGATAAGGCCCTCCTGGAGACCCCCACACCCCAGCTCATCACAAAGGGTGGAAGAGCTTTTGCAGTCCGGGCCCCTAAGCTTTGGAACGCCCTACCTGTCACCCTAAGACGTGCAAAATCAGTATCATCTTTTAAAACTCTTCTGAAAACTTATCTCTATACTAAGGCCTTTTCTTAAATTTTACTGTCACTTTTGTTTTATTTGAGTATATCTGTATGTATTTGTGCCACTTGCTTTATTCTCTGATCGTCTGTAATAGCTTCTATCCAAAGTTTTATCTTGATTGTTCAATTTATTCTGCTCTGTAAAGCACTTTGACTTGTCTGGAAATGTGCTATACAAATAAATTCATTATCATTATCATTATGCAGCAGTGGTTTTCAAAACAACAAATTAAGACAAATTAACCAACTTTTTCAGATTTCAAAAATACAAAGAATTGCCTCCAAACGAAACCCTATGGGTCATTAGTTGACCCGGGCAACAAGAAGAAATCATTAGGGTCCTAATAAAAACCGCAGTGGTAAAATGCCTGCCCACCACCACGGAGGTTGTGGGTTTGAATCCATGTGGTGCATCTGGCTTTGTCGAGCGTCTACACGAACACAATTGGCCGATGTTCGGGGGCGGGGAGAGTGATAATTGTCACTGCCAGCAGGGAGTTTTGGGCGTCCTCCCGGTGGGGGCTCCTCACTGGTCAGTCAGTAGAAAACAACAGCAGTGACAACACAGATATGTGGGGAGGAATCAATTGGCTTAATGACTAAATTAGGGAGAAAAAAGGAAACTGGGAAGAAATGGGAACCTGTTTCCCCTACCAGACTACAAACACGTATAATAATTGATATGCAAATGTTTGACATGGCATGTGAAGTATGACACAGCCACAGGTCTGTTTTCTTATTGTCAGGTGAAAACCTTGTGTATACCCATTTTTGATAATTTCTTGATTTTGTACTTTAACATAAATAAATAATAAATAAATTAAATAAATACACTTGGAGTATGTTTTGAATACACTCAAATACGAAAAGCAATATTCTGTGTACAGTTATCAAAATTGCCCATCTGTGCATGTATATGCTCGCTGTTTACAGTACTCTGTAATCACCTGTAGGCTGATGACACCCTTTCAAAATACACATGATTTGTACACACACACAAACACACACACACACACACACACACACACACACACACACACACAGTATAATAATTATATTGTTTCTCTTGAAAAAAAGCCTGATCTGTTGCACACAATATAATTTATCTTGAAAAGAGCCTGATTTGTTCACCGATGGAGCTGGACCCAAAATAAATGACCCGGAAAGTTTGGTGAAGTTATAGCCTAGAATTGCTATGCTATGTCTAAATATAGACACGTGAAAGTGAATTGAAGTTATGTATTGTCATTCTCTTTGGCTTAAATGCATTATGAACTAAAAGAAAAACTTAATGGGGCTTGCATAAAGGTTGTTTTAAGAGTGGGTGTGATGTCCCAAACACCTGCTTTGTGTCAACTCTACACCGAAGTGTATACATACATATAAGTATGGTTGTAGAGTTTATAACACTTTACCACATACCGCCCACCACTGACAAATGGAAACTAGAAAGGTGCAATTTTGGACAAAATCTGTAGGAGGAAGAGCAAAAACTGAGTTTTGAAGAAAATTCAAAATGGCCAAATCAAGGGATCAGATGTTTAGCTGCATATTCATATTCTGATACTTGAGACACTCACACATCCTGCTCAAGGCTTGGCATATGTTTCATTAATTTAGCTGATGTTCTTATGCACACTTAATTACATTTACGAATAGAATAGAATAGAATAACCCCCAACTCCTTAATGTAAATTAGTCCATACAAGGTGCCCAGATAATGTAGTGACAGTTGCCGTATGGCTGCAAGAACTTGGAAGAGGTGTAGAAGTAGGTTTTATGACACTTTTTAAGCCTCCTTGTGAGTCTTCAGTCTCCTCAACAGCCTCAGGCCAACTCAGGCAAATCCAATCCTCTTGCTATTGTTTTCAGAAGAACTGACACCTCAGTGGCAATTTCAACCATGTGGCCTGCTGCAGCTTCCATCAGCACAGCAGGTTCTTTTTTTCCTAGTATTCTATCTTTTTCACTTTCTAACAGCAAATGATGGGAGTTTGTATGACAAAGAAGAACTCCACTTTTTTAACACCTGTAAACCTGTGAACAGCTTTCACTGTGAATGTTTAGTTTAGTTTAGTTTAGTTTAGAGTCTTTCTTCCTTGTCTTCCCACAGTGCCGGTGGGCTTTTGAGGGTGAGCATGTCAGGAGAGGTTGGTCAGTGTTGAGTTTGGTTCCTCTGGCACTAGAGCTTGTCATTCCTCCTGGGGAGCCACGGTGTCATTCCCTTTATTATCAGCTGGCAGAGATTGATTATTCACAGTTTCAACCGTATTCTCTTGCAAACACTTCAGCTTGCTAAACAGAAGCATGTTTGGCATTTCTTCCTCTCATGGGCCTGGTTGTTAACATCGTTGCATAGACTATTTGCTTCTCGCACTTATGACAGTGTTTTATTCCCCTCTTCTCCTTACTTTATATACAGTAAAGACACACAAACAAAGCTTTGTTATACTGTATGTGCAATTCACAGCTTTATTCTTTATACTGTTCCATCATTTTACAGATTTCTATAATAATGATGTATTTCAATCTGTAAGAACATTTGTAAATGACATAACATAATTATATAAAAGTGATTACCTGAACTTGGAAATGTTATGAGTCACATGATGAGGACACCATCAGAGTATTTGCCTCTGATGTATGTTCAAACAAATTAACACTTAAAATCACAAAATCAATACATCATCCCTTCTGATTCCAATACAAATATAATCATGACATACAGTATACGGTTTCCAAAATACTGCATAATAAAAACATTGCTATAATTGAGCTGAGATGTTTCATAGGTTAGTTGTGCAAAGCTTTGTATACTTCATCTCTATTAGACAACTCCTCAGCACCTTCATATCATCATCATAGTGATTCATTGTGATAAAATCCTTGTCAATATATGGGGCCATATGTATGAAGGTTTTGCAGCCTCCACACTAAATGGATGCATAGACATTATTCTGTGTTTCTCCATTTTTCATCAGAATTAAAATGAACACCTGTTTTTCATCATAAATCACGGCATGGAGAAATCAGTGTGGAATTGTGCACGAGGGAACACGCACATATCCACTCCCATATGGATATGTTTATTATATTGTTCATGTTAATGTATGTAAAATGTAAAACCATATCATTTGGGGGCATAGTCATGGCATCATTTTGATTTCATGCAAATATGATGAGACATTGCTCCGCTCTGCACCCAGGACCCGCTCCCGTGTCAATATGGGCCTTCACCCCTTCTGAAGAGTATGGCGGGGGGAAGAATGACACTGCTGAAGATGAAGTGTCAACTAAGTGTACAGAGGTCTGTGGCAGCAATATTGTCGGCAAAACATGTTCAAAGACAATTCTGGTTAAAGTGTACCCTTCTGGCCACCACGAGAAAGTGGTCAAGGTCTATGCCATCCTGGATGACCAGAGTAACCGGTCCCTAGTGCGACCAGAGTTTTTCAGTCTTTTCAACTTAGACAGTCCAAGTTCTCCTTACAGCCTAAAAACCTGCGCTGGTGTGATAAAGACAAGTGGCAGAAGAGCACATGGCTTCCAAGTGGAGTCTTTAGACAGCAAAGTCACAATCCCCTTACCCACACTGATAGAGTGCACCCATATTCCTGTCGATCGGTCTGAAATTCCCACACCACAAGCTGCTCGCCATCACCCACACCTACAACCTATCGCAGATGAAATCCCAGAACTTGAACACGAGGCACCCATCATGTTGCTGATTGGCAGAGACGTCATAAGAGCACATAAGGTGAGAAACCTGATAAATGGACCACATGAAGCTCCATACGCCCAGAAAGTGGACTTAGGCTGGGTTATAGTGGGCGACGTCTGCCTGAGAAAGATTCAGGAGCCCACCGACACCAAAATCTTCTTCACAAAAAACGTAGAAGGGGAGAAAAAGCCACTCAAGCCATGTTCCCAGAGGTCAAAACCACAAACCAGGGCTCTGCAAGGACCTATCTGAGATCAGTCTCAGACTTTTAGTAGTGACCTTACAAAGGTCACGCGGGGGAGTGTTTTGCCTTCCAGGCTATTGTCTGTCTTATTTTGAAGGATTTTGTGTGCCTGTTTGTGACCCACTTTCCTTGATTGTATCACCTGTGTAACTAATTGAGGGGTAATCAGTCTACACCTGTGGGAGGGAGCGAAGGCAGAGAAATGTTTGCTGTGCAGAGAGATGTTGGCTGTGTGGTTTAACACTACAGAAGTTTGTAAGTTTTATGTTTATTGAAATGCTGTGATGACAATTATTTGATTGCCTTTTGATGCCTGTATACATCATGCTTAACTGTATTGTATTTTGTACACTTTACTGTGTTACAGTTTCACTCCTGACAAAAATCAGTAAAAAAGGAGCAAGACGCTTAATCCCTGACTCCGGTCTCTTTTTTGAATGGAGTTTGGCTGGCTGCCTAATTGTTGTTGCCTAACACTTCAATGAGGGCATTACAGTCTGACAAACGTTTTTGGCCACATTACTTTACTATTTATTTTTTTGTCAGGTGAACAATTACTTTGCCAATACAAAAATGTGAAAGCTAAAGTGTCACAGTTGTGAGCTAGCAACCTGAATTGCATCGCTAACGTTAGCAATGCAAAACGTATTATGGTCCCAGTCCCTGGTAGTGCAGCGTGGCCGCTCCTACAGCAATGGCCGCCTACAGGCAGCTACAGGCAGCGCGTCTGTGGATTCGTGTATACAAAAATGTGAAAGCTAATGTGTCGCATTTGTGAGCTAGCAACCTGGATTGCAATGCTAACGTTAGCAATGCAAAACCTATTAATACAGATATTCTTTCCTGCACACAGCAATATCTCTAGATCACCACTGCCCATCATTGTCTACTATCATCAAACACCAACAAAAAGGTAATATTAGCCAGTGGTGTAAAGTAACTAAGTGCATTTACTCAAGTACTGTACCTACGTACAATTTTGAGGTATTCTTTGACTTTGCTGGAGTATTTCCAACTTTCAGTACTTTTACTTCGACTCCACTACATCTCAGAGACAAATATTGTACTTTTACTCCACTACAATTAGTAGTTTTGTTTTTTAAACGTTTTGTTTATTCGTTTTTGTTCTTTTACATACTCATAGGTAGTACAGACATTTACTGAAGCAAATAGGCAAATAAACAGAGTATCTCCAAACAGAATTGAGTAAGATCTAAACATCAAAACAAAACAAAAACAAACAAGCCTGCAGAAATGCCTATAAAAACATAAAATTGAAATTAATGGGATCGATGTTCTATTAATCATGTTTTATTAAACACCCCCCGCACAGTACACTCATTTTTAGAACACATGTTCAAGAATATCAGGTAACAGCTGGAGTAGAGGAACACATTTTGTAATGCTTTTAGAAGGCTTCATATTGGAGGAAATGGGACTCATCACAAACAGTGAGTGCGATAGTAGAATGAGCTGTGACAAGCCTGCATGTATCTGCAGGTGGTCCCTTTACAGTGGAAATGAAAACAACTTTTAAAACATTGTTATAACAGTGTCCACACATACAGTAAATGGACATTGTAAAGCCATCATTTGCACCTACAGTAGGCTTTCAGTGGCGCACAGACATTAGGCAGGGCATCTCCCCTTCACTGAGAGGAGCAGTGAAGAAATTCCTAAACAAACTACATCTCTGCTTTCAAGAACTTAACGGTTGAAACCACTCCACAGGCAGAACATAGCATATACAGTACAGTACCACAACAATATTTGACCTGTCTGTCTCTAGTATGGAAAGGCATAAGACCACCAGAGAGGAAATGCAGTGTCTGCATTTGCAAGCTATATGCTTTTTTGTCTGAATGAGGGTAGTTTTTGTCATCATTTATGACTAAGTAATACTAATCTGTTTGTCTTAACATGGTTAATTTTGTCCATGTTTAGCAGTCCTCCGGAGGTCGAACCCAAGCCGGTCGAACCCAAGCCGGTCGAACCCAAGCCGAGAAGGGCAGCTAAGCCTAAAACGGAGGTAATAAGCCAATCCTTCTCTTACTCATTAATACTCTTAAAAAAACAGGTCAGGGGCCATGATCTCTATTATTATGCTGATAAGAGCTCCCAGGACCTGAGAGTGCTGCCCTGCGCAGTGGTGGAAAGTAACTAAGTACTTGAGTATTTACTCAAGTACTGTACTTAAGTACAATTTTGAGGTATTTGTTACTTTACTGGAGTATTTCCAGTTTTACTTTTACTTCTACTCCACTACATCTAGGCAAATGTTGTACTTTTACTCCACTACAATTATTTGAAAACTTAACTTTGCACAGTTTGCAGATTATATTATAAAACATACATGAACCACTTTAGCTATTTTATACATAGCTATATGAAAATAGCCGATCTACAAGCTCACAACAACATGTTAGTTTTCTACTTCAAGAATATTTTGAATTGATGCCAATACATTTGTACTTTTATACTCAAGTAACATTTTGAACACAGGCCTTTTACTAGGCCTACAAGCTCACTGCGAGGCATCGTGAGCTTGTAGATCTGCTATTTTCGGCTAATGTTCCCCTCAGAAACAGAATTCTAGGGTTCAAGTGGTTAATGTAAAAAAAAAACTCAAAGATTTGGCGGCCCCCCTATAGTTACTCTGAGGACCCACCCCCCCCCCCCAGGGGTCCCGGACCCTTGTTGAAGAGGTGAAGGAATGTGTTTGTGCATGTGTGTGTGTGAGTGTGTGTCTATGACAGAACCTGAAGAGCCATAAAGTAAAACTCTTGTCTCGCTGTCAACCACACATCTCAGAGGCAAATATTGTACTTTTACTCCACTACAATTATTTGAAACCTTTAGTTACTTTGTAGATATACATTACATTATAAAACATACATTTACCACTTTAGCCCTATTTTATACCTACAAGCTCACAATGTGTTAAATGTCTGTTATCATATCCTCAGTGGCCGTCATTCTTCTATATAAAAGCGCAATACGTCCTCGGAGCGTATACCGCTGCTGTCATTGGTGGCACTTTGATTGGAGAAGGTAGGCATGTCGAAAATATTACAGAATAATCACAATTATTTGAGATAATCGCAATTATTTCTGCATAATTACATAGTTATAATAGTTTCCATATTGAAAAAAAAAGTTAACAATGTGTCACTTCGTGACGTGTTGTAAGCTTGTAGATCAGCTATTTCTGCTATTCTTACATGTATAAAAGTATTAAATATGTCAATAATGTATTTGTATATCTAAAGTATTAGTCATATATGTGCAATTCGTGATTGTCAACTTAAAATTGTAATCTTGACAGAGATCTACAAAATTTTCTATGAGGTGGAGGACAAAGATGTGGCCCGAAAGGCACGTCTGGGAGGAATAGGGTGTCTCTGTGCCGTCGTGACTCTTGTGTTCCTGTTACAGTGGATCTGGAGGAAGGGGGTGAGTAAATTCAATTCAAATCAAACAGATCCGTCTTGATCACATGACTATAGAGAGATCATGTGTTCCGATTTGCGTGAAATTTGGATAAAATCAGAAGGCTTAATATTTAAAAAAATCTGATCAAATATCAAAAAGTCAGCATCCTGGTGGCGCTATAAAAGACTAAATCTGTAGGAGTACCCCCCCCCCCCCCCCCCCCGATACTGTATCTCTCTTCTTTCAGCGTCAGAGTGTCGAGAGACTCGACACTGAAGACCCGGCACAGAGACCTCCAGAAGTCGTCGTCCACAAAACCGTCAACATCGGCACCATCGGCACCATCAATATTTTCGTTACCCCCACATCGGCACCATCAATGTTTTCGTTACCCCCAGCTAGCGTTCCGGGCACCTAGGCTGCTAATGCCTGACAGCGTGTCGCGGGTTCGAATCCCGATCCCGACGACCTTTGCTGCGTATCACTCCCCATCTCTCTCTCCCCATTTCCTGAAACCATACATACGTGGTCTAATGTATCAGACTGGGTGTACTTGAATTTTGAAAGGTTGACAGAATGTTGACTGAATGATTGTCATACTGAGAATTTAGCTTCCTATCTAAGTGCCTTATTTTGAAGTGTCCAACATTTAACTAACCCTATTTCACCATTGCATTATTTCTGCAATATTTACCAAAAGAAATGATTATTCTGATTCTAAACATGATGAAAGATGGTAATTTGATATTCATAGTGATTCCAGACATTTATTGATATTTTTTGGTTCACAGGAAACCTTCATCCTGTGTGTGTGTGTGTGTTGTACCGGATGTGAATGTTGAAGTGTTATTTCTAAGTGAAACCACTGCGCTGTTCTTCAGTTTTGAAACACTACATTTATTATTGTTATAATCATTATGTATGTATGTAAACACATTATGTAGTGAGCCAAAAGCAACCAATCTCCCGTTCATATACACTACAGTATAAGGCTGTACACTCTACAGCCCACTGTATCACTCCCAGATTCTGCAGCCTGCAACTCATTCAACAGGAAACATACTTAGACAGAAATGGTCTACTAATGGCTAATGGCTGGGCTTTTATTAGTGTTATAGCCTGAGTATATCACGACCAAGGCCTCTTCCCCTGCCCTGTGTGCCCTTGAAAGCCCTGTCCTGTATTGTATGCCCCTGTCCTTTGTGTTATGCCCACTGCAGTTCCTTGCTCCCTCCTCTATCTTTTAGGGACTTAATTGAGAGACTGGTTCCACCTTGGCAACCCAGCTGAAGACTGTTGTTTAATTGGCCTTGCAAGTGTATTTAAAGAATGTTCTGTTATTGGTAAAATTGCTGGATTATTTTCCTCTGTTAATTTGCTCCCTTCTTCTGTGTTCCTGTGCGAGGTCCTGTTTTAAGAGTATTTTTAAGTTTGACTTCTACCCTGTGAGGTGTACCTTAGTTTTTCATCAGTAAAGAGTTTTCAGTTTGCCAGCTTCTTTTGTATTGAGGGTGCAGTCACACCAAACTTAAATTCTGCCAATGCTTTTCAATGGGAACGGAGCGGTTTGTTGCCATTCGTGGATTTCCGCTAAAAAAAACTATCCGTTCCCATTGAAAAGCATTGGCAGAATCCTATGGAATCCACCGCATATGGCATATTCAAATTTGATGTGACCGCAACCTGAGTGTTTTCTGCATTCTAGGTCCTACTTTTCCATCCCCAGGTGTGAGAGTGTGACAGAGTTTTTGCGAAAATCTGAACCACTCAAGGCTTATATGCTTTGTTGTACTACAAACGATTTGGACATTTTGGAAAATCTGTGAAAAGTTTTTAATGTTTTGAAAAATCTCACCTATAATTTCATGATATGCCCAAAATGTGGACACCAGGGTTAAACAGCAGCATGAGAAACGGTTCATACACTTAAGCCCTATTTAGTTTTGTGGCTATTCGAAGATTGCTGATCTACCACCTGATTCGGATACTATCAATACATTGAATGGGACATTATCACATTTTATCGATCTACAAGCTCACAACGCTCGCATCGTGATGCATTGTGACCTTGTAGATGTGCTATTTTCAACAAATGTTGACAACATTTACAGATCTCTTATAGGGGTCCTTGGCACACTGCCACAGTGGTTCTTGCAATCCATTCCCATTTGAATAATGAAACAAGGATCAAGACCACTATGGTATTGAAAAACTGTCATAGAACCTGTATCTTGCTGAAAGATTAATCTAAATATTGTTCCAAAATGTCGTTTTCCAATTCATTTGGCTATTTAGCAGCAATCATACTTTAATTGTGGAGTGCACTATTTGGGGAGATGTTTGTGTGATTTTCTTTTGTAAAGCCAATTTAATCACAAGCCTTGATGTCTCTATTTAACTATTTTATTGATGCTTTTCATTTTGCTCAACATATTAGTCCATTCTTGATCTTTCAGTGTTCAGTATTTATGCACCAGATATCTGGAACAATCTCCTAGAAACCACATCTGTTCTTTTAAATCAAAGCTGAAGACTTTTCTGTTTGCCTTTTACTAAGGTTTTTGATTCTTGTTCTGCACTGTAATGTTCTCTTTTAACTTCTTTCATAATGTTTATTTTGTGCCATCTTAATGCCAAACGATTAAATACATATTAAACAGTTCATGAGGGGAAAAAACACAGCTTTCTAATTTGCACATTTTCAGTGCTGTACAGTACATTTTGTGTTACTGTAGCTGTTGTAGCTATTCTGTCGTTTGTGTTTTTATCCCTGAGGAAGCTATATGATGGATAACTCCTTAGCCTCTCAGACCTTTTCTTTTTCCGCTAGGCCAGCAGTCCAGGCCAAGATGTTGCAATGTTTTGTCAGGATTATTGAATATTGTTTGTTTGAATATCTTGAGTGACAAATAAAACCTTTGATTCTTGAGTATATTATGTTGTGAGGTGTTTTGGTTCTGAAGTTGTGGAGTTGCTTTTTTTCACAATTAAGGAATGAAGGTTCTTCATTGGTGCACAGTATGAAGTATTTATGTAATTTCATGAATGAAATACCATAGTGGTGAGGTTTGTAGCACAGTCAAAATAGAGTTTTCATATTGAGGTTTCCATACCTTAGTCTCTGTTGGCCACTTGTGACCTGGTCTCTGTTGCGGTATCTTAGTATTGAACTATTCAACTTTGAGGTCACGGTGCAGTAGTGTCTGTGTCGAATGGACACTACTGGTGCGAAGCCTCCTGGTGGCGCTATAAAAGACAAAATCTGTAGGAGTACTTTGATCCCCCCCCCCTGATACTGTATCTCTCTTCTTTCAGTGTCAGAGTGATGAGGATGACGATGAGGATGACGATGGATTGGAGTTGAACGACGAGGAGGACGCCTTGGTCCCGGGGGGATGGGGGTGATGTAGGCCCGGTGTCCAGCGGCCCAGCTCCGCAGCAGAGACTTCTGGGCTCGATGGTCCCAGTCCCTGGTAGTGCAGCGTGGCCGCTGGTAGATATCTCCACTCCGGGGCAGTGTAGGCCTATGGTATTTTATACCTACAAGCTCACAATGTGTTAAATGTCTGTTCTCATATCCTCAGATGCCGTCAGTCTTCTTTATTGAAGCCAAGTACGTGATCGCAGCATATGCAAGTGCATTTGCACTCGGTTGTTTGGTTGGAGGGTCTACGGCGGCATGGGGGCACGAATATTGGGAGGAGTGTGCCTTTGTGCCGTGCTCACATTGTTCTTCGGCCTATGGTGGTGCTGGAGAGCCATAAAGGTGGTGAGTAAATTCAATACAGTTCAAATCAAACAGATCCGTCTTGATCACATGACTATGTGAGAGAGATCATGTGTTCCGATTTGCGTGAAATTTGGATAAAATCCGAAGGCTTAATATAAAAAAAAGTGTCATCAAAAATCAAATCAAATATCAAAAAGTCAGCATCCTGGTGGCGCTATAAAAGACAAAATCTGTAGGAGTACTTTGACCCCCCCCCCCCCCCGATACTGTATCTCTTCTTTCAGTGTCAGAGTGTCGAGTGTCGAGGACGAGGATGGATTGGAGTTGAACGACGAGGACGTGAGCGGATTCAATAAAGTTCAAATCAAAACAGATCCGTCTTGATTACATGACTATAGAGATCATGTGTACCGATTTGCGTGAAATTTGGATAACATCTAGAGAGTGTGCATACAAAGTTTTACACAGATCGGTGCAGTTATAGGTAAAAACACGAATCGGCCTGTTATAGCGCCACCATGAGGCTGATTTGAAAATTTTCAAGTGGCATTTCTTCCTCTGCCTAATGGGAATGTGTGTGGAAATTGTGATATCTGTATCTCTCTTCTTTCAGAATGTTGCACCTGTGCCTGTCACCTCTGTTGCACCTTGGTCCAGACAAGTCAGTAATGACAGTTACTCCAGTTGCGTCAGCAGTCGCAGCGCTTTGGAAGCGTTGTACGATGTGGTGAGTGGATCCATAACTGTCCACTCGACTGCAGCTTTTTTTGGACTGGGGAGCATCTTCATTCTCCTTTGTCCTCTTTGGTCTTCGAATTTTAGCGAGTGTATTGTCCCTGTTGACATGGTTCACTCTTGTTTTGTTCTGAGTCAGAAGGCCCTCATAACCATTACCCATGACGACTCCACCGACTTCATCACCAAAGGTTTTGGGATATTGAGCAACAATATCTCTGGCTATCTCTTGACATTGGGCAGAGCACTCGGATTGCATCCACAACAACTCTGATCATCTGTAACCTGTCGGTATGGTCTGCCATCTGCTCCAGAGACATGGCCTGCTGGAGAGTTGGAGGCATTTTATCCCAAGGCACATGGAAAGCTGCAACCCAGTTAGGAAGAGGGAGGAGAAGAGGGTGCAGGGGTAGGTGGAGATGGAGACAGAGCTTGACGTTGGCTCTTGGGCAGAATCTTGGGAGAAGAAAACATGGTATAAAGGAAGGCAAATTAGTAAATTGATAAATCAATACATGTTATGCAACTGTATGAACAACACCTTGAGATTTGAGAAAACAAATACATGTCTGTGTACTGTAATTGTATCAAATGCATAGTTGTCATTATTATCCCTATCCCTATGAACAGATGAACTGAATCATGAATTGAATTGCACTGTGACTGCACTGGTTTTAGTTTTAAAACCATTTTTTCTTTTTTAGAAATTATGAACACTTATTTATGTCTTTTTAAAGAGTATTGTAGGATATATGTAGTATAATTGTAGCATGTATGTTCTTTCTGTCTTGTCTGTATTTTCTGTCATTTTAAATGCTGATCCTGGGAGCTGAGCTCCAACATTTTGTATGCATTTGAGCGAATAGAAAATAAAGTATATAAAGTCTATATCATTAAGAGTGTTTTATCAGATGAAGCTTTACTATTTTCTATTTGGACAAACCTGTCCTTTGAAAGGTTTCTATGAGTTTGCGTGTCTGTAGGGGTGTCAGAATGTCCTTGATGTCATCCTCCTTCACATAACGCAGATCTGCAACTGCTTCTATACCAATGACGATAATCAGTCGCTCAACCAAGGACTTCAGCCGATCTTCATCCAGCCCTGAAAAAATCAGACACAAATAGAGTGATGAAGTGCAACCACAGAAACACCACGTAAGTCATAATGTGGTAATGGATAGTAGTCAACTAGACTGTCTATGTCTACACACATGTAGTCCCCCTCTTGAGTCAGGTAATGAACACCAACATCAACCAATAACACAGACTGATGCTTCTCCACAATCAGGTACACTTTGCCTTGATCAAGTAAAATCAATACAATTTTCCCAAACACAATTCCACTGTCACCACCTGCCAGTGCCACAATCAGCCCCTTCAAATATTTGATATTCTTGTACAATACAGCTGACAACTCTATAGTGTTTTTTCTGTTGACCAATGCCCTGCTGACTGCCTGCTGAATGCTGCGACTGTAGAGCTTCTCTTCAAAGTTGCTTGTCAGTCCAACCACTTGAATGTTTGGAGAAAACAGCTGCCCTGTGCTCAAATAAGCCTGCAATAATTGGTGCCTTTCTGCTAGTGAGCTGCACACATTTTTGAAGTTGTGCAGTCTTCTTGCACATCAGTGTTTCCCCTATATGCATTAACACATTACCTGCCATCCACGGTTATACTCGTGAATCAAAATGTACCCCTTTAACTGCCACGGGCCCATCAACGGTTTAAACCGTTGATGGGTTTTTTCACTGATTACTGTATATTACACTGTTGCGCAGCTTGTACGTTAATATTGGACCTGTAGATGAAGGGGTTAACCGAAAAAACACGTGATCAGTCAGCTGATCACAAACAGCTGTTTGCCCAAATGTTTTATAAAGGAGACGGTGGTGCCGCCTCGGCCTGTGCGCCCAAACATTTCAGAGAGACAGAGAGAGAGAGACGGAGATCGGAGTGAAAAGAGTGAGGGTTGGTAACAGCAATTTTTTGAGACAGGTCAGTCAGTGTGTGAGACAGTTTGTGAGTCAGTTAGTGATTGAGTGTGTGTGTGTGAGACTGCATGAGAGTGTGTTAGAAATTGTGAGCGGTTGAGTGTCTTTAGTTTAGTTCAGTTTAGTTTATTTCAGTCGAGTGAGGAGCGGAGAGGAGAGGAGAGGATCGAGAGGAGAGGAGAGGAGAGGATCGAGAGGAGAGGAGAGAGATCTTTTGGTGTAGTGTAGTCGGAGAGAGAGGAGATAAGCTTGTAGAGAAGAGGAGTGTGAAGAGGAGAGATCATTTGGTGTGGTCGGAGAGCGGAGCAGACAGGAGAGGAGAAGTGGTCAGTTATAGTGATCGAGGAGAGGAGAGGAGAGGAGAAAGAAAAAAAAAGAGATCAGATATAGTGTAGTATAAGTCAAGATGAGGGGCAAAAAACGCTCAAACAGGGGCGCTAAACAAGCGTCCGGTTCGCTACGCCAGCAGACACTGTTGGAGTCGTTGACTCGGGCTACTCGGACACAACCAGCAGTGCCAGTGCAACCAGAGCCGCTTTGTCCACCTCCTGTGGACGACAAGAAACTGTTACGCCAGTTACTGGGATTGGGCCCATCTTCTACTGTGGTGGACGGCGAGGACAAGCAGCAGTTAGTGGGGGCGATCTCTACTACGGCCGCAGCGGGCCCTTCTTCTGCAGTGGACGGCGAGGACAAGCAGCAGTTAGTCGGGGCGAGCTCCACTACGGCCGTAGCGGGCCCATCTACTGCCGCGGTACCGACCGACGGTGTTCGTCGGAGCGGCAGGACCCGTCCGGAGCCCGACAAGCAGCAGTTAGTGGGGGCGATCTCCACTACGGCCGTAGCGGGCCCATCTACTGCCGCGGTACCGACCGACGGTGTTCGTCGGAGCGGCAGGACCCGTCCGGAGCCCGTTCGCAGCCCAGTTGTCACAGACAACGACAGCGACAGCTCTTCCTCCAGTAGCAGTGATGAGGGCTCTGGTGATCGCTGGGATCCAAGGAAGAGAAAGCTTTCTACTGCTCACTTCAGCAGTGGTAAGAATATTTTTTTATTGTGTTTTATTGTGTGTTTGGTGGACTAGACACGATAAGTTGTTGCCAGGTCTGCTTATAAGTTATAAGACACACACACACACACACACACACACACACACACACACACAGAGCAGCGTAGGGACACACTCTGATTATGATGCCTATATATTTACTGTGCTTATAAAAATAGCAGATCTACAAGTGTGGTGTGAGCTTGTAGATCTGCTATTTTTATTCTTTTTTGGGAGGGGGATGCAGGTGCACACAGCCCCCCCCCCCTCTGAATGCTTCAAAGTGAATTTGAGGTCAGGTCATGTAAACAACCTTGAAGTAAACGACATTTTGATCCTGTCTTGTCCAGTTCATGTCAACAAACTTCTTGTTGACATGTCAAAAATCCTCTTTGATCTGAATTGGTCTGACAGTAGATTCTCACACAACACTGTAGCACCACCGACACTCTGATTATGAATGATGATAATGTAGCCTATATATTTACTATGTTATATTATGTGATGCCTTGTAAAAATAGCAGATCTACAAGTGTGGTGTGAGCTTGTAGATCTGCTATTTTTATTCTTTTTTTGGAGGGGGATGCAGGTGCACACAGCCCCCCCCCTTCTGAATGCTTCAAAGTGAATTTGAGGTCAGGTCATGTAAACAACCTTGAAGTAAACAACATTTTGATCCTGTCTTGTCCAGTTCATGTCAACAAACTTTTTGTTGACATGTCAAAAATCCTCTTTGATCTGAATTGGTCTGACAGTAGATTCTCACACAACACTGTAGCACCACCGACACTCTCTGTCTGATTATGAATGATGATAATGTAGCCTATATATTTACTATGTTATATTATGTGATGCCTTATAAAAATAGCAGATCTACAAGCTCGTTGTGAGTTTGTAGATCTGCTATTTTTATTCTTTTTTGGGGGGGGGAGTAGGCAGGTGTGCTTTATTGTAAGTCACTCTTGTCTGGATAAGAGTGTTTGCTAAATACTTAAATTGATTTGATGTTCATAATATTTACCAAGTATTTGATGTTTCATTTCAGACTGTGACATGGTTGAGGATGTAGAGGACGTAGCCCTGGCCGGACCATCTAGCAGAGGTAAGAACTTTTTCTGTATGACACTTGTACACAGGAATACAAAATTGCTAAAACACCACAGAACAATGGTACATGTAGCCTATATATTTACCATGCATGTGTGTGGTGCCATAAAAAAAATTCCAGTTCATGTCAACAAACCTTTTCAAAATCCTATTTGATCTGAATTGGACTGACAGTAGATTCACACACAACACTGTAGCATGGGGACACACTCTGTCTGATTATGAATGATGATAATGTAGCCTATATATTTACTATGTTATATTGTGTGATGCCATAAAAAATAACAGATCTACAAGCTTGTTGTGAGTTTGTAGATCTGCTATTTTTATTCTTTTTTTGGGGGGGCGGGGGGTAGGTGGGTGGGCTTTATTGTAAGTCGCTCTGTCTGGAAGAGTGTTTGCTACATTCTTATTTCACTTTATTGCAGGCGCAGACATGGTTGAGGAGGAGGTGGCTGTACCCCTGGCTGGATCATCTCGCAAGTCATCTAGCAAGTCATCTCGCAAGTCATCTCGCAAGGGTAAATGTAGCCTATATATTTACTATGCATGTGTGTGATGCCTTTTATAAAAGTAGCAGATCTACAAACTTGTCGCGAGTTTGTAGATCTGCTCTTTTTATTCTTATTTTGGAGGGGGATGCAGGTGCACACAGCCCCCCCCCTCTGACCATGTCTGTTCTGTCATAATGAAATGCTTCAAAGGGAATTTGAGGTCAGGTCATGTAAACAACCTTGAAGTAAACAACATTTTGATCCTGTCCTGTCCAGTTCATGTCAACAAATTCACACACAACACTGTAGCACCACCAACATCTGCTATTTTTAGTCGCTCTGTCTGGATAAGAGTGTTTGCTAAAAGCCTAAAGTGATATTTTATTTATGTATATTTACAGCTGCAGCTCCTGTGGATGTGTGGTCTGACACAGACTGGCAGCCTAAACTCATCCCCTTTACTGCCGTGAATCCGGGCCCTCAGGGTGCTGCTGCTGAGCTCGACTCCGACTGCCCTGCTGACTATCTAGAGCTACTCCTGCCTGATGTTCTGCTCCAGGAGATATGCAACTATACAAACACATATGCTAAAAACACATATGATAAGCAGAGACTTTCAGAGAAGCCACATGCCAGAGGAAACGTTTGGATAGCATTGACCGTTGCAGAGCTGAAGCGTTTCCTGGGGCTGCTGTTTCTCACTGGGCTTATTTCCAAACCTGAGACTTCACATTACTGGTCAACCGACGAGAACCTCACAACGCCGTTCTTCGGCAGGATCATGGGCAGGAACCGCTTCCAGCTGATCTGGAGCAACCTTCATTTCAATGACACTCCTTCTGAAGACCCGATGTGGAAAGTGCGCCCACTCCTGGACTCCCTCCTGGCAAATTTCCAGGAAATGTATACACCAGGCCAGAACATCACCATTGATGAGGGAACACTGTGTTTCAGAGGTCGCCTAAGTTTCAAAGTGTACAACCCGTGTAAGCCCATAAAGTATGGCATCAAATCATATATGCTCTGTGACTCCACAACCGGCTATCTTCACAACATGAAGCCATACTGTGGCATCAAGAATACCATCCCGGAAACCGTCACCTTCCTGCTAGGAGGCCTTGCAGGTCAAGGGTACCGATTGTGGATGGACAACCTCTACAACAGTGTGAAGCACAGTAAAGCCCTCCTCAAGCAGGGCACCCATGTGTGCGGGACCCTCCGCCAAAGTAGAGGGCAGCCACCAGCCATAGCAAATGTGAAAAAGTCCAAGCTGCCAGTTGGGTCCACTTTGATGCGTCATCAGGGGGAGGTGATGGTCGTGGCATGGCGGGCCAAGGAAGCCAAGATTGTGACCATGGTTTCCACCATCCACAAAGATGAGATGACCACTGTGGCTGAAAAGAAGAAACACCACAGCGAGAAGGTGTCCGAGGCGAGGCCAGTGTGCGTTGTAGACTACAATAGTTACATGAATGGTGTGGACATGTGCGATCAGAACCTGGCCTACTATCTCTTCACCCGGAAGACCAAGAAGTGGCCTAAGAAATTTGCAGTGTACCTGATCCAGCTGGCTTTGTACAATAGCTTTGTGCTTTACAAAGTAAAGCACCAGGGGGCAGCAGAGCGTGTAAAAACATTGTTCAAGTTCACCCATGCTGTAGTGAAGTCTTGGACCGGCACTCCGCTTCCTGAGAAGCGGAAGAAGGTGCAGGAAGAGGTGCAGGAAGAGGTGCAGGAAGAGGTGCAGGAAGAGGTGCAGGAAGAGGTGCAGGAGGAGGTGCATGAGGAGGTGCATGAGGAGGTTGCGCAGGAGGAGGAGGTGGAGTGGGCGGAGTGGTCGCCGGATGAGGCCGCGGCGTGGGCGGCGGAGGCGGGCCCAAAGGGCCATGACCCTGAGACCAGACTGGATCGCTCTGCAGGCCATCATCTGGTCACATACCCACCCACTGAGAACAAGTCTGGTCCAACTAGGGCATGCCGAGTCTGTATGCGCCAGGGGCAACGGAAGGAGACAAGGTACGCATGCAAAGTCTGCAAGGTCCCCTTGCATCCTCTTTGCTACACGGTGTATCACTGTAAGAAGAAGTATTTTTGAAAAACATGCACACACACACACACACACACACACGCTTTCACTCTTTTTGCATTTCATGTAACATGGGCAACTATTGACCAGAGAAGTCAAGGACTGACTGATGATGATGATGATGATGATGATGATGATGATGATGATGATGATGATGATGATGATGATGATGATGATGATGATGATGATGATGATGATGATGATGATGATGATGATGATGATGATGATGGATCAACTCTGTGTTTTCTTGCTTCAGTATGTCCTGTAACAACCCTGTAATAACCCTGTAACAATTGAGCCAACACACACACACACACACACACACACACACACACACACACTCTATTACTTTGAAAAGAAAGACTTGAGTTGAAATGCCATTGAAACGGTGTGATAAAAGTGTGATAAAATGTGTCCAAATGCTTTTTTTTTTTTTTTTTTTTTGTAAAGTATTGTTTACATGACGGATGTCAATGAAGGCGCAAAATAAACGTCAAAGACTTTTGAAATTATTTTTATGTCTCTAAACGTGTTTATTTTACTAAATTGCTTATAACTCTGAATGTATGAAAAAAAGGTCAGTTTTTGGTCAAACCAAGCTGTATTCAACTACCTCTAGCTAAAAAACGGAACATGCTATAAACTTTTTTTTAAATGAAAGAAGAGATTCTAAGCTTTGTTTTGAGATATTCCATGTGTTCATAGTCATAGCACAAACCAATCTGTGAGTCCTCAAATATTAGTCAGAATGGTCAAAATCCTGGCACTGGGGGAACCTTTTCTAAAAAACACCTCTGGCAGGGAATGTGTTAAAGGAGAGATCCGCCCATTTTAAGTGTTATCTTTGATGTGTCGCTAATCACTCACCATCATTGAAAGGGACGTTGAGTTATTCCAGAGAGTCCCCTGTCGTCCAGTCTGTCGACCCCCTCCGTTGGCATAATGGGAGCCTGTGTAAGAGTGAAAATCGTCTATTATAACCGATGCAAAGTTAGTTTTTTCTCTACTACTGCTCATCGTGGAGTCTCATGATACTCAAACGTGCACTGAATGTCGCGAACGAGCTATCGTTCGTGCAGAACGAGATGATGCTGGTTGCTTATTTCTTCCACAGACGCCAGGTTCTGTGGAAGAAACAAGCAACCAGCAAGGGCCAAGGCTTGGATATTTACAATGAGGCCGATAAGGAAGACACAGTTCATATAAATGGCCAGTAGGTGGCTGCAGGTGTCAGAAAGAATATTCTCTCATTATAAGCAGATGGGACAAACTTTAGACTAGATTTTCTTACCTTAATAAAAATTGTCATAAATACTATATGCTTCCAGTCGCTATAGTTTAAAGTCTCCTTTCAATCATCATGATATGCGTTTTGCTAAACTATGGTCCCATTTATTCTAAAATTGACGATAAAGTAGGCTATGCTCCAGGAGGGGCGGGATGATTTGATTGACGACCTACACAACCAATAGCATTCATTCCCCGCCCGCTCTTGATTGACAAGCTACCCAACCAATAGCATTCTTTGGGGGTTGTCTTCCGGTTCCTTGGTCACATGTCTGGTCTCAAGCAATAGCGTTTGAGTTCCGTCGTGCCCAACTGTATATATTAAAGATGGCGGATTGCACGTTCCTCAACAATAGGCTTCATTTACGGTCTGTAGAAACCAATGGGTGACTGCACGTTGCCATTGTCCATTCTTTTTACAGTCTATGGTTTGTACTGGTCTTTCACAACTGCCTGGCTGAGAAGAGCCTTCAAGGTCTCCTTGATAGGTACATACTGAAAGGAACATTCCCTGCCAGCTGCATTTGCACCTTAGATAGATGGGAGTGGGCTAAACATAGCTGAACGTCTTATTGAAAAATGTTTTTCTCAGATCGCATGGGCCCTTCATGGCACACTTTAAAGATATCTTCCTTTGACACATCAGCTAGTATCTGGCTGATTTCATTGTCCTGCAGGTTCAACATAGTAAGCTTCTCATGGAACCTTTGAAAGTGCTAACTTCATGCCAGAGTTGTGCACCTCCTGAAATTCCTCTATGATTGTCTGAATAGCACTAGCAGGAAGTAACATTTTGGCTTGCATTTTAAGATAGAAAACAGCCAAATTGTTCAAAAACTGGCTTTGGTCAGGCACAGTATCCTGCTCTGCAAATTGCACATCAGGCATAGCTTCAGGGAACATTTCATCAGACAATATACACTGCTCATTTTGCTGGCTGTTAGGTGCATCATGACTTATAGTTTCATGGTGTGAACATTTATGGTTTCGACTTAAATGAGAAGAAAAGGTTGACTTAACACAAAAAGATTTGGTGCAGCCTGTATAAGGGCAGGTCACCTTTTTACCATCCATAATATGCCATTTCAAGTGTGCACACAGACTTGAAAAAATGGTGCTCTGAAAGTTACAAGCATCAACCTGGCATGAAAACATAACATTCTGGGGTTGAGGTCTATCTTCAATTGGCACAATTTTTGCCTTGCGATGTTGGCGATACATATGAGACTTGAAAGACTTAAAGTTCTTAAAAGTGCAAGGGCACTCAGGTATACCACATGAAAAGCAATGATTAGCCTCATTCCTGTGTACTTTGAGTGTGTACTATGTGTGGTGAAAGAATATAAGACAGAAGTTGAGAAACTGCATGACTTGCAGTTGTAGCTATACATACTGGTTATTTGGCTGGGATGACTTCAGTGGGTCAAGTCAACTTGAATGCCTGGGGATCTCACTGGTCTCAGATCACACACTGTAACAAAGTAGAACAAAAGTTGTTAAATCTTGAGATTGACAGAGATCACAAGAGTGAAAACAATTCTGTAGCTAAATAAAATACAATTGTATCATCAATTATAGTAAATATTTGCAGAAAATTCAAACTACTAATGCCAAATGACTTAAATATACAAAGAAATGACCAGTACCAATCATCAAAATAAGGCCAAAACATACAATGCTTAATGTTATACTTAATTCTAAAATATTCCAAAATAGTGAAAATAGCCGATCTAAAACTCACATTGTGAGCTTGTACATGTAGGTCAGTTTTTAGATCATATTCATACACCCCTACTTATATTTTTATTATCATCAAAATTGAGTTTTGCAATTACAATGAACAGAAATCCTGCTTCCAACGCCACTGGCTTTACTTGCTTTAAAGCAAACTTACTAAGAGTTTAAATCAAAACCAATATCTAATCTATCTGAACACAAATCACTCTGGTAATTTAATTCATGTTTAAAGTAGTTTAACACTAGCAGCGCGAGCAATTAACGACCCAAAAATGCATTGTGAATATTTCACATCAAACAATTCATTTGGTGAAGCCTCATAGATTGGTGCTTTCTCACCACACAAAAAACGACTTTGCTAGTGTCTATCTATCTCCAATAGTTCACTAGAGCATACAGTCCTAAAAACAATTTATAAATGTCTGGATGAAAAACATGTACAAGTCAAACAAACTGAACAAACTTACAGAATATACACAACTTCAGGAGTCCACACTTGTCTGCCATTCTTTTCCCCTTCTTCAGGAAGCTACTGTGGGTGTGTTCACTGTGTTTGTCTGTGGTGTGTGTGCAGGTGAGGCGGTGCTAACTCAGTCTTCTTCTTCTTCTTCTTCTTCTCTTATTTACTGGCAGTTCGCAACCAACTTAAAGGTGCATATCGCCACCTACTGTACACGAGTGTGTAGCATCATGTCAAATATCCCATTCCCATCACTAAAATGTAATATATATATATATATATATATATATATACATACATACACATACATAGACAAATACATATATATATATATATATATATACATACATCCATACATCCATATATATATATATATACATATACTTTTTTTTCTTCTTTTTTTCCCCCCTCCCTTCAAATTCTGCTACTCAACCTAGTGTCATATAAAAACGTAAACAGTGCCTTTCTAACCATACCTACTCCCTTTCCCTATGTTCCCAGAATCCCCATACTATCCCATTCCCGTCCTGCTTCAAGAACTTTGTCACGTAATTTTGTTCTTTCCTCTACATAACTTTCACATTTCAATAGAATGTGTTCTACATTTTCAATTTCCCCACAGTTCCCACATTTGTTACTTTCTGCCTTACCCATTACATATAATGTACTATTCAACCCTGTATGCCCCACCCTAAGTCTAGTGATGGCTAACTCAGTAATTTACAACAATGCTGTATAATTGCCATGGCAGAGTTACATTCAGCTTACAATAGGTTACAGTAACAATGTACAATATTCACGCTTCATCAAAACTACCCAGAATAAACTAAAGTACTTTACTGTAATAAAGAAATATAGCATTGTACTGTAGGGTTTTACAGTACTTTGCTGCAAAAACTACAACCAAGTCTAAGAGTGCACCTTTGTCGGCAGGTTTGACAATAATCTTGTTGTTTTGTTTTAACTCATCGAGAGCTTTTCTTTCAAGTACAGTCCACTGAAAATTCCAACCCTAGATTCTCCCCCTGGATAATCTGTTTCATTGTGGAAATCCCAAGCCATTTTCTCCTGTGAAGCAGTTTGACGACAGTTTTGCTTCAGGGGGCCAGTTCACCTCATTTGCACTGACATGGGGCTAGGGCCGGTGCCTAATCTTGAACCGGTTTGTGAATTTCCGCCTTATAACTACTGGTTCTAGGCTGGAAATTGGCTCTGAACCGGACCCACAAAACTACTGGTCTCAAAGCGGGGAAGCTCTAACATCAAGGCTGTTTTGTTTCTTCTTGAAACAATACTAGACATCTGTAAGCCGCCAATCCCGCCATTCTTTAGCAAACCAGCTAATCTTCAAACATAGCAGCATATATGTATGATGCAAGTTATGTTGTGCGCTACTGCACTGTATCATCATGATTTGTGTGCATGGGGTTCTCATCTTAAACAAGTTCAGTGCTTAATGAGATTTCCAATTTAGTAGACCTTGTATTGTGAATTTGTACTTCCATGTACTGTTATGTACTGTCATGTTCTCATGTCTTACTAAATAAAGTACATCAATCAATCAGCCGTTGCTCAGATCGCAAGTTAGTGGAAAGGCAGGCTCCCAGCACTGGCCGGACACCTGCACTGGGTGCCAGTGCAGGTGTGACCCAATAGGTGACCCAATATCAGTAGAAATGAACTATCATTGATTAAGGGTTGTTTCTGTCACAACATGACTTGAAACGGAAATTACATATCAGTTGAACATGACCTCCTCGGGCATATCACACTCACAGCACACACACCGAATAAACATGCATGGACGGACATTGGCCCATAGGCCCCTATTCCGTGGCAGTTCCCCCAGCCTAAACCCTACCCTAAACCTGTTAAATACTGATAATGGAGCTGCCCTGCCCCAATATGTTATTCTAGCACCTGCTCTACCCGTCACCCATTATACCGACACCGTTATTTGCGCGTGGAGGCGTGCCCATGGGCGTGTTGTTGCTATATCCCCCACATTGCCATTCTGCACACACACATGGGTACGGCTTTGGGAGGGGGGACAGTGGGTTCTAAAAGCACCCGCCAAGTGCACACAGACACTGCCATGGCTTTGTGCGTTGGACCATGAGCCGTGTTGCCAGCCTTGGTGAGAAATAAGCAACTGCAGGTCTATGAAAACAAAAAGAAGCAACTATAAGGCCACATGAGCACTTCAAACTAGAGCTTTCATATCCCCTAAATATTTCAGCCCGGCTCACTAATAATTGACAAATTAGGCCCAGCCCAGCCCGTCAGTCATTTTTCTAAAGAAGCCTTTTTTTCTCATTAAATCTTGGTAATTCGTTAACACTGGTTACCTGTTAATTTTAGAATTGATTTTAAGATTTTACTTATGACCTTTAAAGCTGTGAATGGACAGGCCCCCCTTTATATTTCTGCCATGCTGGAACCTTATAGGCCTGTACGCAGCCTCAGATCCTCGGATAAGGCCCTCCTGGAGACCCCCACACCCCAGCTCATCACAAAGGGTGGAAGAGCTTTTGCAGTCCGGGCCCCTAAGCTTTGGAACGCCCTACCTGTCACCCTAAGACGTGCAAAATCAGTATCATCTTTTAAAACTCTTCTGAAAACTTATCTCTATACTAAGGCCTTTTCTTAAATTTTACTGTCACTTTTGTTTTATTTGAGTATATCTGTATGTATTTGTGCCACTTGCTTTATTCTCTGATCGTCTGTAATAGCTTCTATCCAAAGTTTTATCTTGATTGTTCAATTTATTCTGCTCTGTAAAGCACTTTGACTTGTCTGGAAATGTGCTATACAAATAAATTCATTATCATTATCATTATGCAGCAGTGGTTTTCAAAACAACAAATTAAGACAAATTAACCAACTTTTTCAGATTTCAAAAATACAAAGAATTGCCTCCAAACGAAACCCTATGGGTCATTAGTTGACCCGGGCAACAAGAAGAAATCATTAGGGTCCTAATAAAAACCGCAGTGGTAAAATGCCTGCCCACCACCACGGAGGTTGTGGGTTTGAATCCATGTGGTGCATCTGGCTTTGTCGAGCGTCTACACGAACACAATTGGCCGATGTTCGGGGGCGGGGAGAGTGATAATTGTCACTGCCAGCAGGGAGTTTTGGGCGTCCTCCCGGTGGGGGCTCCTCACTGGTAGGTGAGTCAGTAGAAAACAACAGCAGTGACAACACAGATATGTGGGGAGGAATCAATTGGCTTAATGACTAAATTACGGAGAAAAAAGGAAACTGGGAAGAAATGGGAACCTGTTTCCCCTACCAGACTACAAACACGTATAATAATTGATATGCAAATGTTTGACATGGCATGTGAAGTATGACACAGCCACAGGTCTGTATTCTTATTGTCAGGTGAAAACCTTGTGTATCCCCATTTTTGATAATTTCTTGATTTTGTACTTTAACATAAATAAATAATAAATAAATTAAATAAATACACTTAGAGTATGTTTTGAATACACTCAAATACGAAAAGCAATATTCTGTGTACAGTTATCAAAATTGCCCATCTGTGCATGTATATGCTCGCTGTTTACAGTACTCTGTAATCACCTGTAGGCTGATGACACCCTTTCAAAATACACATGATTTGTACACACACACACACACACACACACACACACACACACACACACACACACACACACACACACACACACACACACACACACACACACACACACACACACACACACACACACACACACACACACACACACACACACACACAGTATAATAATTATATTGTTTCTCTTGAAAAAAAGCCTGATCTGTTGCACACAATATAATTTATCTTGAAAAGAGCCTGATTTGTTCACCGATGGAGCTGGACCCAAAATAAATGACCCGGAAAGTTTGGTGAAGTTATAGCCTAGAATTGCTATGCTATGTCTAAATATAGACACGTGAATTTGGATTGAAATGATTGAAGTTATGTATTGTCATTCTCTATTATGAACTAAAAGAAAAACTTAATGGGGCTTGCATAAAGGTTGTTTTCAGAGTGGGTGTGATGTCCCAAACACCTGCTTTGTGTCAACTCTACACCGAAGTGTATACATACATATAAGTATGGTTGTAGAGTTTTTACCTCTTTACCACATACCGCCCACCACTGACAAATGGAAACTAGAAAGGTGCAATTTTGGACAAAATCTGTAGGAGGAAGAGCAAAAACTGAGTTTTGAAGAAAATTCAAAATGGCCAAATCAAGGGATCAGATGTTTAGCTGCATATTCATATTCTGATACTTGAGACACTCACACATCCTGCTCAAGGCTTGGCATATGTTTCATTAATTTAGCTGATGTTCTTATGCACACTTAATTACATTTACGAATAGAATAGAATAGAATAACCCCCAACTCCTTAATGTAAATTAGTCCATACAAGGTGCCCAAATAATGTAGTGGCAGTTGCCGTATGGCTGCAAGAACTTGGAAGAGGTGTAGAAGGAGGTTTTATGACACTTTTGATGACAGCCTCCTTGTGAGTCTTCAGTCTCCTCAACAGCCTCAGGCCAACTCAGGCAAATCCAATCCTCTTGCTATTGTTTTCAGAAGAACTGACACCTCAGTGGCAATTTCAACCATGTGGCCTGCTGTAACTTCCATCAGCACAGCAGGTTCTTCTTTTCCTAGTATTCTATCTTTTTCACTTTCTAACAGCAAATGATGGGAGTTTGTATGACGAAGAAGAATTCCACTTTTTTAACACCTGTAAACCTGTGAACAGCTTTCACTGTGTATGTTTAGTTTAGTTTGACACAGAGTTTTGAGTCTTTCTTCCTTGTCTTCCCACAGTGGCGGTGGGCTTTTGAGGGTGAGCATCAGTCAGGAGAGGTTGGTCAGTGTTGAGTTTGGTTCAGTGTCCTCTGGCACTAGAGCTTTTCATTCCTCCTGGGGAGCCACCAGTGGCGTAACGGAGGGGCAGCAAGTGCTGCTGTGCGGGGGGGCCACCAGCAGGCGGGGCCCCGCCTGGCTGATACAAATATTTTTACAGCAAAAAAAAAGAAAAAAGTTGATTTATATTGCACGCGCGCGAGGTTGTGCACGCACATGCACGCGCGCTGTGCACATGACACCGTGGCCACTGGGAGCCACGGTGTCATTCCCTTTATTATCAGCTGGCAGAGATTGATTATTCACAGTTTCAACCGTATTCTCTTGCAAACACTTCAGCTTGCTAAACAGAAGCATGTTTGGCATTTCCTCTCATGGGCCTGGTTGTTAACATCGTTGCATAGACTCTTTGCTTCACTTATGACAGTGTTTTATTCCCCTCTTCTCCTTACTTTATATACAGTAAAGACACACAAACAAAGCTTTCTTATACTGTATGTGCAATTCACAGCTTTATTCTTTATACTGTTCCACCGTTTTACAGATTTCTATGATAATGATATATATACAATCTGTAAGAAAATGTGTAAATGAAATAACATAATTATATAAAAGTGATTACCTGAACTTGTTAATGTTATGAGTCACATGATGAGGACACCATCAGAGTATTTGCCTCTGGTGTATGATCAAACAAATTAACACTTAAAACTACTATCACAAAATCAATTAGATCATCCCTTCTGATTCCAATACAAATATAATCATGACATACAGTATACGGTTTCCAAAATACTGCATAATAAAAACATTGCTATAATATTGAGCTGAGATGTTTCATAGGTTAGTAGTGCAAAGCTTTGTATATTAGACAACTCCTCAGCACCTTCAAATCATCATCAGGGAGTCATTGTGATAAACTCCTAGTCAATATATGGGGCCATATGTATGAAGGTTTTGCAGCCACCACACTAAATGGATGCATAGACATTATTAGTCATTTTAAGAAATGTATCAGCCCATTTCTTCATAAACGTATCATTTTGATTTCATGCAAATATGATGGGCAATAAAGTAGCTCATTCTTATCTAATATTGAGAGCAATACACCAATTTAAAATGCACAATTATTTTGCTATGACATTTTGTTAGACTCAAAACACAGACTATTATAATTGTTCTTACATAATCTCACATTGCGACTCTGTTGCCAAAACACTCTCACACAGCCTGAAAATGTGTGTACACCACCTGCAGAATATGTGGAGAGGTATGCACTTTCTCACGTCAAGTTTCCTTTTCAGCATATTTTTTTGTGCGCAAAGACTGCACACACCATTGATACATATGGCCCCAATTACATACATTTGTTCCTAATTCATGGTGTTCTTAAGGTAAGAGGCAAAGCTACCGTTTTAATATCCTGAGCTATAATTCATACTTCTTGGCACAGACCAAACGGATCTCAAACTAAGTTAAGATCTGTTTCGTCTTCAGAATGCAATGTGTAATACTTGATCCTGATTTGGGGGGGGGGAAATGGGGGAAAAAAGAGGGGGGGAGGGCATTTTTGTTAGCCTGGTAAACCCTCCCTCCGGAAATCTCATTTCCATTTGATTTCAGGAGTGAAATCAAATGGAAATGAGATTTCCGGAGGGAGGGTTTACCAGGCTACATTTTTGTAACCACTTCTTCGTATGACATATAGAAATAAATGCTGATCTACAAGCCCACAACACGTCACAATGCGAGGCATTATGAGCTTGTAGATCTGTTATTAATTCTGATTGTTGCTAAAAAATAGGGATGCTAGGGTTAATGCGGTCAATTGTGATATTACCAAACATAAATATCAAACATATCAGACAGTCAACATTTCCCAAAAGGAAATGCACATATTGAATTCAGTCTGATCAGAACTAAAACATATCCCCACCAGTGATACAAATAAATGACCAGAGGGGGGGTATCTAAGGTATCCCCCATCCTTTCCAGTAAACCGAGCCCAGGTAATATTCTACAGTACCTCCAATCTGGACCTCACACTGCTCTCGGATGTTGAAAACCCGTAAAACTGACTCCTCATTCATTCTAAACTGGTTATTTGTTTTCATAACAACGATTTGCCTTTATATGTTATAGTCATACATTGACAATTGTAAATCCTAGAAAATTGTCAATCCATGATAATGTACAAATTCACTTCATTTATAATGCCCACTGTTGTTGGACAATATATGTAATGGTGTCAGTAAACAGACTATTGCAAACGCTTAACACTAAAGAAAAAAAGGGACAGAAGATTTATATTTAAAAAAAAAAAGAAAACCAAAATGTGTCTAAAATATAGAATTTAGGTAAATACATTTTCAGGTCCCAAAATATATTTTAAGTACATTTCAAATGCTCTGGAATGGTCCAGCCTCCCTGGACATTCAAATGCTGTCAGCTACATCACTAAAGGGATCCAGTATTAAAGGGAGTTACATTACTTCCTTTAATACTTATACCTATACTTCCTACTTCCTATTCTGTATTGGTGAATCCCTGAGCACCATCATCGAGACACTAAGAAACCAACCAGCCCAAATGTTAATAAGATAGGCTAGACTGTACCATGTCCATGAGGTTCGATTCCAATTCCTTATTAAAACTCAATGAAACACTGAAACGCCCCTCCTTTGTTCAGATTCAACAATGTCAAGTATGGGGTTAGAATATCGAAAAGGTTAAATTAGTGTTTCCTCATGGATTTGACCTAAATTCTCCATGTATCTGTTAAAAACAATTTAAGGAGAAGGCAGACAAGGAGCAGAAATATCTGGCTTCAGACACCAGAGCCTTAACTACTTCACACCATCTTCAGGGGCAGTGCTCCTCCTTTCCCACCCCACCTCACCTCTGTGCGTCAAGTGTCCGGGGGAAATACACAGGAACCCCCGGATCAACAAGTGCCGGGCGTCCGCGGATGATGTCAGCCGCCTTCTCCGCCATCATGACAGTGGGCGCGTTCAGATTGCCACTGACGACGCTGGGCATGATGGAGGCGTCGACCACTCGCAGGTGCTCCAGGCCCAGGACGCGCGCGTCTGAGTCCACGACCGCCATGGGGTCAGAGGGCGAGCCCATCTTGCAGGTACAGGATGGGTGGTAGGCGCTGTCAGCCTTCCGTCTTACAAAGGCATCAATTTCGGCATCTGATTGGACCGCAGGGCCTGGCTGGACCTCAGGGCCACGGAATGGGTCAAAGGCCTTTTGGGCAAAGATCTCCCTGGAGAGCTTCACAGACTCCCTGAACTCCCACACATCAGTGTCTGAGGATAGGAGAGGAGAGGAGAGGAGAGGAGAGGAGAGATCTTAAACTGCACCCATCTGTACGCCTGCTGGCCTGGAATTAAATCCATTCCAAGCCTCTGTGGCAGCAGTGTATAGTTAAAGTGACGTTATAACACACAGTCTCCTGAGACAGACTGCTGGCTCACAAAACTTTCAAATACTTCCATCTAACAGTCTGCATGCCAGAAGCGTTGAAAATCCGCAGAAAATATAACGGATGTGAAATAAGTAAGTCTACTTATGACCATCGAAGTGAAATTCATATGTTGTCCAGCTGAATGTGGGCAGCGCAGGATGTGCTGCACACGGAAATCAGTTGTAGTCCGTTTGAGTGCATGTGGTTGCTAGTCACACTCACACGAGTGCTCACTAAGAAAACTACAACTAATGACAGCCAAGCTGGGTCAACCACACATGTCTTTGCTATTGGATGAAGCCCATTCAAAGTTCACCAAAGTTGAACTCTACGCTAAACAGAAAATGCTAATTTGCTTTGCCATGGGAAGTGAATATTTTATGCACCAAGCTAAAGGGAGGCTATTTAATATGGGCATGTACAGGTATGACCATATCCTCAATGCACGCACAGCTGTCACAAATCACACCAATTAGTTGCCTAGTGATTTCAGGACAGGCGCTTACTTGTAATCATGTGTGCTTTCTCTTGCAGTGAGGCTGGGTTCAGAGATACTATAGTTATAGTATACTTGCAACAAGCACCAAAAAATAAGTCAATAATTCCCCGGAATCATCCATTCAAGTGTATTGAGCCTGTTTGCCTGTGCCATGTCTATGTTGTATTCATCTCAGATAGTAGAGCGGATAAAAGCAATATTTTGGGAGAATCGTTCACTTGGTGATACAAGCGTGAAACTTGGTACAGATCATCTTTAGAGGTCATTTATCGATTTTTTTAATCGAGCCACTTGAAAATCAAAGATGGCGGCCATTTTTCAAGATGGCCGACATCTTAGTGGGCAGTAAAGTGATATGATGGTTTATTTGGTGATACAAGCATGAAAATTGGCATGAGCAGTCTCTGTGGGTCACTTGACAATAGGCCACCCACAGCTACTTGAAATTTCAAGATGGCGGCCATTTTTCAAGATGGCCAACACTTTAGTGGAGCAATTAAGTTATATAATGGTTTATTTGGTGATACAAGCATGAACATTGGCATGATCAGTCTCTGTGGGTCACTTGACAATAGGCCACCCACAGCTACTTGAAATTTCAAGATGGCGGCCATTTTTCAAGATGGCCAACACTTTAGTGGAGCAATTAAGTTATATAATGGTTTATTTGGTGATACAAGCATTACATTTGGCATGAGCAGTCTCTAAGGGTTGCTTGACAAGAAAACACTCCCAGCCACTTTACATTTCTATTTTCAAGATGGCCACCCCCTGGATCCTCAAAAGATACATTTTCTCATAGAAATGTATGTTTTTTTTTCATTAAGGACGATTATTATTATTATGCTAAAGAACAACTTTTAACACATCACAATATAGTTGTGTTGATTTGTTGATCATAGATAGATTAGATAAGAGTGAATATCTACACTACCAGGGCACACTGGTGATATATCACTGGGGTTCAATGTCAGCTAATTGAAAGTTGGTATCCCAAATGCTGTCTAATTTACCCCAAAACAGTTAGATAGCCGCACCTGAATTGACAGGTTGTGCCAGCACGGGAGAGCCGAGCCAAGGTTAATGGGGTTTTAGTTAACCGGATGGTGTACAGATCGCTCAGGATTTAAATGGCATTGGATGAACGATCGAACTAAGTGTAGGGTTAAGGCACGAACTTAGTTGTATCCCATACATCAAAGTGCTTGGTAAAAGGTGGTAAAAGGATAAACCCTCGGCCTCTGCCTATGCTGCAGACATGGCAGAAGCCATCATAACAGTTGTGAAAACTAACTGGGACAGATGTTTAATTTGTCAGCAGGTCACCAAGGAAAAACTCATTCAGCCGAGTTTATTCAAAAGAGAGCACGATCGTACTGGTTATGATACCATTGCAAGAAATGTTCCATTATTTCATAAGATCAATGCTCTGCCTATCTTACTTAGTCCAACCCGACTAGATGAAGGTGATGGCATAGAAAGCACATCGACAAGAAACAGAGCAAAATATAATTCAAGCTGTAAACTTAGGTTCAACAACACAGAGCTGGAAAGGACCCAAAAGAGAGCATCTACATCTGCTGAAGACACTGAAGATACCAAAGATATCCATGTCAAGAGGCCAAGAAGATCTAATGTATGACCGGTCCAGCGATGTCACAACTGTGAACGAGGCCAGGCTTGATCTCTTTGCCAGAAAGCAAAGACAATATGACTTGATCCCACCAACTCAAGCAGCACTCAAAGAGCATGCCAAACATGCTTCTTATGAGGCTGGATACGTGTGGGGACAGGCATTGAAGCGACATCCACAAATGCCGAGCCCATCTGACTGGGGATGGGTGGAACAGGACGAGAAGTGGAAAGTCTTCTGGACTCCACTTCCACCTATTGCGGAGAGTTGTTGGGAGTTGACCAAATGTGGGTGCTCCAAGGCATGTACTGGAAGGTGTAACTGCTTCAGATATGGACTCAGTTTCACATGCCTATGTAGTTGCCCCTGCTAGAACCTATTTGCATGTTTATTTTGCCAGAGTTATTCCCTGTTGTCCTCTGTGTTTTCAAGTGGAGGCCTATGGCTCGGCTTCCCCTCGTCACATCGACGCATCATGTTTTACTTTTTATCTAGTCTATTACTGTGTAATTTTCAGTTGTTACTTTGTAACATTGCTTCCACTGCCTTCCACTGCCATATCTAACAGTGAAGCACATTTTCAGTTTAGTTCCTTAGTATCGTTTGTCATGGTTCCGTGGCTATTGCCATTCAGTATTAGCCATTACTCATAATTTTGGAGCACTGTCCGTTCAGCACCACAACTGTGCTTATCAGCACCACAACTGTGCTAATTTATTCATCTTATTTTTTGTTTCCCCACCCCTTAGTATTTATTTGACACATGTAATGGCTGTTAGTTTAAAAAAAAACAATATATATATATATACATATATATATATATATATATATATATATCCTCCCTTGTGACTGTTACCTTGTCGTGGTAAGGGAGCTTGTTTAGGCCTACCTCAGTGAACCCTGAGAGCTATGCCGGTGGGAGGCAACTCCTGACAGGTCTTACCAAACTGGACAGGTCGTGGGCGAGGAGTCAGACAAAACACAGTCAAACAACCTCTCTTGACAGAGCTTTTTGAGGAACCCAATACATTTCTATGAGAAAAGGTATCATTTAAAGATTGACATCTTGAAATTTCAAGTGGCTGTGGGCGGTTTCTTGTCAAATGACCTTTTGAGACGGCTCATGGCAATTTTCATGCTTGTATCACCAACTAAATGATTTCTTAAGCTTAACTAGTCCACTAAGGTGGTGGCCATCTTGAAAAATGGCCGCCATCTTGACATTTCAAGTAGCTGTGGGTGGCTTATTGTCAAGTGACCCACAGAGACTGCTCATGCCAATTTTCATGCTTGTATCACCAAATGAACCATTATATAACTTAAATGCTCCACTAAAGTGTTGGCCATCTTGAAAAATGGCCGCCATCTTGAAATTTCAAGTAGCTGTGGGTGGCCTATTGTCAAGTGACCCACAGAGACTGCTCATGCCAATTTTCATGCTTGTATCACCAAATAAACCATCATATCACTTAACTGCCCACTAAGGTATCGGCCATCTTGAAAAATGGCCGCCATCTTGGATTTTTGAGTGGCTCGATTAAAAAAGTCAAAGAGTTGACCTAAAGGAATGTTCATGCCAATTTTCACGCTTGTATCACAAAGTGAACGATTGTTCCTACTATCCGCTCTACTAAGAGTAGATCTTACCTGAGGAGAGGTAGTTTGGCTGTAGAATGGGGTGATCTAGAGGGTTGGCACTCTTCAGCTTCATCCATCCAATGCTGGTGCTCCTCATTGGTCCAACGTGAACCTACAGTATTGCAAAATCATCTATCATTTGATCACCATAAACTCAAAGATTAATGATATCTCATAAGCCCAAGATAAGCATACAGCCATCAAAATCTAGGGATGGGCGACACATTGTAGTGTCCCAGGGTGTGCCAGTTATTGTTTTATTGTTGTGCATGTGTGTGTGTGTGATAGCCAGCTGTTATTCAGGTTAGTACACATGCATGAATACACAGACACAAACACAGTCCCCCACAGATGAACCCTTTGTAATAAATAACACCAAAGATTGCTTGTTCTTTGAAATATTCACCTCTGACCAATATTTCAAAGAACAAGCTATCTGGGGTGTTCTGTTTATTATTTCTACAATGTTAGAATTTTGTTATATGTGACCTTTACTCCAACATTAAATCTATTTTCATCTATTTTTCCCTCTTTTGCTGTACTTTTGCATGTGAGCTTGTTTTTTTTCCTCTACGCCTCTTGGACCTCACAATGACAAATTTGCAACCACCCATACTCAAAACCACTACAACAACTCCTTCAATTTACAATGTATATTGTACTGAAGGTAGTTAGCAGAAGCTCTTATCCAGAGAACAACAACAAAGTGGGCAAGTCCTACGATACCATCTAAATGGAAGAAAAACAAATTCTTGCCATTAACAAGTTCCCTGTGCTATTTAACCCTAACCTTTTAATTTACACAATGTGGCTTGAGCCACATTTGCAGCTAGTGTGAGCGCATTACACATGGACATACATATACACAGCCAAAAACGAAACCCACACACACATACTTGGTAGGCTTCTATCTTAGAGGCGACGCGTCCATGGTCGATAACTTGTGAGGGCAGGAAGTGGAACTGGATGTCAGGGTGCGTGACTCCAGGTCGACTCCGAATGAAACCCCCACTCTCCAAGTGGGCTGTCGCCCCATAACCTAGGAGACGATCATCAGAGTTTTATTTTCCAAGCAGTATAATAGGAGATCACAATAAGATGAGTGTGCGGCACATCACACATTGTGTACATATGGGTGTCTGTGTGAGCCTTACCAGTAAACACAGAAAGCCACTCCAGGCCTATCTTCACCATGTGAAAGGGTTTCTGAGCCTTATAGAGGGTGATAGGCTGAGTACACTGCTGTTGAACGTACAACTCCAGATGGTCTTGAAGGTTACTGCCGACACCTGGGAGATAACAGAGAAAGAGAAGACACAAAGACACAGCAAGAAAAGACAATATAAAGAGACGCACATCAGAGAGCGTTGGTTGATTGTGTACAAATCACATGCATTATTTTCTATCTATTGTCTGATTTGCATTATTGGTCATTTAAAAGCTTTTAAAGACAGACAGACAGACAGACAGACAGACAGACAGACAGACAGACAGACAGACAGACAGACAGACAGACAGACAGACAGACAGACAGACAGACAGACAGACAGACAGACAGACAGACAGACAGACAGACAGACAGACAGATAGACAGACAGACAGATAGACACCTGGTAGGTGCTGGACCACAGGGATGCCTAGTGTAGTGAGGTCATCAGCGTTGCCCACCCCAGACAGCATGAGCAGCTGAGGAGAGTTGATGGCTCCACCGCTCAGAATCACCTCCTTCTCTGCAAACACCTGGTGACAGAGAGGAAATACAATGGATTTATAAATGAATGAATGAGTGAACAATGAATGAATGAATGAATGAATGAATGAATGAATGAATCAATGAATCAATGAATCAATGAATCAATCAATCAATCAATCAATGAATCAATGAATCAATGAATCAATGAATCAATGAATCAATGAATCAATGAATGAATGAGTGAGTGAGTGAGTAATTCTTTCCTTCTACACTTTTCTCCTCCTACACCAAATCTCTTCAACAAAACTAGCTGTTCTACAAGCTTCCCAGGCGTTTCGAGCTTGTAGAAGATCAGCTATTTTCACATATTATGACATGCCCAGAATAGGGATGCTAAGGTTCATGTGGTAAAAAAACATATTAGCAAAAAGGTTGGCAATTTTTCATAACATAATTATTTAACTTAGCTGATAAAAAGTATTCTGGTGCATTGTCTACATTGCCACTGAAGCTCCAAGTACTGTATGCCCACATTGGTATTTGCCAGACCCAAGGGGTCGGGCTTACATGAGGCTTTGTATCTGTTTTCTCCATACATGGTATGTCACTTTGTCCCCCGGCCCCAGCCAAAAAAGTCTGTCCCTCTTTCGTCATAGAAGGGACATAGAAGGGACACACGTCATGCGAAGCCCGGCCATTCAGATTTCAACCACTAGGGGTCTGGCAGTACCAGCTCTCCTGGTTCTAGTTTTTCTGATGGTTCCTCAAGCAGTTCCTTCCTCCCTACCTTCTTCTTCTGCCCGTTCTGACTGTACTCCACACCGACCGCCCGGTTGCCTTCAAACAGGATCCTGGTGGTCAAACAGTGAACCTCAGTCTTCAGGTTGGGCCGACCCAGAACTGGCCTCAGGTAGGCACTGGCTGTGCTCCACCTCTTCCCTGAGGAGGTTTTTGTATTGATAATCACATTATATATCACATATAAATATAAATTATCATCCAGGCATCTGTCGTTGCAAACACCATATATATATATATATATATATATATATATATATATGTATATACCCATGTCATATTTATTCACACAGGAAATTAGAAAATAGCATTTGATCAACACTTTAATTTAATAAATAGATTAACATTACACATTTACTGTCAATAAGTAACTATCCCTGTGAAAGAAATGGTAGTTGCTGGGATTCCCTGACAGTGTGCATTGGGAGGTGGAAACATGGTGGCTTTGCCATTGAGTGTACCATTGAAATACAGTTTTCTGCTCTGTGTTTTGGTTTACTTGCACCTGGATAAACTCCAGTGTCTCTTCAGCTGTGAATTTGACCAAAAGTTCCGCATGTTTGGCATTTTCCCCCACCCAGGGAAAATAAAGGCTGTTCATGTGATCTATGTACTATACGATGCATAGCTTGGGAGCTAGTTTAGGCAGATACACTGAAGAGGTTTACACGGAGGCACACCGCTATAGCTGGATTTCCACTGGCACCACACCACACCACCCACTTGTGCCGCCGTTTCCATTACAAGGACCTGGGCTTAGTAAAGTCAAAGGGGTCTGAAATGGCTGCCTATTTTGGCACCACTCCAGACCAGAGTAGGTCTGAGCTAGGCCAAACGGGGCCAAACACATCATAATGACTGGACCAGGATTATAGTTGTAATACATTATAATACATTATATTGTATTATAATCACAGTTATAATCTAGTGTATTGTAATTATCATGGTTGTATACATTATAATACTTTATATTGTATTATAATACTTTATATTGTATTATAATCACGGTTATGGTATTGTAATTATCATAGTTGTAATACATTATAATAATTTATATTGTATTATAATCACAGTTATGATCCATTATAGTGTACTATAATAATCATGGTTGTAATACATTATAATCGTTTATATTGTATTATAATCACAGTTATAAGGGTCCATTTGGTTCTTACCGATAGCTGGAGAACTCCTGCACTGGTGATTTGCATTTGTATACAGGACAGTTGGCCACTCATCTACATTACATTGTTAGGCAAGAAGCAATGACCTCCATGTCCTTACATTACAAAGGAGTGTCAATGGCCGGAGTTTGCTATGCATACCTGTGGATTTAAGAGGGGGTAGCCTAATGGTACTTTAGTGCAGCGGGAAGGTGCCATTGGAGTCGCTCATTGTCAACCAAATGGGGTCGCCAAAAAAAAAACTATTTTCAAAAGAAATGGCCCAGTTTGGCGGTCACCACTTTCACTGTTGTTCCTCTTGCTGTGTTACAGTGTTACTGAAGGTTGGTATGTGTTTGTTTGTTTGCTCCCACCACCACCCCAGCACCACCAGTGGGCTCTGATATCCCTAAAGGCCCTGACACTTAGAAGGTATTAGATACTCGTGTCAGGAAATGCACCCTTTGTTGTTAACAGCTGTAGACACACTGGAGGCGGCAAGTGGACTCGTCAAAACCTGTTGACGCCTCTTTCAGAGCACAATTCTGTTTGCTTCAATTCAGGATTGATTGGACGGTATTATTGTAAGTTTCATGGCATTCCTCCAGTATACTGATCCTGTACCTTTATAGATGGTCATGTCCATCCAGCCCAGGCCCTCCTGCTGGCAGCCGTTCATGTCATCAGTGAAGGGGTATCCTGCCTGCTGGCCTGCTTCTATAAAAGTCCTGTGGAGAGGATGGTTGGTCTTCCCTCTGGACACGTGGAGAGGCCCACTGCCTCCTCGGTACCTGTGGAGCAAAGGGAAGACATCGGGACATGGCGATTTACAGCCATCGATTCAACCCCGGAGCAGTGGTTCCCAATCTCGGTCCTTTCCATTCTACCAAGACATTAATTGTATTCATTCACCTAGTGTCCTTGTAATACCTGTCTAATTAGGGACTAGTTAAGCCTAGAACTAGTAGGATGGAAAACCACCAGCATCAGTGCCACCCGAGTACCCCAAGCTTTATTGTATATAATAATATATAAACCACTAGCAGGGTGGCCTGTGCCCTGAAAGTAACATACCTGTCTTCTCCCAGTTCGTGACACTGAGCCTTCCTAAAGTACGGGAGGCAGTGCTCATAATCCCAGCCCTCGGCTCCCTCCCTCTGCCAGCGGTTGTAGTCTTCAGCATGACCTCGGATGTACACCATGGCGTTGAGCGAAGAGGAGCCGCCCCAGACGCGGCCCCTCGGCCAGTACATGACCCGGTTGTCCATGTGCGCTTGAGGTAAGGTGTGGTAGTACCAGTTGTACCTGAAATAGCAATGGAATGATCATAATTTTACCCCAGTTGTAAGTTATTGTGTAAATTTAGATAGATGGGTGAATGTGAGACAGTGAGTGGTTATGCCTTTGATTCCAAACCAAAATATTGCCTAAATAAACGTCTAAACAGGAGTCCACCTTCAACCATGTGACCTTAACCGTCTGTTAATTTAAAACAAAAATGAAGTTTCAAAAGTAATGAAATCAACGGCATACTTTTCATCACAGAGGTTATAGGTCAAGGCGGCCGGCATGTGGATCTTCCATGACAGTCGCACACTGCCCAGAAACATGTCCTTTGGCCCCGCCTCCAACAGCAGCACTGACTCATGGGCATCCTCTGTGAGACGGTTGGCCAGGACACAACCCGCTGACCCCGCTCCCACAATGATGTAGCTGTAGGAGGGAGTTTTCAGATTGGCTGCGGGTGATGCTGAAGCATTCTGATTGGTTGCTGTGGTACCGATGGATCTAGAGAAGGTGGTCGAGGATAGGGAGGAAGCATTGGAGGACAAAGAGGAGAAATGGCCCAACTGTCCTGTCTGAAGGGTGGAGTGAGACCCAGGTGAAAGGGTTTGCAGACACCTGCCTTCATCTCCTGTCCTCCTCCAAGATCTGATCACACCCAGTCGGGCTCCAGTTCTGCCCAGTGTGGTCCAAGTCAGCATCCTGGTTCTACACTCACTGGTCACCGATTAGGAAACTAGGGATGGAATTAAGAGAATACATACTCATACACGTCCCAAAATAGTAGCATATTAAGCATAAATAATGTCAAGAATTTGAATATCAATTACAGGTTTGAGTATTACACCAAACAATATAATTTAGCCTATCCCATTCTGGTCGTAAACATCAATTTGCTTCTGAACCACTGCTAATAAAGCTGGTGTTCCCTGCCACACAGAAAACACTTGTACTTTATAATTCTCCTCTTGTGAAAGCCTATACAATCTGTAAAAGAAAGAATCAATAAAACATACTTTTAAAATGCTGGCTAAATTGGCATGAAATACAAAATACAAAAGGCCTGGTGTGTGTGTGTGTGTGCATGCGTGAGTGAGTGAGTGAGTGAGTGAGTGCGTGTGTGTGTGCATGTGTGTGTGTGTGTGAGTGAGATGTGTATGAGCATTGCAGTAAACTATGGGCAATAAAGTCTGACAATAAAGTCTGTAAGGCAATAGAAAAAAGAGGCAGACCAAAGATTTAGGTGAAAGGCAAAGCAAGAGTCGTATCAGTGCCCCATGGACTATGTCATGGACCCAACTTATAGTTTGGTCATTTGGTTAGCCTACATTTGGCAAGACAAAGCCAGTTTACTTGTAGGCTATAGCACATTTCTTTCAGCAACAAGGCAATACAAAGTGCTTTGTACATTCTCAGGGTTACAAATGGATAAATTAACACTGTGCACTAAGCCCATGTAGACTTGCTCAGCATACGCACGTTTCATTTTCAGGCAGTGGTAAAGTAACTAGGTACATTTACTCAAGTACTGTACTTAAGTACAATTTTGAGGTACTTTTACTTTACTGGAGTACTTCCAAATTTCAGTACTTTTACTACTCCAATAGCCTACATCTCAGAGGCAAATATTATACTTTTACTCCGCTACAATTCTTTGACAACTTTAGATAGTTACTTTATATATTTTGATTATTATTACAAAACATACATTAACCACTTCAGCTCTGTATGCATTTCGGCCATTTGAAAATAGCCGATCTACAAGCTCACAATGCCTCGCCATGCATGCATGTGAGCTTGTAGATCTGCTATTTTCAAATGATTTTTATACATGTTATACCTTTGAAAACTTGTGAAATGGGACATTCTGCATAATGAGTACTTTCTACTTTTGGTACTTTAACTATTTTGATACCAATACTCGTGAATTCTAGACGTTTATTTCTACAAAACATTGCAGTATACTGTATTGATACTTTTACATTAGAGTAAAACATTTGAGTACTTTTTCCAAAACTGGATTAGATAAATCAATTTGCCCAAAGATAGTACATGCTATGCGTAAGTAGGTTACTAGGCCTATAGCCTATAGTTTCATGAATAGAACAGTTTATTTCACGAGCGCAGCCGCGGTCAAGTTACATTCCACGGATCTACAGTAGCCTACTATGGCTGTTTACATTGCAGATCAACAAAGCCTCGGGGTTTCAAGATTAGCCTACAAGATGGAAATCGATCATGTACATTAGATGCCTGGTCTAACATTCGTCTTTACGTCCATGTTATAGGCTATTGTCTATTTATACTACTACTGTTATATGGAAATGATCGGTTAAAGGGAAGAAAAAGTTGTACGCACCGCTTTGCTTTCATAGAGATACTCCTGTGACTGACTGTACGGAGTTTAGGAGGAGGCGCGGTTACAGTCAGTGGGCGGAGTGTTGTTGTTTCGTATGTCTTGATGATAGGCTATGCAAGGTAACGGTTCACTGGAGGTGCTGAGAATAAAACGGTCACATATCACATCTACCCATACATCCAGTGGTGTAAAGTAACTGAGTACATTTACTCAAGTACTGTGCTTAAGTACAATTTTGAGGCGTTTTGACTTTACTGGAGTATTTCCAATTTTCAGTACTTACTTCTACTTCTACTTTTACTTCTACTCCACTACATCTTAGAGGCAAATATTGTACTTTTACTCCACTACAATTATTTGAAAACTTTAGTTACTAGTGACTTTGTAGATTTTGATTATTATTACAAAAAACTTACATTACTTACTTCAGCCTATATGAAAATAGCAGATCTACAAGCTCATTGCGTGGCATCGCGATGCATTGTGGGCTTCGGCTATTTTCAAAGATTTTTATACATTTTAAAAATTGAAAACTTTCTGACATTCTGCATAATAATGAGTACTTTCTACTTTTGTTACTTTAAGTACATTTTGATACCAAAACTTTTGTACTTTTACTTTGTACTTTTTTATTTAGAATTCTGGACTACTAAAAATATTTAGAGTATTTCTACACTACAGTTGTTGGAGGCAGTGCAGAGACTCACTCATCTGGATGCTGAATGCCCCAACATCATTCAAAGTTGTTGGCTACAATCTCCCCAGCTCTCTCTGTCTCTGACTGGCTGGCTCTGTATCCTCTAGAAATGACCTTAACTGGTTCCTCTTTGCTTACAGGTCAACAAGGTCAATTGATATACTGCAGGGATAATAGGACCATGAAATGTGTACACACATGTACAAATGTTACATTTGGGTGCACGTGCACTCTCAGACTAACAAATTAACACTGAGGAGGATTATACTGTGTATAGCACACACGATACCACGTACAACATTATACATGATAAAACTGTACGGTGCAAACAAGGTGACTTTCTGGAAGCATTTTGTAACACATACCAACTTGGTGTTGACTCATATCCATGGAGATTTTCAATGCTGACAAATAAGATACATGCACAACATATTGACGATGACAATGCTAAATGACCTATTGAATGAGGACAGGTTTATATGACTAAAACTTCTCTTCCACCCACTCTGTACCAACAACAGTTTGCCCATACCAAACTGACAGGTGACCAGAAGATGCCACACAGCTCTCCATACGACACTGACTCATTTTGAACATATGGGACTGTAGGCTACGGGAAGATGTTGTTTGTGAATTTAGCTCTGTGCTCAAGTTCAGTCATGAATCATCCGACAGACTCAGCACACACACATGCAGATTGATGAAGGACCTTTTAACAAACCACTGTCACAAGGTCACTGGCATTACAGTATAATACTAAACAGCTTTTCCCACAGTACAATCAGACGCTTGAATGACCTGGCTAAAGTAAAGCTTGAGAAAAGCTGACTTCAAATTCCTTGTGCACATACAGTGCATCTCCCAGGACCTCACATAGCCTGTGAGCTCAGAAGGCACAGTGGCTCTACTCTAGCAGGCTAACACTTAACCTGTCTCACAGCTGCTGGTGTCCTTCTATTGCTGCTCTGTCGAAAGCGTATCACTTATTATGGGATCTCTGTGACTGACAAAAAAAGCACTTCAGTTAAATCAGCACAGGAAATCACCAGCACACAGATACCTTCACTTGTATACAGAACCTGATGACTATGTTCTCACTTCTCCCATAGAAAGGTGATGGCATTCCCTGCCTACATTAACTCCCCCCCCCCCTTTCTACTTTGTACATAGTGTTTTATATTTGTTGATGATATTATGGTATGTATTTTGGTGTTATTTTTTTGGGCGGTGAAACCGCCCCTATAAGTGAGGTTTGGATATTTGTACAACAAATCCTGCGCTGTGATTGGCCAAAAATGTACAAAAATGTACCCCGCCTAACCCTGCACCGTGATTGGCCAATCACAGTCTATTCAGGACTGTGATTGGCCAGTGTCACATGACACATGTGCATAGCCCTATATAAGAAACCATAACTTAAAAAAAAACATAAATTTGTTTTTTTTAAGTTATGGTTTCTTCCATCATAAAGAGTGTTTCAATAAATGTATTTATTTTTTGTACATGATTGGTTGACTCCATTCAGTATAGAGCGTCGCAGTTCCCGCCCACTTTCTGTTTTTTTTGGTGCCGGAAGAAAAAACTCAATGCATTTTTCCATTGACATTTCCAAAAATATTTATATCTATTAATTTAAGCCTTGAATCAAGCCATCATGACATGACATGAATCATGACCATTTTTGTTGAAAACGGCAAAACAAAGGGTATTTATTAAATATAGTATATCATATAATTAAATATAAAATAAAAAAAAATCACAGAAAAAAACGTTTTATGGTCATAATTCATGTCATCTCATGATGGCTTGATTCGAGGCTTAAATTAATAGATATAAATATTTTTGGAAATGTCAATGGAAAAATGCATTGAGTTTTTTCTTCCGGCACCAAAAAAAACAGGAAGTGGGCGGGAACTGCGACGCTCTATTGTGATTAGCTAGCAAGACACCGCCCACTTCACACAGGGTGTGATTTTTATGCTGTTGATGAATTAAATACATAGGACCACAATGGAAACAAGTCACCAGGACTTTTTTTGTGTTATCCTTTTAGCCCAATTGTATGACTGAGTTTATTAGACATTTCTGTCTAAAAAAGTATTCAATCAATCAATCAATCAATCAATGTTATGCCACAAACATAATCAAAGACACGTCTCACACAGGCAACCACTTTTTCACTCCACTAGGAGGCCACTGGGGGGCGCTATAAGACTATAAGACCTGCACTTCCAGACCCAAAGTTTTTACCATGTGCCATCAGAGAACTGAACTCTGATAAATAACAGAGGCTGTATAATATGCCCTGGGAGTAGGACTATGAAATAGTATACTGATGAACTCTGACCATGAATAACAGATATTATTATTTTGTTGTTGTTGTTGTTTTTAGTCATCTATAGTATATATAGTTTCTTTTTATATTGAGGGTCTCACAAAATTGTGTTGCAATGACAACAGGCATATCTACTATGACTAAAGAGCCTCATAAAAAATTATATAGCCTAATGTAATGTTCATAATGGTAATATTTGATGGCAATTTACTGTTTTTGCTTTGTGATAATTTTCTGTAAATTGCTTGCGATTTTCATTGATTGATATGGGCTCATGAGTAAAATAAGTAAATGAATAAATGTGTCAATGCAACTGTTCTCACATTCTTAAATGTGGCATTGCCCAGACTACTACTAAGACATCAGCAGAAGTTCTAATTCGATATATTTCTTCCGTTTATTTTTTTTTTATTTTTTGTACTGTACAGCCATACCATTGGGCTACAAGGATAACACATTCATTGCGGTCCTATATATACAATTCAAACATGTTCAAACATGTTTACAAATTGAGTATTGTTGTTTAAGCCGTGATTCTCACACAACCTTGATACCCAATTTGTTTGCGCGCCGAGTCGTTCACCGGAAACAGTAGATCTACAAGCTCACAATACGTTGCATTGCGAAGCGTTGTGAGCTTGTAAATCCACTTTTTTTTCCCATCGGCGCCAACTATCAAGCTTGACTACTTCCGGCCCATCATCAGCAAGCCCGTCAGCAGGTGTTTGGAGACCTTCTGATGCGGAGCTGGAGAGAACCGCACCGAGCAGCGCGTCACATGCTGTACCTTCTACTAACAGGTAAATGACTCTGTTAATGACTGTTAAACCATTCTTATTGTAATTATTGTTATTTTATCACACATGAATCCTACTTCTAGCAACTTTTTGTAACGTTATCTTCATGGACCTCTAGTAGCCTAACCAGCAGCTCCTTGTTGTGGCCCTTAGCTTGTAACTCTTTGGTTGCACTGCACACTTGTCAATATTAAGCTAACCCTGATAATACTTTGTTTGTTGTACGACGGTGTCGCTCCTCGTGTAATCTATGCTACTGTATGTGTTGTGAGCTTGTAGATCTGCTATTTTCGGCGTGCGACACTGTCGTTGTACGACCCAATATACATCACGAACCAGTGGTGTAAAGTCATTAAGTACATTTACTCAAGTACTGTACTTAAGTACAGTTTTGATGTATTTTGCTGGAGTATTTATGTCCAATTTTCAGTACTTTTACTTCTAGCCTACTCCACTACATCTCAGAGTTACTTTGTAGATTTAGATTATTATTACAAAACGTACAGTAACCACTTCAGCCCTATATAATTTTAGGCCATTTGAAAATAGCCAATCTACAAGCTCACAATGGGTGGCAATGCAAAGCATTGTGAGCTTGTAGATCTGCCATTTTCAAAAGATTTCTTTGACAACTTGTGAAAACTTGTGAAATGTGGACATTCTGCTTAATACTTTTACTTTTGGTACTTTAAGTACATTTTGATGCCAATACTTTTGTACTTTTACTCAAGTAAATTTTTAATTCCGGACATTTACTTGTAACAGAGTATTTCTACATTGCAATATTGATACTTTTACTTAGCAGTAAATGTAAAAAATGTATGTACTTTTCCCACCACTGCATGAAGCATTACACGGTACACCCACATTCTTTAGTTTTCATCAGCGGCTATCTATGACAATTCTTTCCTGGTCAGCCTGTCTTATCCATGGATCCATTGATCCAATGACGCACAAATGTACCAAATTTAAAATATAAAACCTGCATTGACCTGCTTTTTTCCCCTTTAATTTGGGATTCCAATCACTTACATTACTTCTCCATGAATAGATAACAATGAGACACTGTTCAGATGGCTGTGTTGAAGTGTTAATTTGAAGGCTTTTACTGACATTGTACTTTTTTGACAGGTTGTCTTTGTTGGTTATTGTGGAGAAAATGGAGTCCTATCAAAGGTAGCTATTCATTTGATTGTTTATTTCTCAGGGATCATGCGGAATAGACATGAGCAATACATTAGTTTTAAGTTCTGTTACACACAGTAGGCCAGGGGGTTTCAAAGTTTTTCAGTCCAAGGACCCCTTCCTTAGCTGAGAGAGAGATGAACCAGGGACCCCCTTCTACATATTGTATAAAATTGTGCTGCAGATTAAACTTTTTCATAGATTTCATAGATAGTTTCATAGACTTGTTTGACAGCACTGTCATCAATCTTGTGTAAATTAATGTGTTTATTTTTTACACATTAGTGTCTCTATTTTAATTCATGTTAATGTGTATTTTCAGACTTAACCACTTAAACCCTCAATGCTTAGTAAACTTCGTACTTTGTTTGCTCCTTTTTCCCTCTGCAACAAACCTTTTTGCTGAAAATAGCCGATCTGGAAGCTCACAACGCCTTGCAGTTGTGAGTTCCCCTCAGAATAGGGATGTTAGGGTTCAAGTGGTTCATGTAAAAAAACATCCAATCACACAAAGATTTGGTGATCCCCCTGTAGTAACTCTGAGGACCCCCTAGGGGTCTGGACCCCCTGTTGAAGACCCAAGATTACTTAACCACTTAAGCCATGCATATATATTTAATTGACTGGGATCCCCCACTGCTGTTTACTAGGTCCACACATCTTTTTCCTAATTGTTAATCCTAATCTACACCACCATTTGCCAAAAATAGGTCAACGTTGTGAGCTTTTAGATCTGATATTTTCGCCAAATGAACTAGACTAGAGTTCATGTAAGGCGAACACATTTTCAAGGCATTCTGTTCCATTGAAAAATGTACCTTTATTGAGACATTTAGGCATTCTGTCCCATTGAATTTTTTTTACATGCATGTAACTATAATTTGCAATCCATGCCTCTGGTTAGGCTTTTGAGATTTAATATCAATAGGGTCTATAGAGCGTCGCAGTTCCCGCCCACTTCCTGTTTTTTTTGGTGCCGGAAGAAAAAACTCAATGCATTTTTCCATTGACATTTCCAAAAATATTTATATCTATTAATTTAAGCCTCGAATCAAGCCATCATGACATGACATGAATCATGACCATAAACGTTTGATTCTGTGATTTTTTTTTGTGTTGAAAACGGCAAAACAAGGGTATTTATTAAATATAGTATATCATATAATTAAATATAAAATAAAAAAAAATCACAGAAAAAAACGTTTTATGGTCATGATTCATGTCATCTCGTGATGGCTTGATTCGAGGCTTAAATTAATAGATATAAATATTTTTGGAAATGTCAATGGAAAAATGCATTGAGTTTTTCTTCCGGCACCAAAAAAAACAGGAAGTGGGCGGGAACTGCGACGCTCTATAGCAGTGGTTCTCAACGTGGGTTCCGGGACCCCCAAGGGTCCTTGATGGGGTTCTAGGGGTTCCCCGTACCAAATAGACCCTTGCAGGTCTGTAACTCAGAGTGTACGAATGTAACACATTTTGGGTTCCATTTGTACACTCAGAGTTATGGGGGTCTGGCCTAATACATACCAAGCTGGGGGTTCTTGAAATTAAAAAGTTTGAGAACCACTAGAGCAGGGGTCTTCAACAGGGGTAACTGAAAGGCTCACCCCAAAAACACTCGCCCCCATTTTTTTCTGGGAACAGCGGTTCTTGTATTTGTTTTACTGAGGATAAGGTTAGAAATAAGTTAAGGGTTAGGCATAGTTTGACGTTAGTTTAGGAATAAGGTTAGGTTTAGGCATAGTTTACTGAGCTCACGTTTAGGAATAAGGTTAGGTTTAGGCATAGTTTACTGAGGTCACGTTTAGGAATAAGGTTAGGTTTAGGCATAGTTTACGGAGGTTACGTTTAGGAATAAGGTTAGGTTTAGGCATAGTTTACTGAGCTCACGTTTAGGAATAAGGTTAGGTTTAGGCATTGTTTACTGATGTTACGATTAGGAATAAGGTTAGGTTTAGGCATAGTTTACTGAGCTCACGTTTAGGAATAAGGTTAGGTTTAGGCATAGTTTACTGAGGTCACGTTTAGGAATAAGGTTAGTGTCACGGGGCAACCCGTGCCCTATACATAGACACATGGGTTAAGGGCATTGCACACACACCACACAGCTGCGTCCGATTCATAATCAAGACCACCGGCCGGTTTGGAGCAACTGTTGGAAGTGTGGCAGATATGTCCTAACAAAATGTCAATACTATAATGTCAATACTGTTGAATGCATTCACAAATTCACAAGTAATTCACACAGACTTTACAGGGATAAAACATTCAGTTTATTGTGTAACCTGTGTTAAAAGGAGTTGCTCATTGTTTGTCACCTGTAACTCCTCTGCAGTAGTACTGGCACTGTGGGTTGAACTTCTAAATAGAGCATGGACCAAACCATGTAGCTTAAGTAGGGGAGGTCCCAGTGGAAGGTGCCATGTACTGTAGAGGAGGAGGGGTGTTTCACAATGTTTATGGGCAAAGTATTCTATGGTATTTGGAAATGAATTCAAACACAAAATGGTGTTCAGTCTGAAAGTACAATATCTATTTATGTGTTGGGTTATTCATGATATATGTGTCAGCTTGTAGATAAGCTATTTTGAAGGTTAATTGCTGCCTCTGTTGTGGTAGGATCCTCTCCTATAAAAAGGAGACTGCATATTCAGAGCCTCAGTTATGTTCGGGCAGGCAGAGAGCTAAGAGCCCAGTCAGAGCTGCCAGGGCCCCCTCATAGGGGTGTAGCCTAGTGCGCTTTGTTTTGTTCTTTTCCCTTTTTGTTAAGTTTTGCATTAGTTTCCTGAGTTCGTTATGTTAGTATTTTTTGGCCAGTATTATTTTGTTATTCGAATACATCTGCACTGTAAAAAGCTACACTGACTTTGGTGGAGGAGAAGTGGGAGAAATGAAAGCTACAAAAGAGCATTTCTGACTGTTTTTGGAGTCTCGACCTCCGGTCAACTTTACAGTTAGGTTTAGGCATAGTTTACTGAGGTTACGTTTAGGAATAAGGTTAGGTTTAGGCATATTTTACTGAGGTTACGTTTAGGAATAAGGTTAGGTTTAGGCATTGTTTACTGATGTTACGATTAGGAATAAGGTTAGGTTTAGGCATAGTTTACTGAGGTTACGTTTAGGAATACCAGGTGAATTCAGCCGGATTTCCCCCGGGGTGACTGTGTTTTGGGGCGAGTGTTTTGATTTTCAAAACACTGATAGTGCTGTCAAACAAGTCTATGAAGCTATCTATGAAATCTATAAAAACTTTTAATCTGCAACACAATTTTATTCAATGTAGTGGGGGTCCCTGATTCATCTCTCTCAGCTAAGGGGTCCATGGACTGAAAAACATTGAAGACCCCTGCTCTAGAGCACAGTTAAGGGGATCGGCGCCCTTGTTACTTGGCTGATTCAAGTCTGGCAATGTTTTGAAAATCAATTTGAAACATGATAGATAATCCAACATTATGTTTGGTGTCATTTTACCCCAGTGCTGTAGAATATGAAAGTAAAAAGTGCAACAGCATCAGTAGAATCTTTCAACATCAATAAATGAAAGTCTAGCAGTAAACAGTTCCGAATCCCTGGAGAAAATATTGATTCATTGAAGTGAAATCCAAACCCCAACTGTTGTCCTGTGGAGGGTGTAGACAACCACATGCCTCCTCTGATAAACATGGAGTCACCGTTTCTTTGACGGTGAGGAGTTTCAACGGGAGGGCATAACGCATGCAGAGGAACACGCTATTCCTCCCTCCTAGTTCTGTCCCTGCTGAACAGGCACAATGACCAACCTGTAGCAGTTTCTAGTGCAGCGACTAAGAACACAATTATTTTCAGAACTCAGCTGCCACCCTTGTGTTGGCCCTGGTAGTACACCTACTGTACATACAGTTATATTAAGAAGTTTGGACATCATTGCAATTACAATTTTATTTCTCGTATAATTTCTATATCAAATTAAGGAATTGTTCATGTAATGCTTAATGTGTCCTCCGTAGTATGATGTCGCACATTGAAAACAGCACATCTACAAGCTTACAAACTTCACTTACAAGCATCACAATGAGACACGTTGCGAGCTTGTACATCTGCTATTTTCAGGCTTAGGTTTCAGTATAGGTTATTTATTTTTGTAGTCCATGGCGACACCAGGGATCGCTACAGCAATCTAGAGTATTATAACTGTGATTCCCAGAAGTCTGTTTGAAATGAAACTTGCTGGAAGCACTGGCCCCAAAAACAGTGAATACGGGGGCTCCCTCCGAGTCCGCAGGTGCACATGTCAACTGTACCAGATCAGAAGATCAGAAACATCTCTAACAGTAGAGGCACTGACAAATAATCTGTATTAAAGTGCACTGCTGTGTTGACAACTTAAAGGGGTAGTTCACCCCCAAAATAACTTTTTTTCTATTGATTACTCACCCCATGGAGCCTTGAATTATTAGATATTTTTTTGTTTTTGTCACATTCCTAAGCCAATAATTTGATTATAATAAATTTGTCCCCATTGATTCCGGTAGGAGACACAAATGCATTTGTGTCTCCTACCGGAATCAGTGGGGCTAAATTTATTATAATCAAATAATAAAGGAAGGAATGCGACAAAAACAAAAAAATATCCATGAATTCAAGACTCCATGGGGTGAGTAATCAATAGAAAAAAAGTTATTTGGGGGGTGAACTACCCCTTTAACTGCTAAAGTGTAATTTATACTCTGTGGTAGACCGGCGTCACATGCCAAATAGTGAGTGTGGTAAACTAGCAAACTCAAAACTAGATTACGCACTCTCATGTTTAAAACGTGTATTATTATTTGAATCATCACATACAGTATTCAAATCCATAATGAAATATCTTGTGATCCCTCTTTACATGCCTAGTTTAAATAACTTTTACTTATTCAAAAAAGTCCCTGATTGTAGTTTCAAGGTTACCTATCAGACACTCACTATCATTTTTTGGGGGTTTGAATCATGTTGGCTTTTGAAATACACATTAGATTCCTTCAAAGAATGATTATTAATACATAAGCTAATACACAATTATGCTTTTCTTTTCCAGCAACATCGATGATGGGAAAGATGCTGCCAGAAAGGGAGATATGTCCAGAGCACTGCAGTTATTCAAGCGGGCATACAACATCCTTCCCAGCCAGAAACTTGAAGGCAGAATAAAGAAAATTGAGAACCTGATGGCAGAAGTCTGCGAAGGATCTGAGAGTGAAGACGAACAGTATATGGACGTCAGCGGTCTGTTGTTGTTCAGAGATATGCACAACAAGCTGTATGTCCACCAGAGAGAGGGTGTGGCATTCCTATACAATCTGTACCAAGATGGGAAAAAAGGCGGCATCCTGGCAGATGACATGGGCCTTGGAAAAACCATCCAGATCATCTCCTTCCTGTCGGGCATGTATGATGCAAATCTGGTTAAACACACACTCCTCCTTATGCCGATGACCCTCATCACAAACTGGACCAAGGAGTTTGACACGTGGACCCCTGGGTTGAGAGTGAAGGTGTTCCATGGTTCAAATCAAGCAGATCGAATCAAAAACTTGGAAAAAATCCAGAGTCAAGGGGGCGTGCTCATCACCACGTACCAAATGCTGATGAGCAACTGGCAGCTGCTGGGGTCTTACCAAGGCCGGGAGTTCAAGTGGGACTACATGATCCTTGACGAGGCACATATGATAAAGAACACATCAACAAAAACAGCCAAAAGTGCCTATGCTATACCTGCAGAAAACCGCATTCTCCTCACAGGAACCCCAGTGCAAAACAACCTGCGAGAAATGTGGGCTCTGTTTGATTTTTCTTGCCAAGGCGCTCTCCTCGGCACATACAGAACCTTCAAATCAGCGTATGAGAACCCCATCACGCTGGCTAGGGAGAAGGATGCCACTCCAGGAGAGAAAGCCCTGGGATCCAGGATGTCCGAAAACCTAATGGCTATCATCCAACCATACTTCCTCAGGAGGACCAAAGGAGAGGTCCAGACAGAACAGAGCAGTAAAGAAACCAACATCTCAAGTAATCCAACCAATGCAGGAATGGCAGTCATGCCAAAAATGACAAGGAAGAATGACCTGATTGTGTGGACATATCTGAGTGCAATTCAGGAAGACCTATACCGAAAGTTCCTCTCACTGGACCACATCAAATATCTCAACATTATCAGGTCACCTCTCGTTGAACTCACTGTCCTGAAAAAGCTGTGTGACCACCCAAGACTGCTCTCTACTGCGGCTGGCACTCAGCTAGGCCTGAAGGAGGAAACGTCAGAGAACCAACTGGCGGCACATTACAATAACGTGTGTGCAGCAGGCACAAGCAGCATTAATAACATACCCGATGAAACACTCATCTCAGAGTCCGGGAAGATGGTGTTTCTCATCGAACTCCTCACAAGGCTCAGAGAAGAAGGTCACCGCACCCTTGTCTTTGCACGCTTCCTGAAGATACTGGACATCATCCAGCAAGTCCTGACCAACAGAGGCTTCAAGGTTTGCAAATATTTAGTGTTAGATTGTTAGATATGTTATTCAGATATTTACTATTTTATGTTGTTTGTTTGCTCACAGATACCATGAATGGTATTTAAATAGATTAAATACAATTTACTGTTCACAGTATGTTAATATTTTTGACAGTATGTTATTTAGATAGATGTTAGGTATGTCTACTTGCTATCTTAGTTACTTTGTAGCATATACTTGTTTTTGTAGCCCTCTAATTGCTTGACCACTTATCCTGTTGTAAGCTTTTGAGACTTGATGGCAGAGTCTCCCAGATCGCAGAGAGGGATCGGCTCATCTCTACATTCCAGACGGACAGATGCTACTCTGTCCTCCTGCTGACGACCCAAGTGGGTGGTGTTGGCCTCAACCTGACCGCCGCCGACCGGGTGGTGATCTTTGACCCCAGCTGGAACCCTGCTACTGATAACCAGGCCGTGGATCGCGCATACCGCATTGGACAAACTGAAAATGTGGTCATCTACCGGCTCATCACATGTGGTACAGTATTAGGGATGGGACGATAATGGTTATTGTTTATCGTGATAAAAACGCTCACCATAATGGTATCGCAGAGATTTTAATTTATCGTGAAATAGTCTTACGTCTTACACTAGGATGAATTAGCTTTTGTTGAGCTACAAATTTAGTACCACTTAAACCCCTCTATACTTGATAAAACGGACCTGTAAAGACCACATTTGGTACGCTCTTATTTCACTCTACACAAGCCGATCTACAAGCTCGCAGCACTTGTGTTGCAATGCGTTGTGAGTTTGTAGATCTGCTATTTTTGGAGAACATTCCCCCCAGATTAGGGATGCTGGGGGTTCAAATGGTTAACAAAAGTGGCATTTTAAGTTTTGAGCATTTTATGATTATCGTGATAATATCGTTAATCGCAATTATTTTTGCCACAATAATCATGACATGGAATTTTCATTTCGTGCCATCCCTAGGTACAGTGGAGGAGAAAATCTACAGACGGCAGGTGTTCAAAGACTCGTTGATTAGACAGACGACCGGTGACAAGAAGGACCCTTTCAGGTACGTTGTGGAATTATCTTTTGTGACAGTTATGGGAAACGGTGGGTAATTAAAGCACTGCACTCAACTCACTACAGTCTGTTGTTCTTCAGTCACCTTTTGGTGTGTTGACCATGCACTATCAACTGTATTCACAAAGAAGAGATGGTCCACACTCAGATGTTGCTCATATCCACATTTGTTATTCCCATGGCGGACAAAGAAGTTGGACAGACATTTGGGATAGTGTGCTTTATCATATAGCAATCACTTACTATTGTTTAGCAGCTGTGGCTGGCTATGTTATATATACACAATATTTGTCTACTAAGGAAAGTTATTATATACTGTATACAAACATTCCTATAGGTGTGAAAATACATCATTTTATCATTATTCACTCAATAAAACAGACACTATTTAGAGACTAACACAATACAAAACTATTAGAAGAGGACTGAACAGCTCTGTCTTTAAAGAGACTGTTTTGATACCTGTCAAAAACATACAGGTCATGAGGGCTGCAACTATCGATTATTGTCTTAGCGATTATTCTATTGATTACTTTTAGATTAATCAAATGATTAAGAAGTGTGTTTTTTGCTTTCTATATGCACACTGTAGTGTCAATTAATCGATGCAAGACATTCAGTTTGTCTCGCAAATTCACATTTCCTGTGCATACCACGTCAATGCGTTGATACGTGATGCAAGAGTACGGACTAGCCGACCCCAACTCGGGACTAGTTAAATCCATTAAGAGCGGGAACGCATCTGTGTCATTTTAAGATTTCTTTGGCTATTCAAAAATAGCAGATATACAAGGTCATGGTGCTATGAGCTTGTAGATCTGCTATTCTTTGAAAAATCATGGAAAATTTGTGCAAATCTTTGAATATATACATATGCTTCTGGGCGTCCCTGGAACAAAATATTTTGAGATGGGGGTCCACGGCCAAATACATATCATCTTGGGGGTCCTTGACATGGAAAGGTTGGAGCACCACTGATATAGCAACATACTGTTAGGATTTAGAAAACATTTTTAGATATGTATTTGGCCGCAGACCCCCATCTGAAAATATTTCAATCAGGGAACGCATCTAGAAAGACCGCCTTCGAATGCTATCAATGCACTGAATGGGACATAATCACGTATTATCAGACCATTGAATGGGCGAAGTAGGTGACATACTGACCTACCCGCGATTTATCAGACCATTCATTGGGCGTAATCAGGAGATACTGACCTACCCGGAGGCAGAGCAGTCCCCACAACATGATCTACGATTCTGTGCCTGTCGGTACTTAACTCGGGCGGCGCTGAGTAGGCTCAAGCGAACGTCGCAACGTTCGGCGCGGCAACTCGCTCGCTTTAGCTCGCTCGGTGGTCCCTCATGTGGCTCCAGTTCGCTTGAGACTGCACGCCTCCGTCATGGTCCGTTATATAAGTCATCTCCGTCGGTAGGTCAGTATGTCCTGATGACGCCCAATTAATGGTCTGATAAATTGCGGGTAGGTCAGTATGTCGCCTACTTTGCCCATTCAGTGGTCTGATAAAACGTGATAATGTCCCATTCAATGCATTGATAGCATCCAAATTAGGTGGTACAAATGTCTTTTAAATCCTAACAGTTTTCTGAAAACCGTATGTTGCTTAATATCAGTGGTTCTCAGACTTTTTCATGTCAAGGACCCCCAAAATTATATGTATTTGGTTGTGGACCCCCATCTCAAAATATTTTGTTCCAGGGACCCCCCAGAAGCAAAGATTTAAGTTACAAATGTTCGCTTTAAAAATATATATATTCAAAGATTTGCACACATTTTCATGATTTTTTAAAAATAGCAGATCTACAAGCTCATGAGCTTGTATATCTGCTATTTTTGAATAGCAAAAGTATAAAATAATGGCTATACATGTAGCTAAAATGACACAGACAAACATTTTCGGTTGGGGTCTGTGGCAAAATACATTTTGGGGGTCCTTGGCATGAAACAGTTCGAGAACTACTGATTTAGAAGGCATTTGTAGAATTGGCCTCAGGGCTTAATGGGTTAAGTCGCTCTGGATAAGAGGATGTGGTAAATTCCTATTGAGATACTCAGATAACGCATTCAACGTATTTCCTATAGGTACTTCACCAAGCTGGAGCTGAGGGAGCTCTTCATCCTGAGGGAGACGCGTTCTTCCAGCACCCAGCTGCAGCTGCAATCCCTCCACTCCAGTCACCGGAAGACAGACCATGAGCTTGATGAGCACATCACACACCTCCACTCCATGGATATATTCGGCATCTCTGATCATGACCTCATGTTCTCGCAGGAGGTCAACTGCCACAACGAGAACCCTGAGGACCAGGAGTCTCAGCGCTACATAGAGACAAGGGTTCAGAACGCTCGGGAACTGATGAAGACAGAGTCAGAACGGCATTCCCAGCTGGCAAGTACGGGCTCAGGCATGGAAGCGCTCTGGCTGAAACATATGGGTCAGGATGGTGGTACTGCAGCAAAATCAAAGGAGAAACCAAAGAAAAAGAATCCACATCCTCCTTCCTCTTTGCCTACTGTGGGGGTGGATCACAACCAGTCAGGTCCTATTGAGGAGGAACACGATGATGGTCAAAATGTAAGCATGCAGGTGATCTATCAAACTTTAAATGAAGGTGTTGCAGAGAACCTGGCTGTTGAAATAGTTGAAGATGAGAAACTGTCATCGATCAAATATGATTCACCCAGAGATGTGCCGTTCCAGTCCGGACCAGGTGAGGAGGAAGATGGTTATGGGCTAGATCTGAACATGCAGGAGATTTATAAAACTCTAGCTGAAAGTGTTACAAAGAACCAGAATGCTGAAGCAGACCACAATTATGGGCAAAGACTAAGCATGCCGGAGATTCCTGATGAAAGTGTTGCGGAGAACCAGACTGTTGAAAATGAGACGGTTGAGACAGTGGACGCCTATGTTCATGAGATCAAGTACGCATTGGTAAGACAGGATGCCAGCCTTGTCCTGCTGGAGGAAACCAGCCCGTCTCTTCAGAATAAAAAACAGTCTGTCCTGCAGATTTCCACTGTGAATGTAAATGAAGAGACGTCTTCTAAAATGACCAGAGGGCTTGACGAACAGTCAATGGCAACCCAGGAGAAGTTGCTGTCACAGTCACATCCCCTGTTGGAGGGAAGGTTGGATGTAGACAAGTCACTTTCTGTGGGAAGAGAGAATGCAGAACTGCCCTCATTTACACCACCTAAGAAGAGGAAAGCAACTGTGATGCTTTACGAAAGTGAGGGAGAGGAAGATGCCCACAGTCACAAGCTGACTAATAGCCAGTTTGATTACTCTGTTTCTCCAGTGCTGGGAGTTTGCAACTCCACCCCCCTCAGATCCAGGAAGAGCTGTGAAGGAAATGCGTCTGGGGCCTGCGGGTACTCTCCCATCGGGTCCGTGATCGAAGAAACAGAGAGTGAAGAAGAGGGAGACAATGAGGATACTGAGGAAAATGAGGGCAATGACGGTGAGCAAAATCAAAACATGCAGGTGATCTATCGAAATCTAGATGAAAGTGTTGCAGAGAACCAGGCTGTTCAAATATCTGAAGAAGAGAAAGAGTCAGAGGTCAACCATGATTCCTCCACAGATGTGTCATTCCAGTCTGGTCCTGTTGAGGAGGAACACGATTATGGGAAAAATCTGAGCATGCAGGTGATCTTTGGAACTCTAGATGAAGGTGTTGGTGAGAACCAGGCTGTTGGAATTGTTGAAGATGAAGAACTGTCAGAGATCAGACCTGATTCATCCAGAGATGTGCCCTTCCAGTCCAGACCTGTTGAAGAAGAACACGATTATGGGATAAATCCAGTCATGCAGGTGACCGATCAAACTCCAGATGAAAGTGTTACAAAGAACCAGGCTGTTGGAATACTTGAAGATGAGAAATTGCCAGAGAGCAAATATGATTTGCCCAGAGAGGCGTCCTTTGACTCCAGATCTGCTGAGGTGGAACACGACTATGAGCAGAATCTGAGTATGCAGGAGATTTCTCAAACTCTAGATGAAACTGTTGCACAGAACCAGGCTGTTGAAATTGTTGAAGATGAAAGTGAAGAAGAGGAAGATGACCAGAGTCACAAGCTGACTTATAGCCAGTTAGACTCGTTTTCTCCAGTGCTGGGTACTTCCAGCTCCACCCCCCTCAGATCCAGGAAGAGCTGTGAAGGAAATGCGTCTGGGGCCTGCAGGTACTCTCCCATCGGGTCCATGATCGAAGAAACAGAGAGTGAAGAAGAGGGAGACAATGAGAATACTGAGGAAAAGGAGGGAAATGACGGCGAGCAAAATCAAAACATGCAGGTGATCTCTGGAACTCGAGATGAAGGTGTTGGTGAGAACCAGGCTGTTGGAATTGTTGAAGATGAAGAACTGTCAGAGATCAAACCTGATTCATCCAGAGATGTGCCCTTCCAGTCCATACCTGTTGAAGAAGAACACGATTATGGGATAAATCCAGTCATTCAGGTGACCGATCAAACTCCAGATGAAAGTGTTACAAAGAACCAGGCTGTTGGAATACTTGAAGATGAGAAATTGCCAGAGAGCAAATATGATTCACCCAGAGAGGCGTCCTTCGACTCCAGATCTGCTGAGGTGGAACACGACTATGAGCAGAATCTGAGTATGCAGGAGATTTCTCAATCTCTAGATGAAACTGTTGCACAGAACCAGGCTGTTGAAATTGTTGAAGATGAAAGTGAGGAAGAGGAAGATGACCAGAGTCACAAGCTGACTAATAGCCAGTTAGACTCGTTTTCTCCAGTGCCTGGTACTTCCAGCTCCACCCCCCTCAAATCCAGGAAGAGCTGTGAAGGGAATGCGTCAGTGGCCTCCCCGCGTTCTCTAATCCCATTCTTGATCGAAGACACAGAGAGTGAAGTTGAGGAAGACAATGAGGAGACTGAGGAAAATGAGGACAATGATGGCAAGAAAAATCTAAACATGCAGCTGATGAATCGAACACTAGATGAAAGTGTTGCAGAGTACCAGGTTATTGAAATAGCTGAAGAAGAGAAATGGTCAGAGGTCAACCATGATTCATCCACAGATGTGTCATTCCAGTCTGAGGAGGAACACAACGGTGGGCAAAATCTAGGAATCCAGGTGATCTCTGGAACTCTAGATGAAGGTGTTGGGGAGAACCAGGCTGTTGGAATTGTTGAAGACGAAGAACTGTCAGAGATCAGACCTGATTCATCCAGAGATGTGCCCTTCCAGTCCAGACCTGTTGAAGAAGAACACGATTATGGGCTAAATCCAGTCATGCAGGTGACCGATCAAACTCCAGATGAAAGTGTTGCAGAGAACCAGGCTGTTAAAATTGTTGAAAATGGAAAGGTTGAGACAGTGGATGCCTCTGTTCAGGAGATCATGGACTTATCAGTAAGAAAGGATGCCAGCCTTGTCCTGCTTGAGGAAACCAGCCTGTCTCTTCACAATAAAAAACAGTCTGTCCTGCAGATTGCCGAACAGAAAATGGCAACCCAGGAGAAGTTGCTGTCAAATCCCTTGTTGGAGGGAAGTCTGGATGTAGACGAGTCACTTTCTGTGGGAAGAGAGAATGGAGAACTCAGACATGTGAGTGTCAATGGCTCTTGTGTCTCTGAGATGGATCAGTCGGTGTACTCATTTACAACTCCCAAGAAGAGGAAAGCAACTGTGCTTTATGAAAGTGAGGAAGAGGAAGGTGAACACATGCCCAAGCTGACTAATAGCCAGTTTGATGACTCGTTTTCTCCAGTGCTGGGTTCTTCCAGCTCCACCCCCCTCAGATCCAGGAAGAGCTGTGAAGGAAATGCGTCTGGGGCCTGCAGGTACTCTCCCATCGGGTCCATGATCGAAGAAACAGAGAGTGAAGAAGAGGGAGACAATGAGAATTCTGAGGAAAAGGAGGGAAATGACGGCGAGCAAAATCAAAACATGCAGGTGATCTCTGGAACTCGAGATGAAGGTGTTGGTGAGAATCAGGCTGTTGGAATTGTTGAAGATGAAGAACTGTCAGAGATCAGACCTGATTCATCCAGAGATGTGCCCTTCCAGTCCAGACCTGTTGAAGAAGAACACGATTCTGTGCTAAATCCAGTCATGCATGTGACCGATCAAACTCCAGATGAAAGTGTTACAAAGAACCAGGCTGTTGGAATACTTGAAGATGAGAAATTGACAGAGAGCAAATATGATTCGCCCAGAGAGGCGTCCTTCGACTCCAGATCTGCTGAGGTGGAACACGACTATGAGCAGAATCTGAGTATGCAGGAGATTTCTCAAACTCTAGATGAAACTGTTGCACAGAACCAGGCTGTTGAAATTGTTGAAGATGAAAGTGAGGAAGATGACCAGAGTCACAAGCTGACTAATAGCCAGCTAGACTCGTTTTCTCCAGTGCCTGGTACTTCCAGCTCCACCCCCCTCAAATCCAGGAAGAGCTGTGAAGGGAATGCGTCAGTGGCCTCCCCGCGTTCTCTAATCCCATTCTTGATCGAAGACACAGAGAGTGAAGTTGAGGAAGACAATGAGGAGACTGAGGAAAATGAGGACAATGATGGCGAGAAAAATCTAAACATGCAGCTGATGAATCGAACACTAGATGGAAGTGTTGCAGAGAACCAGGTTATTGAAATAGCTGAAGAAGAGAAATGGTCAGAGGTCAACCATGATTCATCCACAGATGTGTCATTCCAGTCTGAGGAGGAACACAACGGTGGGCAAAATCTAGGAATTCAGGTGATCTCTGGAACTCTAGATGAAGGTGTTGGGGAGAACCAGGATGTTGGCATTGTTGAAGATGAAGAACTGTCAGATATCAAACATGATTCACCCAGAGATGTGCCCTATCAGCCCAGACCTGTTGAAGAAGAACACGATTATGGGCTAAATCCAGTCATGCAGGTGACCGATCAAACTCCAGATGAAAGTGTTGCAGAGAACCAGGCTGTTAAAATTGTTGAAAATGGAAAGGTTGAGACAGTGGATGCCTCTGTTCAGGAGATCATGGACACGTCAGTAATAAAGGATGCCAGCCTTGTCCTGCTTGAGGAAACCAGCCTGTCTGTCCTGCAGATTGCCGAACAGAAAATGGCAACCCAGGAGAAGTTGCTGTCACATCCCCTGTTGGAGGGAAGTCTGGATGTAGACGAGTCACTTTCTGTGGGAAGAGAGAATGAAGAACTCAGACATGTGAGTGTCAATGGCTCTTGTGTCTCTGAGATGGATCAGTCGGTGTACTCATTTACAACTCCCAAGAAGAGGAAAGCAACTGTGCTTTATGAAAGTGAGGAAGAGGAAGATGAACACATGCCCAAGCTGACTAATAGCCAGTTTGATGACTCGTTTTCTCCAGTGCTGGGTTCTTCCAGCTCCACCCCCCTCAGATCCAGGAAGAGCTGTGAAGGAAATGCGTCTGGGGCCTGCAGGTACTCTCCCATCGGGTCCATGATCGAAGAAACAGAGAGTGAAGAAGAGGGAGACAATGAGAATTCTGAGGAAAAGGAGGGAAATGACGGCGAGCAAAATCAAAACATGCAGGTGATCTCTGGAACTCGAGATGAAGGTGTTGGTGAGAACCAGGCTGTTGGAATTGTTGAAGATGAAGAACTGTCAGAGATCAGACCTGATTCATCCAGAGATGTGCCCTTCCAGTCCAGACCTGTTGAAGAAGAACACGATTATGGGATAAATCCAGTCATTCAGGTGACCGATCAAACTCCAGATGAAAGTGTTACAAAGAACCAGGCTGTTGGAATACTTGAAGATGAGAAATTGACAGAGAGCAAATATGATTCGCCCAGAGAGGCGTCCTTCGACTCCAGATCTGCTGAGGTGGAACACGACTATGAGCAGAATATGAGTATGCAGGAGATTTCTCAAACTCTAGATGAAACTGTTGCACAGAACCAGGCTGTTGAAATTGTTGAAGATGAAAGTGAGGAAGAGGAAGATGACCAGAGTCACAAGCTGACTAATAGCCAGTTAGACTCGTTTTCTCCGGTGCCTGGTACTTCCAGCTCCACCCCCCTCAAATCCAGGAAGAGCTGTGAAGGGAATGCGTCAGTGGCCTCCCCGCGTTCTCTAATCCCATTCTTGATCGAAGACACAGAGAGTGAAGTTGAGGAAGACAATGAGGAGACTGAGGAAAATGAGGACAATGATGGCGAGAAAAATCTAAACATGCAGCTGATGAATCGAACACTAGATGGAAGTGTTGCAGAGAACCAGGTTATTGAAATAGCTGAAGAAGAGAAATGGTCAGAGGTCGACCATGATTCATCCACAGATGTGTCATTCCAGTCTGAGGAGGAACACAACGGTGGGCAAAATCTAGGAATCCAGGTGATCTCTGTAACTCTAGATGAAGGTGTTGGGGAGAACCAGGATGTTGGCATTGTTGAAGATGAAGAACTGTCAGATATCAAACATGATTCACCCAGAGATGTGCCCTATCAGCCCAGACCTGTTGAAGAAGAACACGATTATGGGCTAAATCCAGTCATGCAGGTGACCGATCAAACTCCAGATGAAAGTGTTGCAGAGAACCAGGCTGTTAAAATTGTTGAAAATGGAAAGGTTGAGACAGTGGATGCCTCTGTTCAGGAGATCATGGACACGTCAGTAATAAAGGATGCCAGCCTTGTCCTGCTTGAGGAAACCAGCCTGTCTGTCCTGCAGATTGCCGAACAGAAAATGGCAACCCAGGAGAAGTTGCTGTCACATCCCCTGTTGGAGGGAAGTCTGGATGTAGACGAGTCACTTTCTGTGGGAAGAGAGAATGAAGAACTCAGACATGTGAGTGTCAATGGCTCTTGTGTCTCTGAGATGGATCAGTCGGTGTACTCATTTACAACTCCCAAGAAGAGGAAAGCAACTGTGCTTTATGAAAGTGAGGAAGAGGAAGATGAACACATGCCCAAGCTGACTAATAGCCAGTTTGATGACTCGTTTTCTCCAGTGCTGGGTTCTTCCAGCTCCACCCCCCTCAGATCCAGGAAGAGCTGTGAAGGAAATGCGTCTGGGGCCTGCAGGTACTCTCCCATCGGGTCCATGATCGAAGAAACAGAGAGTGAAGAAGAGGGAGACAATGAGAATTCTGAGGAAAAGGAGGGAAATGACGGCGAGCAAAATCAAAACATGCAGGTGATCTCTGGAACTCGAGATGAAGGTGTTGGTGAGAATCAGGCTGTTGGAATTGTTGAAGATGAAGAACTGTCAGAGATCAGACCTGATTCATCCAGAGATGTGCCCTTCCAGTCCAGACCTGTTGAAGAAGAACACGATTCTGTGCTAAATCCAGTCATGCAGGTGACCGATCAAACTCCAGATGAAAGTGTTACAAAGAACCAGGCTGTTGGAATACTTGAAGATGAGAAATTGACAGAGAGCAAATATGATTCGCCCAGAGAGGCGTCCTTCGACTCCATATCTGCTGAGGTGGAACACGACTATGAGCAGAATCTGAGTATGCAGGAGATTTCTCAAACTCTAGATGAAACTGTTGCACAGAACCAGGCTGTTGAAATTGTTGAAGATGAAAGTGAGGAAGAGGAAGATGACCAGAGTCACAAGCTGACTAATAGCCAGTTAGACTCGTTTTCTCCAGTGCCTGGTACTTCCAGCTCCACCCCCCTCAAATCCAGGAAGAGCTGTGAAGGGAATGCGTCAGTGGCCTCCCCGCGTTCTCTAATCCCATTCTTGATCGAAGACACAGAGAGTGAAGTTGAGGAAGACAATGAGGAGACTGAGGAAAATGAGGACAATGATGGCGAGAAAAATCTAAACATGCAGCTGATGAATCGAACACTAGATGGAAGTGTTGCAGAGAACCAGGTTATTGAAATAGCTGAAGAAGAGAAATGGTCAGAGGTCAACCATGATTCATCCACAGATGTGTCATTCCAGTCTGAGGAGGAACACAACGGTGGGCAAAATCTAGGAATCCAGGTGATCTCTGGAACTCTAGATGAAGGTGTTGGGGAGAACCAGGATGTTGGCATTGTTGAAGATGAAGAACTGTCAGATATCAAACATGATTCACCCAGAGATGTGCCCTATCAGCCCAGACCTGTTGAAGAAGAACACGATTATGGGCTAAATCCAGTCATGCAGGTGACCGATCAAACTCCAGATAAAAGTGTTGCAGAGAACCAGGCTGTTAAAATTGTTGAAAATGGAAAGGTTGAGACAGTGGATGCCTCTGTTCAGGAGATCATGGACACGTCAGTAATAAAGGATGCCAGCCTTGTCCTGCTTGAGGAAACCAGCCTGTCTGTCCTGCAGATTGCCGAACAGAAAATGGCAACCCAGGAGAAGTTGCTGTCACATCCCCTGTTGGAGGGAAGTCTGGATGTAGACGAGTCACTTTCTGTGGGAAGAGAGAATAAAGAACTCAGACATGTGAGTGTCAATGGCTCTTGTGTCTCTGAGATGGATCAGTCGGTGTACTCATTTACAACTCCCAAGAAGAGGAAAGCAACTGTGCTTTATGAAAGTGAGGAAGAGGAAGATGAACACATTCCCAAGCTGACTAATAGCCAGTTTGATGACTCGTTTTCTCCAGTGCTGGGTTCTTCCAGCTCCACCCCCCTCAGATCCAGGAAGAGCTGTGAAGGAAATGCGTCTGGGGCCTGCAGGTACTCTCCCATCGGGTCCATGATCGAAGAAACAGAGAGTGAAGAAGAGGGAGACAATGAGAATTCTGAGGAAAAGGAGGGAAATGACGGCGAGCAAAATCAAAACATGCAGGTGATCTCTGGAACTCGAGATGAAGGTGTTGGTGAGAATCAGGCTGTTGGAATTGTTGAAGATGAAGAACTGTCAGAGATCAGACCTGATTCATCCAGAGATGTGCCCTTCCAGTCCAGACCTGTTGAAGAAGAACACGATTCTGTGCTAAATCCAGTCATGCAGGTGAACGATCAAACTCCAGATGAAAGTGTTACAAAGAACCAGGCTGTTGGAATACTTGAAGATGAGAAATTGACAGAGAGCAAATATGATTCGCCCAGAGAGGCGTCCTTCGACTCCATATCTGCTGAGGTGGAACACGACTATGAGCAGAATCTGAGTATGCAGGAGATTTCTCAAACTCTAGATGAAACTGTTGCACAGAACCAGGCTGTTGAAATTGTTGAAGATGAAAGTGAGGAAGAGGAAGATGACCAGAGTCACAAGCTGACTAATAGCCAGTTAGACTCGTTTTCTCCAGTGCCTGGTACTTCCAGCTCCACCCCCCTCAAATCCAGGAAGAGCTGTGAAGGGAATGCGTCAGTGGCCTCCCCGCGTTCTCTAATCCCATTCTTGATCGAAGACACAGAGAGTGAAGTTGAGGAAGACAATGAGGAGACTGAGGAAAATGAGGACAATGATGGCGAGAAAAATCTAAACATGCAGCTGATGAATCGAACACTAGATGGAAGTGTTGCAGAGAACCAGGTTATTGAAATAGCTGAAGAAGAGAAATGGTCAGAGGTCAACCATGATTCATCCACAGATGTGTCATTCCAGTCTGAGGAGGAACACAACGGTGGGCAAAATCTAGGAATCCAGGTGATCTCTGTAACTCTAGATGAAGGTGTTGGGGAGAACCAGGATGTTGGCATTGTTGAAGATGAAGAACTGTCAGATATCAAACATGATTCACCCAGAGATGTGCCCTATCAGCCCAGACCTGTTGAAGAAGAACACGATTATGGGCTAAATCCAGTCATGCAGGTGACCGATCAAACTCCAGATGAAAGTGTTGCAGAGAACCAGGCTGTTAAAATTGTTGAAAATGGAAAGGTTGAGACAGTGGATGCCTCTGTTCAGGAGATCATGGACACGTCAGTAATAAAGGATGCCAGCCTTGTCCTGCTTGAGGAAACCAGCCTGTCTGTCCTGCAGATTGCCGAACAGAAAATGGCAACCCAGGAGAAGTTGCTGTCACATCCCCTGTTGGAGGGAAGTCTGGATGTAGACGAGTCACTTTCTGTGGGAAGAGAGAATGAAGAACTCAGACATGTGAGTGTCAATGGCTCTTGTGTCTCTGAGATGGATCAGTCGGTGTACTCATTTACAACTCCCAAGAAGAGGAAAGCAACTGTGCTTTATGAAAGTGAGGAAGAGGAAGATGAACACATGCCCAAGCTGACTAATAGCCAGTTTGATGACTCGTTTTCTCCAGTGCTGGGTTCTTCCAGCTCCACCCCCCTCAGATCCAGGAAGAGCTGTGAAGGAAATGCGTCTGGGGCCTGCAGGTACTCTCCCATCGGGTCCATGATCGAAGAAACAGAGAGTGAAGAAGAGGGAGACAATGAGAATTCTGAGGAAAAGGAGGGAAATGACGGCGAGCAAAATCAAAACATGCAGGTGATCTCTGGAACTCGAGATGAAGGTGTTGGTGAGAATCAGGCTGTTGGAATTGTTGAAGATGAAGAACTGTCAGAGATCAGACCTGATTCATCCAGAGATGTGCCCTTCCAGTCCAGACCTGTTGAAGAAGAACACGATTCTGTGCTAAATCCAGTCATGCAGGTGACCGATCAAACTCCAGATGAAAGTGTTACAAAGAACCAGGCTGTTGGAATACTTGAAGATGAGAAATTGACAGAGAGCAAATATGATTCGCCCAGAGAGGCGTCCTTCGACTCCATATCTGCTGAGGTGGAACACGACTATGAGCAGAATCTGAGTATGCAGGAGATTTCTCAAACTCTAGATGAAACTGTTGCACAGAACCAGGCTGTTGAAATTGTTGAAGATGAAAGTGAGGAAGAGGAAGATGACCAGAGTCACAAGCTGACTAATAGCCAGTTAGACTCGTTTTCTCCAGTGCCTGGTACTTCCAGCTCCACCCCCCTCAAATCCAGGAAGAGCTGTGAAGGGAATGCGTCAGTGGCCTCCCCGCGTTCTCTAATCCCATTCTTGATCGAAGACACAGAGAGTGAAGTTGAGGAAGACAATGAGGAGACTGAGGAAAATGAGGACAATGATGGCGAGAAAAATCTAAACATGCAGCTGATGAATCGAACACTAGATGGAAGTGTTGCAGAGAACCAGGTTATTGAAATAGCTGAAGAAGAGAAATGGTCAGAGGTCAACCATGATTCATCCACAGATGTGTCATTCCAGTCTGAGGAGGAACACAACGGTGGGCAAATTCTAGGAATCCAGGTGATCTCTGGAACTCTAGATGAAGGTGTTGGGGAGAACCAGGATGTTGGCATTGTTGAAGATGAAGAACTGTCAGATATCAAACATGATTCACCCAGAGATGTGCCCTATCAGCCCAGACCTGTTGAAGAAGAACACGATTATGGGCTAAATCCAGTCATGCAGGTGACCGATCAAACTCCAGATGAAAGTGTTGCAGAGAACCAGGCTGTTAAAATTGTTGAAAATGGAAAGGTTGAGACAGTGGATGCCTCTGTTCAGGAGATCATGGACACGTCAGTAATAAAGGATGCCAGCCTTGTCCTGCTTGAGGAAACCAGCCTGTCTGTCCTGCAGATTGCCGAACAGAAAATGGCAACCCAGGAGAAGTTGCTGTCACATCCCCTGTTGGAGGGAAGTCTGGATGTAGACGAGTCACTTTCTGTGGGAAGAGAGAATAAAGAACTCAGACATGTGAGTGTCAATGGCTCTTGTGTCTCTGAGATGGATCAGTCGGTGTACTCATTTACAACTCCCAAGAAGAGGAAAGCAACTGTGCTTTATGAAAGTGAGGAAGAGGAAGATGAACACATGCCCAAGCTGACTAATAGCCAGTTTGATGACTCGTTTTCTCCAGTGCTGGGTTCTTCCAGCTCCACCCCCCTCAGATCCAGGAAGAGCTGTGAAGGAAATGCGTCTGGGGCCTGCAGGTACTCTCCCATCGGGTCCATGATCGAAGAAACAGAGAGTGAAGAAGAGGGAGACAATGAGAATTCTGAGGAAAAGGAGGGAAATGACGGCGAGCAAAATCAAAACATGCAGGTGATCTCTGGAACTCGAGATGAAGGTGTTGGTGAGAATCAGGCTGTTGGAATTGTTGAAGATGAAGAACTGTCAGAGATCAGACCTGATTCATTAAGAGATGTGCCCTTCCAGTCCATACCTGTTGAAGAAGAACACGATTCTGTGCTAAATCCAGTCATGCAGGTGACCGATCAAACTCCAGATGAAAGTGTTACAAAGAACCAGGCTGTTGGAATACTTGAAGATGAGAAATTGACAGAGAGCAAATATGATTCGCCCAGAGAGGCGTCCTTCGACTCCAGATCTGCTGAGGTGGAACACGACTATGAGCAGAATATGAGTATGCAGGAGATTTCTCAAACTCTAGATGAAACTGTTGCACAGAACCAGGCTGTTGAAATTGTTGAAGATGAAAGTGAGGAAGAGGAAGATGACCAGAGTCACAAGCTGACTAGTAGCCAGTTAGACTCGTTTTCTCCGGTGCCTGGTACTTCCAGCTCCACCCCCCTCAAATCCAGGAAGAGCTGTGAAGGGAATGCGTCAGTGGCCTCCCCGCGTTCTCTAATCCCATTCTTGATCGAAGACACAGAGAGTGAAGTTGAGGAAGACAATGAGGAGACTGAGGAAAATGAGGACAATGATGGCGAGAAAAATCTAAACATGCAGCTGATGAATCGAACACTAGATGGAAGTGTTGCAGAGAACCAGGTTATTGAAATAGCTGAAGAAGAGAAATGGTCAGAGGTCAACCATGATTCATCCACAGATGTGTCATTCCAGTCTGAGGAGGAACACAACGGTGGGCAAAATCTAGGAATCCAGGTGATCTCTGTAACTCTAGATGAAGGTGTTGGGGAGAACCAGGATGTTGGCATTGTTGAAGATGAAGAACTGTCAGATATCAAACATGATTCACCCAGAGATGTGCCCTATCAGCCCAGACCTGTTGAAGAAGAACACGATTATGGGCTAAATCCAGTCATGCAGGTGACCGATCAAACTCCAGATGAAAGTGTTGCAGAGAACCAGGCTGTTAAAATTGTTGAAAATGGAAAGGTTGAGACAGTGGATGCCTCTGTTCAGGAGATCATGGACACGTCAGTAATAAAGGATGCCAGCCTTGTCCTGCTTGAGGAAACCAGCCTGTCTGTCCTGCAGATTGCCGAACAGAAAATGGCAACCCAGGAGAAGTTGCTGTCACATCCCCTGTTGGAGGGAAGTCTGGATGTAGACGAGTCACTTTCTGTGGGAAGAGAGAATGAAGAACTCAGACATGTGAGTGTCAATGGCTCTTGTGTCTCTGAGATGGATCAGTCGGTGTACTCATTTACAACTCCCAAGAAGAGGAAAGCAACTGTGCTTTATGAAAGTGAGGAAGAGGAAGATGAACACATGCCCAAGCTGACTAATAGCCAGTTTGATGACTCGTTTTCTCCAGTGCTGGGTTCTTCCAGCTCCACCCCCCTCAGATCCAGGAAGAGCTGTGAAGGAAATGCGTCTGGGGCCTGCAGGTACTCTCCCATCGGGTCCATGATCGAAGAAACAGAGAGTGAAGAAGAGGGAGACAATGAGAATTCTGAGGAAAAGGAGGGAAATGACGGCGAGCAAAATCAAAACATGCAGGTGATCTCTGGAACTCGAGATGAAGGTGTTGGTGAGAATCAGGCTGTTGGAATTGTTGAAGATGAAGAACTGTCAGAGATCAGACCTGATTCATCCAGAGATGTGCCCTTCCAGTCCAGACCTGTTGAAGAAGAACACGATTCTGTGCTAAATCCAGTCATGCAGGTGACCGATCAAACTCCAGATGAAAGTGTTACAAAGAACCAGGCTGTTAGAATACTTGAAGATGAGAAATTGACAGAGAGCAAATATGATTCGCCCAGAGAGGCGTCCTTCGACTCCAGATCTGCTGAGGTGGAACACGACTATGAGCAGAATATGAGTATGCAGGAGATTTCTCAAACTCTAGATGAAACTGTTGCACAGAACCAGGCTGTTGAAATTGTTGAAGATGAAAGTGAGGAAGAGGAAGATGACCAGAGTCACAAGCTGACTAATAGCCAGTTAGACTCGTTTTCTCCAGTGCTGGGTACTTTCAGCTCCACCCCCCTCAAATCCAGGAAGAGCTGTGAAGGGAATGCGTCAGTGGCCTCCCCGCATTCTCTAATCCCATTCTCGATCGAAGACACAGAGAGTGAAGTTGAGGAAGACAATGAGGAGACTGAGGAAAATGAGGACAATGATGGCGAGAAAAATCTAAACATACAGCTGATGAATCGAACACTAGATGAAAGTGTTGCAGAGAACCAGGTTATTGAAATAGCTGAAGAAGAGAAATGGTCAGAGGTCAACCATGATTCATCCACAGATGTGTCATTCCAGTCTGAGGAGGAACACAACGGTGGGCAAAATCTAGGAATCCAGGTGATCTCTGGAACTCTAGATGAAGGTGTTGGGGAGAACCAGGGTGTTGGCATTGTTGAAGATGAAGAACCGTCAGATATCAAACATGATTCACCCAGAGCTGTGCCCTATCAGCCCAGACCTGTTGAAGAAGAACACGATTATGGGCTAAATCCAGTCATGCAGGTGACCGATCAAACTCCAGATGAAAGTGTTGCAGAGAACCAGGCTGTTAAAATTGTTGAAAATGGAAAGGTTGAGACAGTGGATGCCTCTGTTCAGGAGACCATGGACACATCAGTAAGAAAGGATGCCAGCCTTGTCCTGCTGGAGGAAACCAGCCTGTCTCTTCACAATAAAAAACAGTCTGCCCTGCAGACTGCCGAACAGAAAATGGCAACCCAGGAGAAGTTGCTGTCACATCCCCTGTTGGAGGGAAGTCTGGATGTAGACGAGTCACTTTCTGTGGGAAGAGAGAATGAAGAACTCAGACATGTGAGTGTCAATGGCTCTTGTGTCTCTGAGATGGATCAGTCGGTGTACTCATTTACAACACCCAAGAAGAGGAAAGCAACTGTGCTTTATGAAAGCGAGGAAGAGGAAGATGACCACATGCCAAAGCTGACTAATAGCCAGTTTGATGACTCGTTTTCTCCAGTGCTGGGTTCTTCCAGCTCCACCCCCCTCAGATCAAGGAAGAGATGTGATTGGAACGCTTCAGTGGCCTCCCCGCGTTCTCTCATAAGATTCTTGATCGAAGACATAGAGAGTGAAGTTGAGGAAGACAATGAGGAGACTGAGGAAAATGAGGACCATGATGGCGAGCAAAATCTAAACATGCAGGTGATCTATCGAACTCTAGATGAAAGTGTTGCAGAGAACCAGGCTGTTGACATATCTGATGAAGAGAAATGGTCAGAGGTCAACCATGATTCATCCAGAGATGTATCATTCCAGTCTGGTCCTGCTGAGGAGGAACACGATGTTGGGCAAAATCTAAGCATGCAGGTGATCTCTGGAACTCTAGATGAAGGTGTTGGGGAGAACCAGGCTGTTGAAATTGTTGAAGATGAAGAACTCTCAGATATAAAACATGATTCACCCAGAGATGTGCCCTTCCAGTCCAGACCTGTTGAAGAAGAACACGATTATGGGCTAAATCCAGTCATATTGGTGACCGATCAAACTCCAGATGAAGGTGTTACAAAGAACCAGGCTGTTGGAATACTTGAAGATGAGAAATTGCCAGAGAGCAAATGTAATTCGCCTAGAGAGGCGTCCTTCCACCCCAGATCTGTTGAGGTGGAACACAACAATGAGCAGAATCTGAGTATGCAGGAGATATCTCAAACTCTAGATGAAACTGTAACACAGAACCAGGCTGTTGAAATTGTTGAAGATGAAAAGCAATTACAGATCAAAAGTGTTTCAGACAGAAATGCTTCCTTCAGCAAGGTTTTAAGTGACGTTGAGGCAGCAGATGCCTCTGTTCAGGAGGTTATGGACACATCAGTAAGAAAGGATGCCAGTCTTGTCCTGCTGGATGACCGTGACTTGTCCCATCAGAATGAAAAACTATCCACCCAGCATATGCCCGCTGTGAGTTTAAACGAAGAGACCTCTTCTGAAATGACCAGAGGGCTTGAGTCCCTTGAACATTCAGGCATTCAGGTTGAGGATATGATCCATGACATGTTCACAGATGATGACATCATAGACGAACAGGAAATGGCAACACAGGAGAGGATGTTGCTGTCATACCTCCAGCTGGACGGTAGTTTTGATGTAGACAAGTCGCTGGAACTGGCATTATCAACACCCAAGAAGAGGAAAGCAGCTGTGCTTAATGAAAGTGAGGAAGAGGAAGATGACCACAGTCACAAGCTGACTAATAGCCAGTTTGATGACTCGTTTTCTCCAGTGCTGGGTTCTTCCAGCTCCACCCCCCTCAGATCCAGGAAGAGATGTAAAGGGCATGCCTCAGTGGCCTCCCCGCGTTCTCGCATCAGGTTCATGATCGAAGACACAGAGAGTGAAGTTGAGGAAGACAATGAGGACAATGATGGCGTGCAAAATCTAAACATGCAGGTGATCAATCAAACTCAAGATGAAAGTGTTGCAGAGAACCAGGCTATTGAAATAGCTGAAGAAGAGAAACAGTCAGAGGTCAACCATGATTCATCCACATATATGTCATTCCAGTCTTATCCTGCTGAGGAGGAACATGACGGCAGTCAAACTCTAAGCAGGCAGATGATCTCTGGAACTCTAGATGAAGGTGAACATGATTTATTGAGAGATGTGCCTGGACCTGTTGAGGAGGAACATGATTCTGGGCTAAATCCAACCATGCAGGGGATCGATCAATCTCTAGCTAAAAATATTACAAAGAGCCAGGCTGTTGGAATACTTGAAGATGAAACATTGGCAGAGAGCAAATATGATTCACCTAGAGAGGCGTCCTTCCACTCCAGACCCGTTGAGGTGGAACCCGACTATGAGCAAAATATGAACATGCAGGAGATGCATCAAACTCTTGATGAAACGGTTACACAGAACCAGGCAATTGTTGAAGATGATGTGACATTGAGGCAGCAGCCGCCTCTGTTCGGGAGGTTCTGTACACATCAGTAAGAAATGATGCCAGCCTTGTGCTGGAAGACACCGGCCTGTCTTTCCAGAATAAAAAGTCTGTCCTGCAGATGTCCATTGTGAGTTAAAATGAAGAGACGTCTTCTAAAATAACCAGAGCATTCACACCGAGATGTGTCCTTCCTTTTTAGACCTGCTGAGGGGGAACATGATTATAGGAAATCAGCTTGCAACTAAGAGATAGACTGTTATGATGTAACAACCAGGCAGTATGAAGATTTAAAATAAACTATACATTTGCACATGTAGAGAATTTTTATCTTGTGTTGTGTTATCTATTGAGGACTTGTTTGGCAAATTAATTGCTTTTTTCTTTATTTCGTCCTTCTAATTCTTCTAATAAAGATTGAATTGAATTATTTGCTTGATTTGTGTGTTCATAGTTGTCTTTGTTTTGACACTTTAACCCATACAATGCAATAAATGTTCAGTATATATAGAACCATCGCCTGATGTGTCACTCTACAGAATGAAGTTTTGTTTTTATTCTGGCTGCACTTAGATATACCCGCAAACAGCAATTAACAGTAATAGATAGATAGATAGATAGATAGCTACCATTAGCTAGATAGATAGAAAAAGAACAGTCAAAATGTCAAAAAGAGTTCAACCTCTGGATATACTTTTACCTAACAAAGGAAAATTTGTTTAGTTAGTAGTAGTTTAGTAGTTTTTTTAGACTGCATGCATATCAATCTAAATATTAAATAATTTTAAAGAGCACATGAGTCATATTGATATGATGTTACATAAAAATATAAAGCAACTTTGACAGTATCAATTAAGGTTTACATTAAAAAAAACGATGGGAAATGCCATTTAGTAGTTCAAATATTTTTACATTTTGAGAAAGAAGATGCTTGTATTTTACAACATTGTTTTTTAATAGTCATATTAGGGCTTTTCTTATTTTAATCTATCACACCCATCTACATAATATGGGAACCAAGGACTTAATCAGTGTTTTGTGATCAAAGAGCTATATCAAATCACACAGACTCTCAGGTGACCAGACCTGTTGCAATTTAACAAACAGTAACAGATTGTTCATATTGTGTAGAATTGACAACCATATTAGCAGTGGTGTAAAGTAACTAAGTACATTTACTCAAGTACCGTACTTTTGAGGTGTTTTTACCTTACTGGAGTATTTCCAGTTTTCAGAACTTACTTCTACTCCACTACATCCCAGAGGCAAACATTGTACTTTCACTCCACTACAATTATTTGAAAACTTAAGTTACTAGTTAGGCTACTTCTTAGATTTTGACTTTGTTGACTCGGTCACAGGGGTCTCTCCAGCTCTTTAGTAAACAGAATATAGTACATTTTCAGGTAGGTGACACAATTTAAGCCAATCAGGAGAGCACTGAAAATGCATTTTCTGTTCAATAAAGAGCTGGAGATACATGGGAGACTCCTTTTACTGAACAAACACTCTATAGCAATGAGTACTATCAGAATATAGAGCTATTCAACACTTATTTAACCAAAGTAAATCACTTACCCTACCTTTAAACTAAAACATTTATAGACTGGATGAACAAGGACACCTGGTGGTTGTTTCTAGTTACTGCATTATGCCACAAAAGGATGGTTGATCCCTGACTGGCTATGATGGTAACACTTTACTGACATGACACCTGTCATAACCATTTCACAGAGGAGATTGTGTGCACATCTTGTACCTGTATTTAGGCCAGGTGCTTGACATCAAGACAAGAATCATGGAGAAGAAAAGCATCCTCACACTGGTTTAAACTGGAGGACTTGATAACACTTGTTGTAATGGTGGATACAGACACATCAGTGGGCTCAACAGAGATGATGCTGGTAGACTAAATCATGTAGCTAATAAACTGCTCTGGTAGTTGGACATCTCAAGATAGTTATGTGGAAATATTTTATTAACAATCATACCTTCAGGATTTCTAAATACCACTGTAATACCTTGATACCAGCCTAGCTGGTTCATTGACTTCACCTGGTCAGGGTATTTAGATTTTGATTATCATTGCAAAACATACATTACCCACTTCAGCCCATTTCGGCCTTTTGAAAATAACCGATACAAGCTTGTAGATCTTCTATTTCAAAATATTTGTATACATTTTAACTTGTGAAATGGGACATTCTGCATAATGAGTACTTTCTACTTTTGGTACTTTAAGTACATTTTGATACCAATACGTTTGTACTTTTACCCAAGTAAATTTTGAATTCCGGACTTTTACTTGTAAGGGTACGGTCACACCCCACTTTTAATGTACCTATGAGAGCGGATTCTGCCAATGCATTTCAATGGCAATGGTTATGGAGCGGTTGTGGTTATCATTGTGGGATCGCTAAAGCGATCACACTAATGTTATTGCCACTATTTATTATTGTGGGATCGCTAAAGCGATCACACTACTGTTATTGTCAACACCGTTTTTTGACGGCTAACTAGTCCTTCATACTTTTAGCTACAAACTCCGTTCCAACTCTTCAACGTTCGGCCTACTCAGGACATGTCGGCTACCATTTGAATTTTTTTAATAATTTGTACTTTTAGAGATATTTCACTTTTTACTTCTAAAAAACTCCCATTCATTTCAATGGAGAAATTCATACTTTTAGATAGAAACTCCGTTCCAACTCTATAACGTTCAGCCTACTTAGGACATATTGGCTACCATTAGAATTTTTTGAAATAATTTGTACTTTTAGAGATATTTCACTTTTTAAATAGTAAAAATACTTAAAAGTTGATAAAAAGAGTAAAAATACTTAAAAGTTGTAAAAATTTGTAAAAGCTACTTTAAAGTAAATAAAGTGACTAAAAATACTTTAAAGTAAATACCTTGAGTAAAAATACTTAAGAGTACTTATATTGAGTAAAAATACTTAAAAGTACTCAAAATGAGTAAAAATACTTAAAAGTTGAAAAAAATAGTAAAAATACTTAAAAGTTGATAAAAAGAGTAAAAATACTTAAAAGTTGTAAAAATTAGTAAAAGCTACTTTAAAGTAAATAAAGTGACTAAAAATACTTTAAAGTAAGTACCTTGATTAAAAATACTTAAGAGTACTTATACTGAGTAAAAATACTTAAAAGTACTCAACATGAGTAAAAATACTTAAAAGTTGAAAAAAATAGTAAAAATACTTAAAAGTTGTAAAAATTTGTAAAAAATACTTTAAAGTAAATAAAGTGACTAAAAATAATTTAAAGTAAATACCCTTTAGAACCTTTCAAACCTTTAGAACCTCTTAAACCTTTAGAACCTCTTAAACCTTTCAAACCTTTCAAACCTTTCAAACCTTTCAAACCTTTAGAACCTTTCAAACCTTTCAAACCTTTAGAACCTCTTAAACCTTTCAAACCTTTCAAACCTTTAGAACCATTCAAAGCTTTAGAACCTTTAGAACCTTTCAAACCTTTAGAACCTCTTAAACCTTTCAAACCTTTCAAACCTCTTAAACCTTTCAAACCTTTAGAACCTTTCAAAACTTTAGAACCTTTAAAACCTTTCAAACCTTTAAAACCTTTAAACCTTTCAAACCTTTAACTCTACTAACACTATCAATACTCAATACCATCAACATTCTTAGCGATCCCACACTGTTTCTTCAGGAACAGTACCTTCTAGTTGTGGGATCGCTAAAGCGATCACACTACTGTTATTGTCAACACCGTTTTTTGACGGCTAACTAGTCCTTCATACTTTTAGCTACAAACTCCGTTCCAACTCTTCAACGTTCGGCCTACTCAGGACATGTCGGCTACCATTTGAATTTTTGAAATAATTTGTACTTTTAGAGATATTTCACTTTTTACTTCTAAAAAACTCCCATTCATTTCAATGGAGAAATTCATACTTTTAGATAGAAACTCCGTTCCAACTCTATAACGTTCAGCCTACTTAGGACATATTGGCTACCATTAGAATTTTTTGAAATAATTTGTACTTTTAGAGATATTTCACTTTTTAAATAGTAAAAATACTTAAAAGTTGATAAAAAGAGTAAAAATACTTAAAAGTTGTAAAAATTAGTAAAAGCTACTTTAAAGTAAATAAAGTGACTAAAAATACTTTAAAGTAAATACCTTGAGTAAAAATACTTAAGAGTACTTAAATTGAGTAAAAATACTTAAAAGTACTAAAAATGAGTAAAAATACTTAAAAGTTGAAAAAAAGAGTAAAAATACTTTAAAGTAAATACCCTTTAGAACCTTTCAAACCTTTAGAACCTCTTAAACCTTTAGAACCTCTTAAACCTTTCAAACCTTTCAAACCTTTCAAACCTTTCAAACCTTTCAAACCTTTCAAACCTTTCAAACCTTTAGAACCTCTTAAACCTTTCAAACCTTTAGAACCTCTTAAACCTTTCAAACCTTTCAAACCTTTCAAACCTTTCAAACCTTTAGAACCATTCAAAGCTTTAGAACCTTTAGAACCTTTAGAACCTTTCAAACCTTTAGAACCTCTTAAACCTTTCAAACCTCTTAAACCTTTCAAACCTTTAGAACCTTTCAAAACTTTAGAACCTTTCAAACCTTTAAAACCTTTAAACCTTTCAAACCTTTAACTCTACTAACACTATCAATACTCAATACCATCAACATTCTTAGCGATCCCACACTGTTTCTTCAGGAACAGTACCTTCTAGTTTATTATATCACCCCACCCCACCGTTTTTTGACGGCTAACTAGTCCTTCATACTTTTAGCTATTAACTCCATTCCAACTCTACAACGTTCGGCCTACTTAGGACATATTGGCTACCATTTGAATTTTTGAAATCATTTGTACTTTTAGAGATATTTCACTTTTTAAATAGTAAAAATACTTAAAAGTTGATAAAAAAGAGTAAAAATACTTAAAAGTTGTAAAAATTAGTAAAAGCTACTTTAAAGTAAATAAAGTGACTAAAAATACTTTAAAGTAAATACCTTGAGTAAAAATACTTAAGAGTACTTATATTGAGTAAAAATACTTAAAAGTACTCAAAATGAGTAAAAATACTTAAAAGTTGAAGAAAATAGTAAAAATACTTAAAAGTACTCAAAATGAGTAAAAATACTTAAAAGTTGTAAAAATTTGTAAAAAATACTTTAAAGTAAATAAAGTGACTAAAAATATTTTAAAGTAAATACATTGAGTAACAATACTTAAAGGGATATTTCACTTTCAAATAAAATAAACATTTAAAAAATATATTAAAAATAAATGAAAAAAGTAATGGAAAAATCACGGCCCCCTCACGCATTAGAGTGTCCTACTAATGTGTGAGGGGGCCGTGATTTTGCCATAACTTTTTCCATTTTTTAAAAATATTAATTTTTAATGTTTATTTTATTTGAAAGTGAAATATCCCTTTAAGAGTACTTAAATTGAGTAAACATACCCAGTAGTACTCAAATGAGTAAAAATACTTATACCTTCCAAACTTTTCAAACTTTTCAAACTTTTCAAACTTTTCAAACCTTTCAAACCTTTCAAACCTTTGGAACCTCTTAAACCTTTAGAACCTTTCAAACCTTTAGAACCTTTAGAACCTTTAGAACCTTTAGAACCTTTAGAACCTTTAAAACCTTTCAAACCTTTAGAACCTTTCAAACCTTTAGAACCTTTAGAACCTTTAGAACCTTTAGAACCTTTAGAACCTTTAAAACCTTTAAAACCTTTAGAACCTTTCAAACCTTTAGAACCATTCAAACCTTTCAATCCTTTTAAACCTTTCAAACCTTAAACCTTTCGAACCTTTCAAACCCTTCAAACCCTTCAAACCTTTCAAACCTTACAAACCTTTCAAACCTATAACACTACTAACACTATCAATACTCAATACCAGCAACATTCTTAGCGATCCCACACTGTTTCTTCAGGAACAGTACCTTCTAGTTATTATATACTATATTCCCACCGTTTTTTGATGGCTAACTAGTCCTTCATACTTTTAGCTACAAACTCCATTCCAACTCTACAACGTTCGGCCTACTTAGGACATATCGGCTACCATTTGAATTTTTGAAATCATTTGTACTTTTAGAGATATTTCACTTTTTACTTCTAAAAAACTCCCATTCATTTCAATGGAGAAATTCATACTTTTAGATAGAAACTCCGTTCCAACTCTATAACGTTCAGCCTACTTAGGACATATTGGCTACCATTTGAATTTTTGAAATAATTTGTACTTTTAGAGATATTTCACTTTTTAAATAGTAAAAATACTTAAAAGTTGATAAAAAAAAGTACAAATACTTAAAAGTTGTAAAAATTAGTAAAAGCTACTTTAAAGTAAATAAAGTGACTAAAAATACTTTAAAGTAAATACCTTGAGTAAAAATACTTAAGAGTACTTATATTGAGTAAAAATACTTAAAAGTACTCAAAATGAGTAAAAATACTTAAAAGTTGAAAAAAATAGTAAAAATACTTAAAAGTTGAAAAAAATAGTAAAAATACTTAAAAGTTGAAAAAATTAGAAAAAAATACTTTAAAGTAAATAAAGTGACTAAAAATAATTTAAAGTAAATACCCTTTAGAACCGTTCAAACCTTTAGAACCTCTTAAACCTTTAGAACCTCTTAAACCTTTCAAACCTTTCAAACCTTTAGAACCTTTCAAACCTTTAGAACCTCTTAAACCTTTCAAACCTTTCAAACCTTTAGAACCTTTCAAACCTTTCAAACCTTTAGAACCTTTAAAACCTTTCAAACCTTTCAAACCTTTCAAACCTTTCAAACTTTTCAAACCTTTAGAACCTTTCAACCCTTTAGAACCTTTCAAACCTTTAGAACCTTTCAAACCTTTAGAACCTTTCAAACCTTCAACACTACTAACACTATCAATACTCAATACCAGCAACATTCTTAGCGATCCCACACTGTTTCTTCAGGAACAGTACCTTCTAGTTCCCATTGAAATGCATTGGCAGAATCCGCCCTCATAGGTAGAATAAAAGTGCGGTGTGAGCTGGAACTCACTAACGCTCTGAGTCTGAACCAGGGCTAGGTGTGAGCGTGCCCAGAATAATTTCTATATTGCAGTATTGATACTTTTACGTTTTACTTGAGTAAAATGTTTTTATACTTTTTCCACCACTGCGTATTAGCTGTTTAAAAGCATGAACTACTCCTTTAACTGAGCTAAGGGGAAAACTCCAGTCAGCCAATAGGTAGCGCTGCTTCGTATCACGTGGCCAAATACGGAAGTGTGATGTTGTTCTTCAGTGCCAGTGGCAGCAAAGCTCCATGAAGCGAAGTGGCCACAATTTTACATCTTATGATTTGCTTGTTTATGAAAGGAATTTTAAGTTCTCAATCACTTATTTGAAAAATACTGGTTTTGTTAAAACAACGAAACGGTCAAAATGACCCAAGCTGAGAGAGAACAAGAAAACGGGAAGGAGAAGGAAAAAGAGCGAGAGAAAGAGAAAGACAAGGAGCAGCAGCGAGGGGTCAAACGACCCATTGCCCCCCCGGCGATCCCAGAACCTCTTCAAGAAGTAAAGATGTGACTTGAGATAGAATCTAACCCAGAAGTGACTCGTATATGAGTACTATAAAGTTACATCCTTGTCCGAAGCTATAGGGATATTTTTCCATTAGCGTCGGTCAAGGCTGTTCTCACATCTGTCACTAGATTAAAATCCTGATCATACTTGTCGCTTACTTTATATTTACTTAAAAACTAGTATCAACATATATATTTTTGTAACTTGCAGGACTCAAGGTACCATAGGCTTCAGCATCATTTTACCTCGTCACCTTCTACATCTCATCTTAATATATATTCGATTTAATATATGAATTCACTGGGGGATTACATTCACCTGGATAATAAAATAATAGTAAAAACAGTATTTTTAACAGTAATCACAAAATGCCTTTTTTAGTAGGCTGGTGCTGTGGTGGAATTTCCATCGTCATCCTAATGCATGGCTTGAATTGGTATTGTACTGTAGATTATGATGTTCTATCTTTTTTTCAGCAAATACAAAGCAACTTTGTAGTTGTCATCCACCCTGGTTCGAGGTCACTCAGAATCGGCAGAGCAACTGATACGCTTCCAGTGACAATCCCACATGTGATAGGCCGCAGACACAAGCAGAATGGACAGCCCAAACATGAAGATCCATGGCTAATAAGAGAGGGTCTGAATGTAAGTTACTAATGTGATTATAATAGTCTTTAGTCTGCCTGTCTTTATCTAGCTGGCTCATTGTTGTTCCACTGCACTTAAATAACTAGTGTACACAACTTTGTAGATTTAAAAAAAAATCTTATAAATAGGGAATAGGAATATGCAATGGAAAGTTGCATATCCCCGGAGTCCTGGGGACCTTCATTCTATTCCCCTGTACTGCTCTCTCCAACAGAAACCAGAGAGTGGTGAACAGAGGCAGAATGGTCTTAAAATGGTTGATCAGGCCATCTGGTCCAAGAAGATGTCAAATGGGGTCCGGAGGACGCCAGTTTCAGCTGAACAGGTGTGTGTGTGTGTGTGCCGTGCGTGCGTGTGTTGTATGGTGTCTTCTTTGTGTTGGGCATATCTGTGTGTGTGTGTGTGGGGAGGAGAAGGATGCTGTATGTCTTAGTGAGGGTTGCTAATGGCAACAATAAGGCACTTGGTTCCTCTCATCAGCACCACACATTGTTGTTTCCTTTTTTTATTTATAAATCTCATCTTATTCTTCAAACGGCCATAAGATGCTTGTTTCTAGTTTTAGTGATGTTTTTTTTTAAATATTTTTATTAGGGAAAATTGGGAGTACATAGTTACAGAGCTACATAGGTACATTTGTTTTCCCTTTTTTTGTTGCTTCCCCCCCCCCTTTATTTCTGTGTACATTTGCATGGTATGAGGGTTTAAACTTAGAATGTTAGTAAGACTATTGAAGTACAATAAAACAGAACAAATGAGTAAGGATAACAATGCAAAAACAGTGTGTGTGTGTGTGTGTGTGTGCGCGTGTGCGTGCATTCGTCCACCCTCAGGCCAGGTCATACAACCGTCAGATCCGTCCAGGGGTTTTGGACAGCAGCTCCAGGGTGAAGTGGACCAGCACAGCCCACCACCCTCAGTACCTGGTGGGGGACGAGGTCAGTGAGTCTGTGTTAATGAGTCTATATCCTGTGAAATGAGCTACACTTTCTTTGTAGCTCACCCTTTTTGTTTTGGGGTTTGTCATTCTGTCTGCTTGCCTCCCTAACCTCTCCTCCTCATAATGATTCTCTCCATCTTACATTCTCATCATTTGTGACTCTCTCCATTTCTCTGTCCTACTCTTCCTCTGTGTTGTTCTCTCTATCTCTAATGATCTTTCATTCTGTCTCCCAACCTCCATCTTCATTCTCTCCTCCCTTGCTCCTGCAGGCGCTGTATGTGAACCCATCAGATTGTTATGACATCCACTGGCCCATGGTGAGGGGACAGCTCAATGTGCACACTGGCCCAGGGGGCTCTCTGACGGCTGTCCTGACAGACCTGGAGACCATCTGGACCCACGTCATCCAGAAAAACCTTGAGATCCCCCTCAAAGACCTGAAGGTAAAAGACATCCATTATTCATTCACCATTCAGGCATTGTCATTGTCGCTGCGAGTTTGAATCCCTTGAAAGGGCCCATCTCAAAATATGTAATAATAATAATATAATATCTATACTGTGTGTGTGTGTGTGTGTGTGTGTGTGTACACACACACGCACACGCACACGCACACACACACACACACACACACACACACACACACACACACACACACACACACACACAGTATACTGTATGTAGTCAGTATCATGTTTGGCTGTTAACCGTTTCTGATTGGTTGTCAGTATTACAGGTGCATCCTATTGGTGCCTGACATCTACAACAGACAGCACATCAAGGAGTTGGTCAACATGCTGCTTCTTAACATGGGCTTCTCTGGTAATGCATGCCCCCCCCCCCAATACACACACACACACACACACACACACACACACACACACACACACATGCGCGAAGTGCAGTACTCGCTACTACACAATCACAGTGTAACCCTGTGTCCCATCCTGTGCATGCAGCCATCATTGTGCACCAGGAGTCGGTGTGCGCTACGTTTGGCAGTGGGCTGAGCAGTGCCTGTGTGGTGGATGTTGGGGACCAGAAGACCAGCCTGTGCTGCGTAGAGGACGGGGTGTCCCACCGCAACTCCAGGTAGGAGCTAGAAGCCCTGACATGAAACGTTTCCCCATGTACTCTTTTGCTTAATTTACATTTCACGCACCGAAAATAGGCACAAGGGATGGGACGAATCTGAAATTTTTACCTTTTGAGCTAATAGAGCCTGCCTGCTTGCTCAGGGGATAAATTGAATCTTGACCATCAGGTCAAAATTTGTGTCAGATCTTGTGTCTAGGCGAGACATGACCTTTGACACAGTCTAAATGTCTCAATAGAAGAGCAGGGAGACCAAATACAACCACCCCAATTGTAAAGTTATATTGTATTAACTCATTGAGTGCCATTGACGTGTTTCACGTGTTTTTCACTGAATGAGTTAACATACTCTACCATATAGATTGGACTAAATAATTATTTTAAAAGATTTTTACATAGTGCTGCTTTAAGCAAACAACATCAAAGAGATGCTGTGGGATACTATGTGTGCACACTACACAGCATGTTTATTTATGTAAGTTTACAGATGTACATTCTCTGTCAGGAACAAGGAGATATGCTGTTTAGTGCACTAAAACATTATTTTTTAAGTTACTTGTATAGAGACTTTTGTTGGGAAGTGTATCTAGAATAACAAAATCAGTGCACAGTAATTTATTAATATCAAGTTGTATCAAGATGTTAGTCTATGGTTAGAGCCTGCTTTTAAGCTTTTGCAAATATTTTGTATAGTGTCCTCCTCATAGAGCCCTTCAATTTGAGAGGTAATCATTTTGTGGGACAGGGCCATTTTGTGGCACCATCTTTGTGATTGGCACCATCGTTTACACATGCATGCTTGACAATACAATGACATGACCCCGCAGTGAACTAGTAATGGATGGTTGGATGCTTCATCTTCAGATGCTGAACTTTAGCATGCCAATGCCAAACTTGAGCATCACTTTAAAAAAGCTGTATTGCTCCCTTCTCTGAACAATAGAATCATATTGCTGATCGGTCCAGCGGTTTGCGAGATTAGCTCTGCACAAGCACACAGACAGACAGCCTCCTATAGAGTCACACTGTAAAAACAAAACCATTTTTTAAAATGTATTTATAATATATTGTGTACAATTCAACTTGTGTCTGTATGTTATTTTGCCTTTCTGCCTGCAGGTTATGTCTGGCATATGGTGGGTCAGATGTGACTCGCAGTTTCTTTTGGCTCCTGCAGAGGGCAGGCTTCCCCTACAGAGAATGTCAACTGTCCAATAGACTCGACTGTCAGCTACTACAACAGCTCAAAGAGACCTTCTGTCACTTAAATCAGGTTTGTGTGTGTGTACACAACTTGAGGACATCCTACTACCTTCATGAGAGCACCCTTTCAGCACAATTTCGATAACTACCATTGCTCTCCTCAACTGCAAAGAGGAGGACACAGAATTCAGGACTTTGAACACAAACACAATACTTGTTTTTCTTTTCCTCCGCACTATTCCAAAAGGACATATCAGGACTACAAGATCATGAGTTCCGCACACGTTTCCCAGAAGCCCCAGCTCTTCTGTTCCAAGTTCGGCTAGGAGATGAGAAATTACAGGTAATTTATTACAAATGCCAAAGAACAATTTCTGCCTTTTTAGCACACGCACGCACACACACCCAGCATACTCTCTGTCTCTCTCTCATTCACATTTCTTCATTTCAGGCACCTATGGGTCTGTTCTATCCTACAACATTTGGCATTGTGGGTCAGAAGATGACATCACTGCAGTACCGCTCCCAAGGTGACCCAGAGGATCCTCACGATGAGCACTACCTGCTGGGCACCCAGAGTAAACAGGACCAGGTAACACACACACACACACACACACACACACACACACACACACACACACACACACACACACACACATTCACACTCACTATTTATGTCTGTTCCTGCTCTTTGCCTTTCTCTCTCTGTTCACTCCCATTTCCGCTTCATTCTCCCCATCTCCTCCATCTTCAATCTCTTCCTGTCCCTCTCCTTTCTCCCACCTCCCTTTTCTCTCTCCCCACCCTTCTCCAGTCCTCTAAATCCTCTGCAGACAGGAAGACCATCTCCAGACCTGGAGGAGGTGTGGAAGGCGAGCTGAGTGGACAGGGAGGGAGCGGCGACCCCTCTGACCCCCCCAGGGGTGGTGGCGGCGGTGGTGGAGGCAGTGGTTTTGGTGTTGGGAGCCAGACAGAGATGGAACTGGGGCCTTCCCAGGGTGAGGGCCTTCTAGGGGCCGGAGAGGTAGAGGAGCCCCCCTCTAGCCTGCTCTCCAGGAAGACGGCCATCATGAGCCAGTTTGAGAGCAAGGCCCTGGGCCTGGACAAGGCCATACTGCACAGCATCGACTGTTGTGGTGAGGAGCGACATTTAGAAGAAAGCAAATAATGGTTTTAGGACAGGAAGGGCAATTTCTGTAACATAAGACTATGTTCTAAAGGTCCTTGCAAACTGGGGACATGACGAATAAACAATACAAAAATCTCACATCAAAACGACTCGTATAGTCGATGCATCATTCATTCATACAGGTTGATGCCTTTATCCATGGTGAAAAATCAACCTGGTTCCGAATAAAGATCTGTGTGTATGTACGTAGCAATGACACAAACAACAGATCGAAAAGATATACGTATTTTGGAAATGTAATCTCACACAAAAAAAAAGCTGTTGTGTAAGAACTTAAGACTTCTTATTTTATTTATATATATTGTTTTCCACAAACGTATTAATCACAACATGGTGAAAAAACATATTTCCGTTCACAAAGAAATTATATAAAAATAGTTTACATTCTTTTACAAATAAAGAGTAAAAAAATCAATTGCCATCGACTTTTGACACCAGTAGTAAGACCTCCTGTTTAATTAAACATATCTTTCTTTATTTGGTAGCATCTGATGAGACAAAGCGTAAGATGTACAGCTCCATCCTGGTGGTGGGTGGAGGCCTGATGTTCCATGGTGCCCAGGAGTTCCTACTCCATCGCATCATCAACAAGATGCCGCCCTCTTTCAGGAGGCTGGTCGACAATGTGGAAGTCATCACACGTCCCAAGGTGATCTGATACTGTATGTAGTACAAAGACTAACAGACAGTTTTTACTCTCCGAGTTAGATTAACAGAGGATTTTACTGTGTAGGCCTCAACCTGATTGGCAATTCCGTGGTACTTATGGTGAGTGGTGACTCAGCCACTTGGTGAATGTACCACGTAGGCAAAGATCTAGTTGTGAAGGGAGAACGAATCTGCCTCATAGCCTCTTTAACCACTTTAAATCTGGTGTCCCTATTTTCGGCAACTTAGTACATAATATATATATTTTTAAAGCAGATGTAGAAGCTCACAATACATTGAGATGTGTTGTGAGCTTGTAGATCAACTATTTTTGCCGCACAACATTGTCGTTGGACTGCGGTATGTATAAAATAAAGCTTTAGTGGTTACCCCTTTCTGTCCTCCCGGCCTTTTTCTTTTTCCACCGTAATATCGAATAAAACAGAAATGCCTTAATAAAAAGGGTAACTTAGACCTGAAATGGTCCTCAAGAGGGACATGAACTGACTGTAAATGAGAACCTCAATGCCTGTGCTGGAACCATAATCATACACAGGATTTTGGTTAATTCCAAACAAAGTTCAACAAGGAGCTTATTTTACTATCCTTTCCAACCATAGCAATCATCTTCAAAATTGGAATCAAATGTTTTGGTTTACTTTAGAGTGCAGATGATTTCTATTGTCTGTACTTGGTATCCTATAATGCACCCTGGTGGGGATTGGGGAATTTACGCCACCCAAATAATCAATAAATCATCCATGTTACTAAATTCAAATCTGGCATGCATCGGTCACTGGGCACATAAGTAATTTGATGCATTTGCCAGTAGTCAATGGATATTTAACTATATAGATATTTTGTTACTTAATAATTTGACGTTGTTGGTAGGCCACTTAAATATATATTTTAAGTGTAGTGATATACGTGTGTGCACGTTCTGCAGGACATGGACCCTCGTCTGATCTCGTGGAAAGGCGGGGCGGTGCTGGCGTGTTTGGACACCACCCAGGAGATGTGGATCCACCAGAGAGAGTGGGATCGCTTTGGCGTCCGCATGCTACGCGAGAGGGCCGCATTCGTCTGGTGAACACAGAGAATGTCCACATGGAATGAAAACGTCTGCATGCTCCGCGAGAGGGCCGCTTTCGTCTGGTGACCACAGAAAATGTCCACATGAAATGAAAACATCTGCAAGGGCCGTATTTGTCTGGTGAACACGGAGAACACACACCAGTATTATGCTCCCATATGCAAGTATTTAATGGTGGTAACGTTTCGAGTCACCAGGCTCTTCCTCAGACCTTGGGACACAGAGACCATCCACATGAAATGAACTAGTAAAACAAATAAGGCAAAGTACATACTGTAAGACAAAGGTCAGTATGGTGGTAGAGAAACAGGGTTCAAGTCTCATGTGTCACTGTACTGCTGAAGTGGCCTTTAGCAAGGCACTGAGTCCCTAGTATTCCCCTCTGCTCTGTGGCTCCCCCTGTGCTTGGACCTTCATGTGGAGGAAAGGGAGGCTTCTGCTTTGGCAGTCATAAAACAATTTCAAATGCAATGTGTTGTGAGCTTGTAGATCGCCTACTTTCGCTATTCGTCTTACAATGAAGTATATTGAAGAGAATAATTTGGATATTAAAATGGTTCAGAGAGAGAGGAACCAGAGGGAATACACATGGGAGACATCAGAGAAGATTAGAAAATACTGTCCTAAACTGTTTGTTTTTCCAACATGATAAAGCTGAAACATGAGATGGTTGCCAACTAATTTATAAGTACCAGTATGTGTGCATCCCAGTGGTTAAAACCCATACCATGTTTATATATCTCTCCTGCCTCTCACTGCATCCTTCTGAAATGAAATGAATGCCAGTACATGATTTTTGTACATTTTAATCACAAATCTGAATCTGTATTAATTGTCACCCAGTGTATTTTCTTTTTCCCCCGACAAACTGAAATGGGTTCTTCAACCTCTTAATAGTCTGTACATACTAGTGCACCAACATTTTTCACTAGACACGGCAACTTTATAACTAAATAAATTTAAACAAAACCTTTCTCTACCCTTGGGTATTACTATGCTTACTTGTCAAAGCTCCAGACCATCTGATGAGCAAATGTTTAAACAGGATGTGTATAGGCTCAAATGTCACATCAAATCTATAAGCAGTAGCAAAAGTTTATTTAATGGTATAAAACTATTTGAGTTAAATAGTATAAAGTTCCAGATACATTATCATTAGAACTTGTGGTTCTGGAATGATACAGCATAAACATGTTTAAACAGCGCAAATCTTTATTCAAACAGAAGGATACAAAACAATGACAAACTAACTTCTTCTATAATTCATTCTCAGCGGGAGGACCGTAACATTTACATCCCTGTGAGATACCATTGTGACTATTAAAATTCCCTCAGTGTTAATTTAACCGAGGGTACAAATGTAACTGGTCAATTTGGTTACATTTGCACTGTACACTCAAGAGTTACAAATGGATGAAACAAAGATGGTTTTACTGTGTGGGGTTTGGGGGAGTTATCAGGAATAGGAAGGGAGGAAGTGACGTGCAGCTGCCATGTTCAGCCATCCTGGCCCCTACGTGTAGGAATTCCCAGGGAGGCGTCAAGAATCTGCCAATGGCAGAGGCAACCAATGAGGAGGGGGCGTGAGACATCATCGCTCAGGTTCTGAACAGAGAGAGGCTGTGCCACCACGCCCCATGCCTACACTATACGTGTAGGCGTTTACCTGGAGAGAAAAGCAAATTGGTAGGGATGAGAGGAAAATAGATCAAAATCAAATTGGAAGTTCATATTATATATATATATTTTTAAACATCTCTCCTTGGCTCCCCCATCTTACTGGAAAATTCACAATTACAATGGCTCCTTGCACTCATTGACTGTTGGTTGCTTGTAATGTAGGTGATAGTAATGTACAGTCAGCAGTACAGGGGCCCAGGATTAAAGGCCAACCTCTTTGTCCATAATGTAAAGGGTCAGGGCAGGGAGCTTACCTTCCTCATCCTCCTCCTCCTCCCATGGGTGGAGCACTGGGGCCTCCACCATGGTTTATCCTGCCCATCCTCCTCCTACCACCAGGGGGACCTGGGGGACTACATAAGCAAGAGAAACAGCATGAGGGGTGAAGTGGAACAAAGGGGAGATGAGAGAAAACAATATCAGTTATATCAAGTTAAATAAAGCATATCAAAATGAATCACCCTGGTGATGGAACCACTGTGATAAGTTAAATGCATCGCACAAGGGAGTATTCAATGCATGGTAAAAGCATTGGGATTCAATTCTGTCATGCAGTAATAGGACATGACATACACCAAGGCATACAAATTGCATATCAGTGTTACATACAAATTATGTTCATTAGGAGGCCGTTTCCTCTTCTGCAAGTTATCAACAATTAAAACCAAGCCTCAATGAGTGAAATGACAAGCAACCAAATCTACAACACTTTATAATTGTATTTCAGCGGTTTTGTTTTAAACATTGCTAGTCAGAGAGCCAATTTGCACATATAGGCAGGACTCATTCACCGAGCATTAGAAGACAAGCAGACAAGAGAGTAGGACCTACCCTTTGCCATCATTGAATCCTGAGGAACCAGATTTTCCATTTTTTGTCAGATCAGGCTGAACCAGAGACTGGAAGCTGGAGGACAAGGAGCAGTTTAAATATTTAGGATTATTTTGAAATTGAAGAAATGGGACAAAAAGGAAAATATAATGCAGGACCCAATCTGGGAACCCATCCCGCAGCAGGATCTGTCTTGAAAGATTAGACAGGACCTGACCTGGTTTAAAGCAAAACAAACAATGATCCAGTTGAACTACCATGACAACTGATATCACAGGATCCACATGAGAAAGGCAGGGTTCCTATATGGACCTCAGGCTTCATGTAGATAGCCTGTGACATCATTCATCTAGGAATCATGTCTGTTCGCCGTCTTTAACGTATGACTCCAAATTTGGGCAAGGATTCAGCGTCCCAGAGTCCCTTTGACTTCCATTATGAAATGAAAGTTTGGTGCCAATCAGTCCAGTGGTTTGCAAGAATAGCTACACACACACACACACACACACACACACACACACACACACACACACACACACACACACGGGTCTGTGTCAAGGGCCAATCTCACAATTCATTGGACTGATTGTCACATTTCTTGCACACGCTGCCAGAAGGGCCATGGAAGTAGCAAATTTCACACACAGATGACTGACATCATAGAATGGCAACATGAAGTCTGAGATCCTTGAGCGAGCCACGCGTTTATTAGACCCTGTCTTGTTGGTATCACTCGAAGTGAATTAGATGTGTTGACACCGTCAGTTGGGCATTATTGTATGTCATAATTAAAGTATCATTAATGTGTGTATGTTTATATATTATTATGGTATATGAGTGACGTGTGTTTGACAGATCTGAGGTGGTTGACTCACAACAGGCCAATGAACTCCACTGCTCCCCAAAACAGGTCAACCAGCAAGGATAGTCGCCATGGCGACTGCGTCCTGCTGTCAAGAACCTGACCTGAAAGAGTAGGGGAGGAAAGGAGGGGCACACAACAGGGGGAAGACAGGAGAAGGTAGAAGACAAGAGATATGACATGATGACCCCATCAACAAACCAAGGGGAAGACAATGTACTGGCACATATCATACGTCATCTCTTGTCACCCAAAGCAGCAAGTAATGTCCATGGAATGCTAAAAATCCATTAAAAGTAGACCATTGACAAATCAATGCCGGCTGACGCCAACGACACCCAGTGTAGCAGGTGAACTTGGGAATATTGTCAGCCTAAGCATACTGTATTTACAAGGCAATACATATACGTCGCCTAAAAACAAACAAGTTTAACTTTGTTGTGTGAACCTAACTTGTCAGAGACACAAGCTATTGTTAGCAAGCTAGGCTTGTCAAAACACCGCTGGGCCACCGTCCACCGATCAAACCAACTTCAACGTTTTGAACGACGAATCGCCGACAGAAGAAACATGTGAATGTCTAGTTAGATGCTCAAAATGCCGATGAAAGATCGTTAATAACGTTTAAAGCCACTTACCGTTGGACACGTACACCATCTTCACAGCAACTCACTTGAGTCTCTGCTGTTGTTTACGATCTGGAATGTACTTCCGTATCCGTTTTACACGTCATCACTAACTCTATGGTCATCACTCATCAGAGGTGGAAGAAGTACTCACATTTTGTTCTTCATTAAAAGTACCAATACCACAATTTAAAATACTCTGTTACAAGAAAAAGTTCGGTATTCTAAATTGGCTTGAGTAAAAGTACAAAAGTATTCACATTAAATTCTTGAGTACTGAAAGTAAAAGTACTAATTTTGCAGAATGTCCCATTTCACAAGTTTCCAAATGTAGAAGAATGCTTTGAAAATAGCAGATGCGACGCATTGTGAGCTTGTAAATCGGCTATTTTCAAATAGCCAAAGTTTAAATAGAGCCAAAGTGGTTAATGTATGTTTTGTAATTTAAATTTGATAAAGTAACCAGTAACTAAAGTTTTCAAATAATTGTAGTGGAGAAAAAAATAAATAAAATTGTCACTGATATGTAGTGGAGTATAAGTAAAAGTATTGAAAATTGGAAGTACAGCAAAGTAAAAGTACTTCAAAATTGTACTTAGTAAAAGTAAGTAAATGTACTTAGTTACTTTACACTACTGCACGTCATGCTTTCAAATGTTCACTGTTTTAATACCTTTGTCCAGCAGATGGCGCTCTCTTACCGTCACAACACTTAGCTAGTTCCTAAACTACTTAATTTATCCTCAAGGTTTCTGGTTCAAAATTCTGCAGACCAGTCGTGTTTTGTAAAGAAGTATAAATACAGACCACGTATGTATTGGAAAGTCTGTATGTAGGTAGGCTGACTAGAATTCCTGACGCTAAATGTTATGTCACCTGTCCAAAACATGGAATGATGTTTATGGAAAAAATAAAATAATTGATATTAGTGCAAAAATAATAAACACGTTTGTGACGTATTTCCAAGTCAACGAGGTCAATTTGGGGAGACGAGAGGCGACAGTCGTTTTAGCATTCTCTTCTCATTTAGGTAAGTGTTTTTTATTTTCAATTTATGAGCCTTATCCTAGAAGAATGTTTAACCAACTTAGCCTAACTTTTAGCCAAAGACACCAAACTGTCGTATCGTATGTACTGTCATTCAGCCCAAACTAGCCTACTCATTAGCCCAACCACGACTTTGGCTACGACAGGGTTCAATGTTTTCTGACACATTTGACTCGGCTCCTGAGTCCTGACCACCTCTAGTCTGTTGCACTGGTTTGGTTTGGTTTGGTTTGGCCCAGTCAGCACTGTACTCACCTTTCAGCTGTCATACACAGACAGGCTGAATATAATACACACTAGGCCAAAACCCACAGCTTCCTATTTCACAGCATTTCACAGAACTACCCAAAGTTGGCCATTTACTAATGTTCTTGGTCTCATTCTGACTTTTTCTTTTTCGTGCCCTTTCTCTCTTCCTCCTCTCTCCCATTTCCATGTCTTGATTTCATGTTGGCATGAGCTTCCCCCACAGTTGTCCCAGCCCCAGCACTGCAGGTAGACATTACGGATTCTCTCACACTCTTCTTGTCAGACAAAACAACCTCCCACACCAGTCAACAAGGCTATCAAAGTGTCTTTATTTACACAAACAAACCCTATCTTTGGGCATGACTTGCTTGACAATGCAGGCCTACATTACATGATGCAGAGATGCTAGCCAGTGGGAACAGAAAACTGCATAGCTGGATGGTTAGAGAGGCCACCTGGGAAACAGAAGGCGCATGTGTCAAGGTCAAGACCCCCCCTGCGCTCAGTCTGACCACTTGAGCAGCAATCAGTTGGGTGAAGCTGAAAATAGAATTTCCCCTGTGGGCCGTGGGATCAAAAGTAAAAGCAAAACGAGGATATCTTTGTTCTTGAAAATTAAATGGATAAAAAGGGTAGAGAGGAAGGGGATAGCCTAACATAGTGCATGAGAAAGATTCAAACCCAGGATGCTGTGACTGTGTGCTATAGTTACACACGCCCTCCAGGGCTCCCACCCACAGAGAAACACTTGACCACCTGCTACAGTGTTCATTTTATTTTAGAAAGTGGAGATGAGTGGGGCATTATGTTTAGTAAGCTTCTGTCATTTTTATCTTGGTGGCGTTTAATGTAACTCTGGTGAACTTGAACTGAGGTTCAATTGTTCAATTTCCCAGACAATACGTGTGGGCAGCACTTGAAAGGTGGCAAGAAATTAAATTAACAGATAATTGACAAAGTGAGCCTCAAAGCTATAACCAGTAACTTGTTTATAAATTGCAAGGTTGGACACAGAGGGGACGAGAATTTTATTTGATATCTTCATCTTAAGTCTGCTGGCAGAACTCCTTTTTGATCCATGGCCCTGGGCCTGCGGTCTGCAGTTTCACCCCAGTGTCCCAGACTCTGTGGCGATGTTAATTGTCCCCTCCACCAACACCCTTTTCTCTGGCCTTGATTGCAGCTGCTGGCTGGTGAAGTCACTGTGATGTGGGTGTTGGGTGAGGTCACCATTTGAGAGAGAGATGGGAAGGAAGGAGAGAAGGATGGAGGGAGAGAGATAGGAACAGAAAAGGAGGAGAGCTAGACAGACGGAGAGAGAGGGACTGAGAGACAGAGGTTGAGATTGTGTGCGTGTATTTGAGAGGAAATGAGACAGAAGTGAGACAAACCAGCTGGGTGTTCGAGACAATGAATGAGACAGATACAAAAAGAGAGGAGTTGATGGCGCCCCTCAGTGGTATTCTAGTGTGTGGGCAGCGGTACAGAGTTGAGGTATTGTTGAATGTGGGAGACAAGGGGAAAGACTCATGGTTTTGCTGGGAGCACGTAGGAGGTAGACGGACAAAGAGAGGAGAGACGAGTGCGTTTTCTAACGCTGGAGCACAAAGGGCCTTTGGAGTTGGTTTGTTCTGGTACTTCCCCTGTCTCACTGGCGTCACACAGAACACAACAGGGTTGGAGTACAACAACAACAAAATCGAGCAAAGCAGAATACAACATGACAGAGCAGAGAGCACAATAGAGCAGGAAGCAACTGAACAGAGAAGACGAGGGACAATACAAAAGACACGCCAGCATTGACTGGATCAGTCCAGGCTAAGCTGGGTTGGGTTGTGCTGGGCTGAACTTCAAGTCCAGCACTTTTATTACCCTAGGCGGCTGTACGCAGCCACATAAACTAAACCAAATTATGTTTTTCAAGCCAGGGCTTAACCAAGCATGCTTTGGTGAAGTCAAAATGTTTGACGCAAGAAAATGATGCTCGTTTATTTAAATGTAAACACAAATGACAATTCATTTCTGCAGGAATTTATATATATATGTTTTTATACAGGGAATGTGTATATATATATATATATATATATAATATATATATATGTGTGTGCATATATGTTACAGTATGATTGAAAAAACTGTCAAATTGAAAAAGGAGTGCTCGTTTTCTTCGAGTTCAACTCCCGCGCTCCCCCGCGGTTGGGCGGGGGCCGCGGGGCGCCCCCGTTAAAAAAAGAAATGACGTCTTGGAGGTACCGAGACTAAGGGGGGGCGATGATTTACAATTCTGTCCCTATTGGGACATAACTCGGACAGCGCTTAGTCGGCTGAAGGGGACTTCGCAACGCTCGACACGGCGACTCGCCTAAGCTCGCTCGGTGGTGCCTCGTGGCTCAAGTCCCCTACAGACGGTGTGCCTCCATCGGCGAAAACAAGTGCATCTTTTTCAATCTGACTGGTTTTCCAATCATACTGTGACACACACACACACTTTTCTTTTTTTTACTTGTAATCTTATCTGGAGAATCGCCCAACCAATCGACTTCCAATCGGCATGCGTATCACCGAGGGCGTGAGGGAATGCGGTGCCGGGGTGAAATTTGATAATTCTTTTCAAACAATGAAAGAAATGCTTTTCTTGTTGCATGCGATAGCTCTGGTTCTTTTATTGTGTCAAAGGCAGAAGATTCACAGGTGATGTTTGTGTGGAAATTCAATTTCCCTCTAGTTGAAAATAAGATTAGTTGTTAGAGGGGAAATAGTTAATCAGTAGCCCATGACTTGCTGCGTTAGGTGGAAACCAGGATAGTGTTAGTGGTAAGAGCATGAGTCTAGGATTCTATCCCTGGATGAACTCCGCTGTTATTCATCTTCCTCTGTGTGGTGTCTCTCTACGTGGGCCCTTGGGGGAGATATCCCTATGTCTGTGATTTATAGAATAAAATGCTGTGCGTGGATAAAAACCTTGTTCTTGAAAGTCAGTGTTTTTCTCTCTCTCTTTAGGTTCTATGGTCCTTACTTTACATTTTTATTTTCTTTGTATTTACATTTTTAAATTGTAAATAGTACAGAAAGGTGACTGGGAGAGGTGCAGGAGGAAGTATTTATGTCATTCTTATCCTATGCAAAATGGGGGTACATACGGTTTAGAGGGGTAAACAACAATTCAGCCGTTACCAGCCATTGTTTTTCAGGCTTTCCAAATGTTCCCCAAATCAGATTACTGGATCTCTCTCACTCCATTTATTGCAGTTCTCCTCTTTGGTGCTGCTGAGTACGTTCTTTATCGTTGGAATGGGTTCTAAGGAGGAAGGTTGTGTCAACCTCCAATTGAAGTGGAGTAAAAGGAAAAGATAAAACAGCAGTTAGAAGGTCATTTGATGGCAGCATTCAGCAATAAGCCAAGCCACCTACTAGAAAGTCCCTAACAGCTGCCAGTCTTTACACCCCCCTTCTCTGCTTCACATTCAAACCCCCTCTGATCTGATCTTCATTCTCCACCCATGGGCACTGGTTGAGTGCCAGGTACTCAAAGATGTTGAATAGGAACTTAAGGAGGGAATTGAGGAGGGGTGTGTGAATGCGTGCGTGTGTGTCAAGTAAAACAGCCGAGGTAAATTGGGCACACAGGCAGCATGCCAAACGGTTCTTTCAAATATGGTAAATTCCATGTGAGGAATGGGATAGGGTGGGGTGTATGGCATACTGCGTGTGTGAGAGCGCACAGATAGGGAAGGTCACTGTGTGTGTGTGTGTGTGTGTGTGTGTGTGTGTGTGTGTGTGTGAATGCGAGTGCCTAGGGAGGCTCACAGTGTTTAACCAACCCATGTTGGCTTAAACGTCAGCCTCCTGCTTGTTATGCCCCCTGCCCCCCAGCACTCTGTTTCTGGCCCCCAATTCTATCCCTCCTTATTGTCTTTGTCACCCGATTTTTCCACGAAAAAGCATTTCTGTATGTGTGTGTGTACATAGCTGCATTCAAGAGGCCTTAATGTGGTCTTTGACGTGGGGCAGGTTTGTGGGGTGGTTGGCTCGAGAGCTTCCATTTTTAGAGCCGTCCTTTTGATTGGTTCTTTTTACTGTTAAAGTTTGTTTGAACAACTAGGGCCTCGCTGCCTCATGGAATGACGGGGTGACCTTCTGTTATGTCAGCAGTTGGTGTGGTGTGACCTTTAAATCCCTTCTTTTCTCTCTCCATTCTTTTATTTTGTCATTCCTGTCATGCTTTCTCCCTCCCTCTCTCTCTTATCTATCCCTGTGTAGTTTCTATGTCAGTCATTCTGTACCTCTTTTGTATTAGGGTTCTCTGAACCAGTGGGTGGCGTACCAAAAGTGGGTCTTCGCCAGATGTTCCGACTGGGTCATACAGACAAAGACTAAGCTAAATAAGTGAACATCGTGTTACTGGGTTCAAACTTGACAGAAAATGTTAAATTTGGGTGCCAGTGTAAAACGTTGGTTTGCTTTGTCAACTGATGGATGTGACAGGGCTAAAGGATTTCTGTGGGTTTTGTGAATCAGGACCCTGTGTGGGTGTGGCTTTGGACTTGAATGTGCGTTCAAACTAAAGTAGAGCCAGACCAATATATCGACCATTATTTTACCTTTTTTCCTTGTGTCCCTATTTTGGGCATGTCATTATAAGTGAAATTAAACGGTTTTCAAAAATAGCCACAAATGTCCGTAAGTTCACAAATGCATTGCGACGTGTTGTGACCTTGTATCTTCTGTTGAAAATGGATATCATTTATGTTAATGAAAATAAGTTGTTTGTTTATTTATTTGTATTTATTTGTTTGGTTATAAGTTAAAGTTTAAAAAATAACTTTAATCAAATGTAGGTTTTTCAAATTGATTATGAAAATCTCCACTTTTTGATAAAATATGGGTCAAAACATCGTTAATCGGTTGTCTAGGACCCCGTCGGACACAGAAATCTGGCTTCGGTCTGGCTCTAGCTAAAACAGGTGGTTCTGTTTTCTCTAGTGACTGTTAACAGTAAACGAACGTGTGTGTGTGTGTGTGTGTGTGTGTGTGTGTGTGTGTGTGTGATCCCACTATGCTCTTTCAGATCTCAAATAGTTCCGAGAATCCACCATATCATGGGACTGATCTCCTCTGCCCCTCCTTTAGCCACAAACACCATTCTGAATTCTGTCACACACAAACCCCTTTTATCTTTTCCTCTATCCACCCCACCACCCACCCCTCCATCAACTTGGCTCATCTCCATCTTTCTTTTGTCACATTCATCTTTCCATTCCCATGCTGTATGCTAAGATACTTCTGTAATGGTGCCATGTGGGATAATGTTGGATGCCATTTCTTGGCTCCCCACTACCAGAACAATTTGGGTGATTTAGCTGATGCTGCTATCCAGAACAGCTAACCTATAGGCCTATGCAAGGCAAGACAGCTGCGAACCGACTTGTTTAGATGATGGCATAATCTTCTTTAGGCATAATGTTTCATTGTTGCTTGTTGTTTGCTGTTATGGTTATAGTTGCCATGACGAGACAGCTTTCACATTATGAAAGAATGACACACAGTTTGATTAGACGAACATTCCAGATATCACTAGTGTTTTATCACTAAAGTTTATTTATTCAATGCTCCTTGGTTTGATGATTGTACATGAGGGCAGCTACTGTGTCTGGACCTCCAGTACTGCACTGAAAAACCTCTCTGTTAATTTAACTAATGACCTGTAAGATGTAAGTTGGAAACTTTGTTTGTAGGATTGAAATGTCTTTGTAAAAACATAGAACAAAAAAAAACGTAATTAGAGTTTAAAAGGTAATCAAGGCATTAAAAAAGTTATTTTGCCATTACTGTATGTCCCAACTGCTTACAAAAGACACTACTAATAGACATAAGTCAGAATATGTATATATACGGTATATGTTTTCTTTTTTTCACAAAGTTCAAATTATGAATCCCTGTAGCCTTGGCCATACTGCATAATATAGTGGGTGTGGGTGTGGGTGTGGGTGTGGGTGTGGGTGTGTGTTTGTGAGTGTGAGTGTGAGTGTGAGTGTGAGTGTGAGTGTAAATAACAGCGGATACAAAACTTGTCCACAAGCATAAATCCACCTTTTGATCTTATCATTGCTGAACATGTAGAGGACCATGTTTACCTGGCCCAACAAGCATTTCCCCTAAAGGCCATGAAGCCAGTTCATTATCCAACGCTCACATAGAACTGAATAGATGAATGCACTAATCGTATTGCCATCAAAGGCTTGGTTTCAATGCCAGACCAGTGCTTAAGACATTAGATGGCTGAATGAAGCTGGCTTTGGAGTATAAACTGTTCTCTATCCTTCCCCTCAAATTCTAGACATAGCATATTGTCCCTCTCTGAGATTGTTTGAGCCACAATATGGGTTTCCCAGGACTTTATTTGCGAACCACAGATGTATTATTTTGTCCTCATTTAAAAGCCTCATGTAAAGCGAACATTCGTAAATCAAATCTTTGCTTCTGGGGGTCTCTGGTACAAAATATTTTGAGAAGGGGGTCCGCGGCCAGAAACTTTGAGCACCACTGATATAGAAACATAAGTTTTCCAGAAAAAAATATATTTTATAGAACCGGAACTTCAGGCCTTAATGGGTTAAAAGCCTCAAGTTCATGTAAGCTAACCCACATGCATTGATATACTGTACATGTGCTCATCTCTCCCCTCCAGGGGAAGGTCTGTCCTTGCCCCTGTTGCAATATTTCTATCCTGTTGAGCCCTTCTTCTATAAATGGATAACCTTCACTTTATTCACAACTCCAAAACATATATGGACTTTTTTTCAGCGCATGTTATGCCCGAGTCAACCTCCCCTATGGGGATATGTCCTAACCCTGCCTGTGTTGAAAAATGTGTCCTCTTCTAACCCAGTGGTTCCCAGCGTTGGGAACCCCAAGTACTTTCTCATTTTCGGAGGTTTAAATGCATCCGCCCACCTACATTTGGAATGAAACTGTTAAGTTACTCTACACTTGTACCTACTGTCCATTGTCTCACTTTACTGTATGTCTGTCTGTTACTGTAATGTATGTGGACTTTCTGAACTCTCACCCTAAGTTAGGCAGGCTACCACTATAAAGCTTGACTTACTGTATGCTTTGGGGACACAAACAAGATTTGCACACATTTTTGACGATTTTTCAAAAATAGCAGATCTACAAGCTCATAGCTATGAGCTTGTATATCTGCTAATTTTGAATAGCCAAAGAAATCTAAAATGACACAGATGCGTTCCCGGTCTTAAGGACTGTTAAAGGACGGTTAAAAGGACTGACACTTCCCACCACATGGACAACCTTCAACTCTGCTCAGCAACAATGTTTTCATGTCTTTTCTCCTACTGCTGTCCCCTCTCAAGTGAGAAGCTTCCTCCCTAACATTCACCTAGTGTAGTGTACATCGGCTTAAGTTCCAGAACAGCTTTGGTACCTCCATCCAGCTACTTTTTTGCAGATACTTTGATCTCTTCTCCTTAAACCTTATTTATGCTACATCTTATCACGCTGTCACATGCCAAAAATAGCAGCTCTATACAAGCTCACAACATGTCATGATACGATACGATATGATACGATAATACTTTATTGTCAGTTCACACTGAAATTTGTCTTGCGACCCAGCAGCCATGTATGCAACAATAAACAATAAACAGTACACACATTTGACATGACACCAGAAAACAAAACAAAATACAAAATGCATACATAAAGACATACAAAGACAAGAGCAATGTCCACCTCTCAGCCTACCCCAAGCCTACAACTCCTGATTAAGCCTCAATGTCGTCTGATGGACAAAGGACCTCTTCAGTTTGACCTTATTGTATGTAGGAACACTGTATCTCCTTCCTGAAGGCAGCAACCTATATTCTCCATACAAAGCATGGCTAGTGTTTGAAGTGATATTCCTTGCCAACCTTATCATACTGTCATTATACGTAGATGTATAGAGCCTCTGAAGTGGTTGTCCAACAATCTTTGAACAAATGTTGAGTTGCTGCAGCAGTTGTGACTTTAAGGCTACAGACAGACATCCATACCAGGTGGTACTACAGTACTGCAGAACACTCATAATAACAGAAGTGAAAAACAAAAGAAGAATCTGTCTACTAGCACCGAAAGATCTCAGGCGGCGAAGGAAATAGACTCTTTGCTTTGTCTTCTTACCCACTGATTCAATCTGGTCTTTCCATGACAGAAGGTGGTCAATTACTACTCCTAGGTATGTATACGAACATACCTGGTTGATCTGTTCACTATGAATAGTAATGGGGGATCTGTGTATCTCTAGTGGGGCACCAAAAACAATCTCCTCTGTCTTTTTTGTGTTAATGATAAGAGCGTTGTTATCACTCCACTCCACCACCTTATTTACTCTGTGTTGGTGCAGTCCAGGATCACTGGAACTATCCAAAAGAGAAATCAAAACTGTATCATCAGAGTACTTTAGAATGTATTGGTCTGGTTTGTCAGTGCGACATTCAGACAGACATTCCTCAGTACGACAGCTGTCAGTATAAAGGGTGAAAAGTACAGCTGAGCTTACACAACCTTGGGGAGCACCAACATTAGTAGTTAATGCTGAGGAGAGGGTTTTGTTCACTTTCACCCTCTGTACTCTGTTCGTAAGGAAGGAAGCATACCAGTGAATTAAGTATGGATTCAGTTCCAACTGTACCATCTTTGTCACCAGAATATCAGACTGTATTGTATTGAAGGCTGAAGAGAAGTCTAAGAACAGCACCCTTGCATGATTCTTGTTAGACTTATCTAGGTGTTTTGTAATGAAGTGGACCAGTGTGACAACCGCGTCCTCTGTACCGCAACCTTTCTTATAAGCAAACTGACAGGGGTCAAATTTGTCTTTAGTTATACTTACAAGATGTTGCAACAGTATTCTTTCCAGTGATTTCATGGTCACTGAAGTGAGAGCTATGGGTCTATAATCCTTATGTTCTTTTGGACTGATGTGAGTCTCAATCATGTTTATGTGTGGGGGGGTTCACTTCACTTCACTGTCTGTGTGTGTGTGTGTGTGTGTGTGTGTGTGTGTGTGTGTGTGTGTGTGTGTGTGTGTGTGTGTGTGTGTGTGTGTGTGTGTGTGTGTGTGTGTGTGTGTGTGTGTGTGTGTGTGTGTGTGTGTGTGTGTGTGTGTGTGTGTGTGTGTGTGTGTGTGTGTGTGTGTGTGAACGCGAGTGCCTAGCCCCCAGTTCTATTCTATCCCTCCTTATTGCCTTTGTCTCCCTATTTTTCCACGAAAAAGCATTTCTGTATGTGTGTGTGTACATAGCTGCATTCAAGAGGTGTGTGTGTGTGTAATTACGTTATTGGATCATCTTGGTAAGTTGGGAGCAGCAGGTATTGTTACATATTGCCCAGAATTTTACACAGGCACCCAATCCCCATATGCCCTGACCTGTTACCAGTAGTCGGATTAATTAGTACTGTAGTTAGAAAAAAATAGCTAAAGTAACTTAACCAACAGTTTTTCTCTGTCTGTCTGTCTGTCTGTCTGTCTGTCTGTCTGTGTCTCTCTCCCTCTCTCTCACACACTCACTTTGTCCGTCTCTAATCATGAATATCTCCTTTCTATCCATTCTTCCTAATTTTTCCTGATCAAATGGATAATTCACCAGTCTGCATTCCTGCATCGTGCGTGCGTGCGTGCGTGTGTAACAGAAAGATTAAGACGGTCAGAATTAATTGTATAAGAGATTTGATTCTACTGATTGCATGTGAGAGAAAGAAGGATTGTGTGTGAGAGAGGGATTTAGCATTACAAGCAGTACAATTTAGGCATTTAGCTGACGCTTTTATTCAGAACGACTTACAAGTGCAGAACAAGCAGAGTAAGCATGAACTCTAGTCAATAAACAGTAAAGGTAAATTAGAGTGCAGAGAGAACAATGTAATGCCTCAAAGAAACTAGGATACCGGCCAGGTAAACAATGACCTTAGCATCTGTCTAAATCCATCTAAATCACATTCTTAACATTTGTGATAGAGAAAAACTAATCTACGAAACAAAAACATGAGAACAATTGACCAAAATATGTCTGCATAGTAGACATATCTTGTCTACAATCAAAAGAAAGGGACTGTAAGAGAAGGATTCCAGGAGGATTTGGGGGCATACTAGACAAATCACATTTTTGTATTAACGTGCAAAATTGTGTTGATCGCCAAAAATTGTGTCCTTGGAGCTGGTTCATGACAAGACAGTTGGCATTTCACTTTCACCTTTGACTGTGAGAGTTTACAAATGAAATGTTGATTGGACTATGCTATTAGGGATGGGACGATATACGATATTATCGTATATCGCGATAAAAAACTTCCACGAGAACTGTATCGCAGGTACTGTAATTATCGAGAAAAAAAAAGAAAAGAAAAAAAAGTTAGACCAAAAAAGATGTGTTGAGATATGTTGAGCTGCTGATCTTTAGTAAACTAAGTCACGTTTATATCAAGTTATTGTCTAATGTCTAGCCTGTAACCTAGCCCTGAAACATGTGTCATTATGTGAACCATGGCTAGCCTGGTACCCATACTGATTCGCTCCATTCGGCTGACTTTTTTTTCTTCTCACAACTTCACATCCACCGAGCGGATTCCTCCGTGCTGGAAAGCCTGGTGATTCGAGGTTAGGATCCCAGGCTAGTTGTTGTCAAGCCTCATCCATATTACAGCGTGGAATTCAAGTTAAGCCGTTTGTGAATATGTTGAGTTGAACGACCGTGTTGTGCAGCAGAAATAGCCGACCTACAAACGCATGATCTGACGCGTTTGTGGGCTTGTGGATCGGCTCTTTTTGATGCGTCACACGGCGCACAACCAAATATAAAGTCATTCTTTTATAGCAGCAATTGCTGCACGTCCCGTTCCGTTTTAACTTTACATTGTCAGATTGATATTTATATAGCCAGTGGTGGAGAAAGTACTCACGTTTTTTACTTAAGTAAAAGTATCAATACTGCAATGTAAAAATACTCTGTTGCAAGTAAAAGTCTGGTAATCAAAATTTACTTGAATAAAAGTACAAAAGTATTGGCATCAAATCTATAAAAAAACTAAAGTTTGAAAATAGCCGATCTACAAGCTCACATTGTGAGCTTGTAGATCAGGGCCGGATACAGAAATTATTAACTGGGGGGGCATTAATAAATGCTGGGGGGGCGGTTTCCATGTTTGCGTTTTTTTCCAGTTTTTTCGGCTGTTTGTGTATTACTGCTTCCTATTGTTCTTTTGGGCTTGTTTTCCTAGGCTTCTTTCTCTCGCAATATCTGGCAACACTGCCCATGGAAAATCAGGGCAGAGGATTATTTGAATTGTGCAATGATACATGATGGAATATGATTAAGGATTATTTTGATTATGGTAAGCTCACATTTCATATCATGACATAAATGTAACTTTCAAAAAAAAAAATTTAAAGATTTTTTTTGGGGGGGCAGTCAGGGCATTTGTGGGGGCATTGCCCCCCAATTGCCCATGCCTAGATCCGGCCCTGCTGTATGTAGAGATATCATCTTTGATTACTTCTGAATGATAAAATAAATAACTTATTGTGAATGATTCTTGATAAGTTCAGATTACTTATGTTATGTTTACATTGTCTTTCTCTACCTCCATGTGAGACAGTATTGGATGTTTACCAATTGCCCTGAGTGACAAGATAATAAATGTTCTTTAACAGAAATGACAGGTCAAGTGATTTCACTGTTTTTCTAGCATTTTAAGAATTTTATAAGCAACGCGCTAATATCGTGATAATATCGTATATCGTGATATTTTTGCCCACAGTTATCGTGATATGAAATTTTCATATCGTCCCACCCCTATATGCTATGGAGTGTAATTATGTCCCCTATAAAAAAGATCCATGCTATTGAGGAAGCCAAATTAATGGTTTAAAAGAACTGCAGGGAATATGTAAGAAACTAACTTTGAACTTTCGTTCAAAGTCATTGAAATATTACCGAACTTAAAGCTGCACTCTCTAACGTCCATATCCTAGCTGAAATTTGAACCCAGGTCCCTCGCACAAGTGCTGAAATGTTATAATGCTACTGTTATAC